>NC_054396.1:5305271-5614728 GCF_017976425.1 Toxotes jaculatrix | reverse complement strand
ATACTGGCATTATTACACAGTGTGCTACACTCTACATTAGTGCAGCTGTGCTAGTAATGTATATTTGGTCACACTGAAATGGATTCAGAAAACTGCTCCAGAAAATGTAATGTATCCAGGTAATGTTATAACTAATAATTTAAACAGTGTTAAATATGATGATTTTTGAATGTCGTAATTTCACCCCTGCAGGATATGGAGGAAACACCCAGTTCTAAGTGAACTTACATACTCACTGCTACAAGCCCATTTGTGGCTCGCTGACAAGGGTTAATGCCATCTATTCTGACAAATTCAATATTGGGTGGCCCAATTTTCCGTATGGATATTAAACCAAATGAATGAATTTTTCTTAATAGCTGCAGTAACTGAGGAAATTAAGTGTGCAGCTCTGAATGTAATACCCTCTCGCTTGGCATATCTAATTATACAAATACTGTTCGTTTGCAGGGTGTAGGCCCGTGCATAGTTTGCAGACTGGTGAAAGTCACAGCATGACCGATTCCTAGAGGCATTTTTTTTTCCAGCCTGCTCAGGACATTTTGAGGCTCTAATTTCAGTGTTAGTGAAATAAATTGCCAAGAATTTATGCTTTCTATTTTATCACCAGGACAAAAAAAAACTCCTCTCCTTGCCCGAAGGGAAACAAGTCAAGGACAATCAGTGTCAGAAAAACTGATACAAAGCAGCCCAAATAAAGCAAAAAAAAAAAAAAAAACACTCCTTCCTCAAAGTAAAATTAGGGACAAAAATCTCACGTCTTTAAAAACATTCCCAGACATGTCAATCCGTAATGGTGAGGCACTGCTCACTCAAACATAAATTCTTCCTTTTAAACCTGGTTTCAGATTTTTTATTCATAACAGAGGGCACTGACTCCAAGCACTAGAGCTACTGACCTAGAAGGATATCACCAGTGTGAGAAATGTGTGTTGTTTTGAAGGCGAGTGCTCCAAAAAACTCCTGGTACTACAGTCCAGCTCTGAGAAAACACAATGTGCAAATTAAGAGAGCAGCCGCACAAGGCTCGCCACAAAAGCAGGATGATGTTTCTATAGCTTTATATGAAATCAGAAGAATAGCACTATTTTTACTTTAATCACTGGGTCTCTTAAAGATGTGGGTGGTGTATGTGTTGTGTATTTTAATTAAAATCTTACAAAAATGTGTGAAGGTTGTAAGAAACAAACACTGCATTACATTATTTGATTAAAAAAAACTCTTAAAAGTTGCAGTGTCTTTTTTTTTAGGTTAAATCACATATTTGACAAATTATTACCATGTAAAATTGGATATGATGAACATATTAACAAACTATTGTTATTGCTATTTTTATTCAACCTGGCTGAGGAAAGTCCAGTATTAAATCATTTTAGCTTTGTTTTGGTCTCCATCTGGCACATTAGCTGCTGAATGCCCCACTGTGTTCACCAGCTAGTCACCAACTTCGTTTCTCTGCTGTTTGGTGCCTGGCAAGTAGTAAGTCCATTTATGAGAGTTATTTTCTTTCTCCCTTCTGCTGCTGGACACGCAGTTGATGAAAGGAGTGAGACTAAACCAAAACAGTAAATTTGTGGGATGTAAACTGAAACAGTGAAGCTGGAAAGCACAAAAGCTGTCTGTAAAGCTAATTGGAGCCGCAGAGCTGATCATAAATCTCTCTGTGGGTTTGTGGGTTGTGAGCCCTTTTACAATACACAGAATTATTTGAGCCATTGTTTATATAAAATATCGATTAGTGCAGCTTTAATATGAGGATAACGTGTTACACTCTGATGGCGATAATCTCTGCACTGCTACCCTTGTGTCAGACCTGTGCTTACTCAGCCTGGGAAAAAAATTAGGTGTGTAGTTGAAGAGAAATCCTCTTCAACAACACAAGCGAATGCCGGAATGCTCCAAGTTGCTGGTAAAATAATACAAATGATGGTTTCGGCTTCATCCTCGGATAGCTCAGGTTGCACAACAAGTCTAATGATACCCCCCGCTGCTGTGCCTGGACCATGTTTTCAGCACAGACACATTATAGGAAATGTAAGCATTAAGTGGAATGTCACTCACAAGGTTATTCCCTCTCTTCCCTGCTTGCTGTGCATCTACATGGTGCTGACCAAGCTCCGAAACACAATCTACCACAAAAAACCACCGCCAGCTGCCATTTTCAGGCAGGCTCCCCGCGCCGCCAGGGAATTGCCGGGGAGATATCAAAGGATGTGTGGTGCAAATGAGTTGCTGGAATCTCCTTTTCTCTCCTAATGATTTCTTAAGCCACGCACCATATTATAAATCATCAGCTTCATCCGTACAGTGGCTTAAATCTTATCATTAATAAAGTTAACCTCGCTCACATCTGAGGTGTTGGCATATTCATCAGCCACAGTGGCGGCTCCCTGGCTCCAACTATACATCATAGCTCAGGCTGAAAATAGATAGGCTTTTTTTTTTTCAATTAGAAATGGATGCTCAATTAAGCCATTGCTCTTTGAAGCCCGTCTTTTTGTTGAACGGTGCGTAATCTCTCTCGAGCATGGATGTCCAGAAAACGTTGTTCTTTAACAAATCAACAGCAATCAGCGTTATCGGTACTTTCTTTGATTTCCGTGGAAGCAGCGGAGGAGATTCACAAGCAATTAAGCAGCAATGGATTTTCACCATGTGATGCGGATGTGGAACCAAAGCAGGTAGACAGTTGAGCTTGTGCTTATGGGGAATGTAGCTTTGATGTGGTAATTTACCTGTACTGTGGAGGAGGGCTCCCTTCTGCCTCGCACGTGATGGTAGCCTGCTGGTCTGGGGAGTTGATTGGTAAAATGAGGTCACTTGGCTCTGTCCTCCATCTTGGCCCTTGAAATATGACATCGTCTGTGCAGGCTGGGGGAAAGGGGAGAAAGTCTATAGCAGTACAAGCCAGAAAAAATGGTCTCTTTGACCTTAAGAGAAAATAGTGGAAGAATTCAGCAAAAGTATTGACAGTGTGAGGACAAATAGTTAATCTTGCTGAAATACAGTAACTTTTCTGAGACTCAGTGTATATTACTTTTTCAATCTAGTAGTATTTTGTCTCCTAGTCCCTGAACAGTGTTTCTTTTTCCCAGAAAAATCAAAGGAATGCTTTAGGACAATCCCCATGATGTGTTGTGTATATTGCTTGTCTTTCTATTAGGAAAGTAAATTCCATTCGCTCTTGTTAGGCTGCTAACTGCTAATGCTGACATATTTGGTATGTATTTCACTGTATACGTCTTCATTTTTTTGATGAGCCTACCGCTTCAAACAGTGGAGAAAAACCCCTGACCACGGCAGTTATGCGTATTTACTCCAATTTTGCATACTGAGCCTGTCTCCCATTGTGCCAGGCCTCACACTGTCACTTGAGCATCATGATAAATCATCATATTGCTGGTATGATTACTCTCCCTCCTTGAAAACTCCAATGGAAAAATGCAACGAAAAAAAGCACTGTAAATAAGTCATATAGTCACATAATGCTTTGATTATTGTGTAAATATTAAGTTAAACTGTCTGAGATGCCATAATGCTGTTGCACAGAGCTCACATATATTGAAATGATGCAAATAAACAGAGGTGTTTGGTACTAATTATTTGCCAGGAACAGTGTCATAATGATAGATAGAGATCACGTTGACTATTGATGTACAAAGTTAGTTTTCACATATTTCTTCAGCAATTCATTGTTCCTCAGAAATGGCAGGTTTGATAAATAAAGCAGAAGTGATCTGTTTTCTGTGTCATACTACACATGCACTGGCTAATTCAGGCCATGACTATGTACTCATCTGCCAGCAGCCTAAAAGGAAAGGATGTGGAACACAATCTGGTACTAAATGAAAGCAGAGTCAACAGACGGCCAGAGTAGGCCTAATTAATATCCTACTGCTAACAGATTGCAGCATGTGGCTAGCAGTTCTACGTGTGGTTTTAACTGGTAATGATATGTCAAGGAATCAGCACATATTTCACTGTGTGACAGGAGTAGAAACAGGATAAGATAAACAATCGCAGCAACTTTTGGTGGCTTTTTAGGGACAGTGAGAAACTTGAATTAGCTTTAAAGTATACTACAGCAAAAAAAAAAAAAAACTGTTAAATTTAGGGGAACTCAGGAAACACAGTCACTTTTGAAAAGATTGCTGTAGAATGATCAATCAATAAATGATCAAACAGCTGCTATCACATCAAATTCATCCACCTTACTCTGTGGTTTAACAGCCTCTCTCTAATGTGAATTTGAATAAAATGTCGTGCAAGCTAACATCTAAGGTGTCAGTCTGTTTTGTGAAGTCCCAGTCACTATAGAGCCAGACAACATGTCACTTCAGATGTCATAATGATTGTTATCAGCTGCAGTGATTTTGGAGGGTTTCCAAGCATATAATCACATCACTGAATAAGAACTAGCACCTATAGGCAAGCAACCAAGGCCTTGTTAAAAACACTTGTCCGCTAGGAAGGTGAGACTGCTTGGATCTTGCTCCCTTGAGTACTGGGTGTGAATTACCCATGAGCCAATTTGAATAACATTCATTGGGATTTACAATGTCATTTGAACAAGGGTTGACATTCTGGTTGAGTGTCTGTGCTTCTCCTGCTCGAATCCCAGGTGGCTATCGGCACATAAGGGCAGAATGAGGCACGGTGGCAAGTAGATTGTGCTAAAATGCAGGGCTGGATTCATTGCATGGATCCTGATAATGATCTGGACAGGCCATAAACAGGAATAGGATTGGGCTCCCAGTTGTCCCTGACAGTGTACTGTAAATGTGCTGCAGGACACTGCTCTAGGGAACGGTGAAGGACATCACGCTGGAACACTGTACAAGTAATGACTGCAACTTAATCAGTGTAACCTTTTTGGTCGAGAAGATTTTCTGAGGTTATTTACAACTGTTCTGATTCTGTCTCTTCCTCACTAATGGATGAAACTCTATATTGTATATAAACACTGGTTGCTAAGAATAAGATGCTATTTCTAACCTCTAACCTTAGAGACAGACATTCAGCTCGAGACTGAAGAACAACACATTCTCCTGCTATTAATATGCATCAGAACAAATGAATTTATTAGTAGAGATGTTGTTGTGACACAAAACATGACAATAAGTGTAGTGAAACCCAAATATAATATGTGTTAAAATAACTTACCTGCAAGGCATCCAGTGATTGATAGCAGAACAATTTGTTTCCATGGTAACATCATCTTTAGTTGCCGAGGGCTAATAAGACTCTCATCCAATTGCGTGTGAATGGAATGCTCTCTCTTGAATACAAGAATTTTAATCTGAAGGGAAAGTAATTATGAATGTGATTAAAATGTGACATTTTGATCCAAATACGACAAGCATTGAACAGAAAAAACATGATTATAGCACTGCTAAGTTACATAATTGGTTCGTATTATTTCGGAGTTACTGCAAGTGAAGAGAAAGTGAGGAAGCGCGAAGCAGCGGGGGGAAAAAACAGCAGCTGACAAAAACCTGAGGATATAAGCCGCCAGTACGATTTTCAGGTGGCACAGGAGAAGAAACAGCTGCTAAATGGGTATGTTTTCTTTTACTGTGCGTGTTTCTCATCCCGCCTAACAAGCTCAATTCCGCAGCTTTAAAGAGAAGTGAGGAGGGAAATGATTGACCTCAAAAGATACTTCTCTCTCCCTATTTGACTATTAATAGGAGCTGGCAGACTGTGTACCAGCATCCCACAAAAAAAACCACTTCACACTTTGACAAAGGGCTTGGTGATACTGAATGTAAGCAAACTGATTGTTTTCACACTCATATACATTAACCTTATTCCCTGAGATCAACAGGAAATACAAGAGGGCCACACACACGTTTCACTGTCAGCTATTAGCACTGACTGATGTGGTGACGTACACTGTGAGAGGACAGAAATTTGCCAACAATACCATTTCTGCAACGGTGATTATCCCTTTAAAGGGGCACTCCAGCAATTTTTACACATCAAATCAATTCACTTGCCAGCGGAAGTACTGCTCAGTCTGCAGCTGGATGTCTGCTGTGGCTCAGGAGAAGCTTTGTCAAACCTCAGACAATGACGCTATGTCATTAGCATTACTGTCTTCAGGAGAATACTGTGCTGGGCAGTAATACGCTGCTGACTAAGGCATCACAGTACTGTGATTGCAAGTGGTGTAAGTGGCTGCATTTTTAAATGTATGCTTATATTACAATTACTTATCTCAGTATTGCTGTTACTTAGGGAATCACTTGTTTTTTGTTGTTCAGAGGTGCAGGGTGTATAAACCATGCAGCTTTCAACATGTGCCACCTACAGTGTCCTGGGGTAAGCAAACTGTCTGCCAGTTAAATACTGGGGCTGTCACATTTTATTAAAAACTCAAACTGCTATTTAACGTGAAAAAAATCTGATCTTATGATCTAAGCCCAGCAGTATAAGAGCAAAAGGCAGTGCCTTGTACTCCAGCAGTTGTAAAATGCACTTCCACTCTGACCCACTGCAGGCTCTGAGGCTCTGCTGCTTTTTTTAGTAAACTAGGCTGCTGTTAACATAAAATGGAGAAATCTAGTGAGCTGTCCTGAGCTGATAATCATGACGTTAACCCATTTAACCCCTTAAACCACAAACAGAAACATTGTGGATAATAGTGAGGATGTTAGCTTACCTTGTAAAATAGTAACTGCCTGCAGGTGTGCAGTTAAAAAGCATCATGGGAATTGTAGGTTTCAGAGATTTTGGAGTTTGAAACATACAAGGAACTAAAAGTCTAAAAGGAAATCTCAGCCTCGGCTGTATCTTTTTTTTTCTTAATCTGTCTCTCTTGTGAGTCCTCCAACTTTAGTGTAACATGATATTAAATTATTTTAATAATTTAATATCTGTTGTTGTCATCGTCAGCAGTAGATTTTTTTGTCAGGTATTTAATTCACTGGCTTTGAGAAAATCAGACATTCTTTAAATCACTATCGGTATATAATTATATAATTATATTATATATATCATAATAAAAAGTTATACTCTGATAGAAGATTTTATTCCTTTCACTCACCCCTATTCCCTGTTATTATCTGAAGGAATGATTTTCTCCATCAGATATCTCATCTAACTGATCAATGACCTAAATGGCCATTAAAACTTTTCTAATGTGGAAGTGGAACTGAGAGCTTTAAGACTGTAATTGTGGTATCAGTGGCACAGGAGGGGCTTTGCTCAAGCTCTGACCTACATCACAGTAAGTGGAAACTGATACGCCTCTCAGGATTAAGAATTCAACCCAGCCCCTCATCCTTACAACACTACCCTGTTGTGCAGATTAACCCAGGGCTATCTTTGGAATTCTTCAAACAGACCTAAATACTAACCACTCACTTGTTTCACTAACTTGTAACTGTGGGATTGTGGTGGTGGTTTGACATGGGAAGCGGGACTACATTATCTTATGGAGGAGTGTGAAGCACAGGCAGAATCTACGGGGTGGGAATCATCCCATTTGCCCGATCATAACTTAATGGCCAGTATTGGCTTAGCTCAACTGTCCTGGTGCCAGTAATTGTTCCTCATCTGGTGTAATTACAGACACAGTGAGATTCGGAGTGAATTTCCCTGTGTCTTTCAAATTTTAGGGGGGCATTTTGCCACTCTAAAAACACATCGCTTTGGATTACACAATGTGAGATTCTACTGGGGCAAAAAAAAGATTTTCTACTGTGAGTGTGGTATTAACTGCCATCCGCTTTCTGCAGGATCCGCCTTTGTCATCACAACCCATCAGTCCAAAAAGCTTCGACATTGTGAGAGGGAAATCTCCTTCAAACGACTTTCTTTGCAAGTTGGGTGTTAACACAGTTCATGGCACAGTGTCTCTGCTGATATGATGGATGTTTTTCACTGAGCACAGCTTCATCCTGCACAGACATTTTCATTTTTTAGCGTTTTTCTTTGCGTGTTGATTTCTGAGTTAATGGTTCATTAAAAGGCACTGTACATGCCAGTATTTCCACCCATGGTGTAAGACGGGTGTGTCACCTTGCCTTTAAGAATCTAATTTTCAGGGGACAGCTTTTCAGTGGCACTCGGTGGAGAGCTTAAATGTCTCACAGCACTCCAGTAGCTGTTTCAGAGTCTTTTATACTGTTAAAACTAATAAAAAAACAACAATAAAATAATAATAAAAAATAATTCTAGGGAATACACCCAGCACTTGTCTTTTTTCAAAAGCAGAAATGCTAAAACTAAAAAAAAAAAAAAGAATTGTAGCACTTTTGACCTTCAAAAAGCTGTGACTCTCAAACCTTGCAAAGATGAATATCAGCTTTAGCAAATGCAAAAGAAAAAAAAGAGAAAAAGCAAATAGTGGACACAGAGAAAACTGAAAACAACTCCTTCTGGGCTTTGTGGCAATCAAGGTGAGGTGACATTTTCTTTCTTGGACTTTCTCAACTGAAATGATGAGCAAAAGATTGCTCTGCCAAATGTAATGAGGCATCACACTCACCTCACCTCCACAGAAGCTAAACCTAATGGAAGTCATTGGCTAAACACATTCCAGAGTAAATGAGATGACTTCTTGGTTAGTGGGGCTGTTGTTGGGCACATAATTGATAGGAGAGGTGGTTAAAGGCATCCACTCCCCCCCCCCCCCCCCCCCCCCCGAGGGCAGCATAATTGCAAAACAATCTAATAAGGGATGGAGGAAAGGAAAGAGTTTCTGTCATAAGGGTGTGCACGTTCAAGGTCTGCATTCAAATCACATGCGGTACATAAGCAACGCAGAGCTAGGAGATCCACATATATCTGATCACACACACACACACACACAAAAAAAACCCACCAGTGGCACAATGGGAATGAATTCACTACAGTCTGTGATGCATTCATTTCCATTTAGTTATTGTCTTTATGACTATCTGCTGCCATCTCCATTAAATCATTCAGCAAGAGAACCTGGGAGACAAGGATCCGCCACCAGGGAGGGACTCAATCTGAATGCACAGCTGCTCTGTGCTATTGCCACTGAATGAAGAATTCACAATCAACTGTGCACTGATACCTCCTCATTTACTCTGGCTGACTGAAGACCTGCACAAGTCTATTTCTTATGAGCCAGGGAGGATTTAAAAAATATAAATAAATAAATAAAAATAAAAATAAATAAATAACTGAGGTGATTAACAAATAAACGCAGAGCTTAATGTCTGTATTTCACGGCTTAGGCTGCAGCGAAATACTTGTGAAATGAAAAGGAGAAGGAGCAGAGAGGGAGTAATTGTTCGCTCCTGCGTTATCTAAGGTGAGTGAGCAGTGCTTCCTATGGCAAATTATGCATTAAGGGTTCAACTCAACAAAAAAAAAAGGCATTTCATGTAATTACTCCCTCAAAACCCAATCACAACAGCTGTTACATTAACATTCATGAAAGAACTGGCTGAATGCATATTCTCTCTCTCGAGATGTTTCTTCCATTTCATTTCAAGTCGAGCCTTCCAGGCTTGAAAAGAAAAAAAAAATAAAGTAGCCACTTCACCCGTGAGGAAGACATGTCACACTGTGCATGTATGAATAAGACAGTATGATTGGAGCTGTGGATGTGAATGAATGTGTTTACCTGTGAAATATCACTCAAGTGAAAAGCACTGACATTACAGTACTAAAACATTACAGCCAAAATGAAGGTTTTTACACAAAATATATCAAAATTGTGATTTTCCATTCACTTGTAACATCTTCTGAGAGCTTCTACATATTAAATATGTTTACTACATTGTAACTAAACATCCGAGGAGGACACTCTGCCGACGTTATACAGCTGTGTATTTTCAAGCGAAAAATCATTGAATCCCTGGAAGACAGCAGGACGCCCCCAGTGACTCCCTCCGATGTTAAACACGGCTGCATCCCTCAGCTGCTGCCTAACGCAGGGGCAGGAGAGTAAGTGCACTTAAAAGAGAGGGGAGCAGCGATCCATTTCTCAACCCCATCATCAGCCAGGCACATCCCCAGACCCTCATCCTAGATACAGCCGCAAACACATGACTGGAGGTCAAGGATGAGGAGCAGGAGACACTTAGGCTCTTTGCATATATTTATATATCTATATATTTATAAATGTTTTTTGTCTATGCCATGCAATCTACTTCACAGCCTTTCTGGAAAGGAAACTGGCTGTACAATGTAATTGCTTTTCTGGTTCAATCAAAAGGGGGTTTCAAAGCAAATGGTGCTACAGTACAAACTGATCTCTGCACTGCCACGTTAGATATTACTGCGTTATAGAATAATTCGCTGCATGGCTTCAAAGATGCGCTTCACCCCTCATTTGGCTATTCCTTGTT
The DNA here is from genome assembly GCF_017976425.1 of Toxotes jaculatrix. NCBI lineage: Eukaryota > Metazoa > Chordata > Actinopteri > Toxotidae > Toxotes > Toxotes jaculatrix. The sequence goes on along the minus strand of NC_054396.1, from coordinate 5,604,397 downwards.
ATTCTCAAAATATTTGCTAAGGATCTATAAATAAACATGAATAGAGGGGAGAGAGACTACAGTCCCTGCTGAATACTGGGATACTTTGTAGATGAAGCAGGCTGAGCATTTTTCTCTCACTGTTGGGTCTGTCCTTTTGCAGTCTGGATGGAAAAGAAAAAAAAAAAAGAGCAGACCACCAGTGGCCAAATATTTGGTTTTCTGGAAAATTTAGAGCAAGGCTGAGCTGTTAGGATGATTTCTTTAATAACACTCTCCAGCAGGCTATCATAATTATATGAGAATTTTTAAGGAGGAAAAAAATGCTACACAAATATCAGAATATGTGAGTATATGACATTCAGATAAAATTAAATGGCCATTTAGAAAATCCACATGAGCTCGGACTCTTTTCCCTCAGCAGAGTGAGATAATTACCTTAAACAAGTTAAAGAAACGAAGAGCTTTTGTCCAGGCGGACAGTCCTGATGCTGTTGCTCTGTGAGACTGAGCAGAGCAGCACTATGTGGACTTTGTCCTAGATGAGGGAAATGAGCCCCAACAGTAAAAATCCCAGTAGGACCATCCAAACCATTTGAGGTTCGTCTGGAAACGCAGTCATCAGCATCATGCATGTGTGAGCACTACCAGCATGCACACTCCGTCTCTGTGCCCCCTTTTAAAAAACACGATGATGCCACATGGATGGATTTTTAGGTTATTTTATTCTACTCTGTGTCAAATTAAGTTGTATTTGCTTCTGCTTGTTCTTTTATTTTCTGCAAAGCAAAAGCAGCAAACTTAACAGGACACAGTTTCTTATAGATTCAAACCAAAAGGCAAGAAAATAACGTGCAGGCGTGCGTGATAATTTTTGACCGGATACTTACTTGTTCTAGGAGGCAGTTTTTTTCCTCTTCATTAAACTGCTTTGATTGTAATTCCACTGTTCGTTACATGTGTTATTTCTGGATCTAGTGAGCGGATTACATTTCTCACAGCAACTCTTGTCTTCTCAGAAGCCAAAGAAGAGGCTGCTCTCTGCTCCAGCAAGGTTTGCGCTCTGCACTTAATTCTGCTCCGTCTAAGTGCGTCTCTCGGTCTTTGAGGATGGGACTAACAGGAGCCTCTACCTCGGTAAATTCCACAATCAGTGAGTGAATATGCCAGATGAGGACGATAGGGGCTACGCTGGGACGTTCCTCGACCTCCTCAGATTACACTCCACAAGATGCTGCCAAGAAGAGGAGAGGACAGCGGTGCCTCTGAGCGGAGACTCACATTGTGCGCATCCCCGGGCTCTGCTCTCTTTGTGCGCAGGAAGAAGCGCCCACTGGTGACGCGTGAAAACACCCATCGCAGCACAGTAATGCGCCACCAGCCTGTGGGCACCTGCCATTCCTCTGCTTAAGTGAGTGCACATTTGATCTATGGATATTTGTCGTTAGGATGAGCAGAGATCAAGCAGAAACGTCTGCACATATTTTTGGGGAAAAACGCTATTTATATATATTCTTTAAAAAAATAAATAAATAAATAAAAAAGGGAGAAAGAGCCCGCTGCAGAACATAAAAAAGAATTAAATAGGGTCATTTATCATCATAACGAACAGACTCTTTGTAAAACATGTCTTACAGTGCATTTGTGGTGAACTGGCACATGGATATTGCAGTTGGTTTGGTGAAATGCGGATGCTGATGACCACCCGGATGGTTGGATTTATTTATTTATTATTATGATTTTTTTTTTTAATGTGCATCAGTGAAACTGACCCAAAAGAGGCTTTTATGAAGCATATCAGACATCAAATAAAAAAAAAAATCAAGAATCACCTGAATTCAGTGTAGAATGAGCCCACACAGTATTTTTCAGACACAGTCTTTAGAGAGTGTGAGAAGGATTTCATCCTGAAACACAACTGCACTTAGAAGTACACTACAAACTAGATGTGCGGTAGAGGACCACATAGACAGGTGCTTTAGTGCCTTTTGGTCTGTAAATACGGTGTCACCTAATTTAAATTTCATTGTTTTTATGATGCAACCATCCGAAATCATAGTGTTTGTGGTGAGTTTCTTCTTCTTCACAGGCTCTTTTCAACGTCTTTGCTCTGCGGGGGCATTTGATCACATGCTTATTATAAACACACAGGAGAATAAAATGGGATTTTTGTTATTATACACACCTGAGAAACTACAGTAGATTCTTGTTTTGGGCAAACACAAGGATGCACATGTTCCAAGAATACATCTTGTGACTGTTATTAGGTCATCTTTGTTTAAAGCTACACTAATCAATATTTTCAAATTAACAGTGGATTAAAAAAAAAAGTGCAAAGAGTCCACTGCAGTGACAAACCTGCAGAGAATCATCACCTGACTCTGCAGTTTCTTTCTTTTTCTAAGAAAATTTTAACATCTTTCAACTTATTTGTTTTGGTTTGGTTTTTCACCCAAAGGCAGGGTTCGTAGTAGTGAAAGCATAAAGTATAAAGTTAGTATTTATCTGCAATTTTAAAAATGTATGTTATTGATATTGATTGAACAGGCTGAATGAATTATTTGACATACTCTGGCATCAAAAAAAGAACATTTAAAAATGTGTACATGGTTTTTTGTTCAAAAATATTTTCTTTCCAAAAATCAATAACTGGGCAGGCGCTGATGCTGAGGACCTGAGCTGCATTTTGAAGCAGTCATGTCATTTAAAAATAAGCTAAATCAAACTATGAATACTGAAAAGAAAACTGTCAAAGGGAAAGCAGCTTTTTTTTGTGAGAACAACTTGCAAGTATAGTGGTAGAATAATTTAATGTGCTAGTTCCAGAATAGTTTAGTGCTGGTTCCAGCAGCAGCACATGGCAGTTTTCAGTCAAAAAGCTTTGATAAACACAATGTACAATACTTGGCCAGCACCAAACAGCAGTCAGATGAAGTTGGCGACTAGCTGGTGAACATAGCACCAGCTAGTCGCTAAGTTCTAGATATGTTCATCAGGAGGTGGTAGAGACCAAAATAGAGCTAAAAGGACTGTAAATATTGGACTTACATTTATTATGTGTCCAGAGACATGACTCCAAATAAACATTAATGTTGCTCCGTAACTGCTGGATGTGTAATTGTACAGCTGTTCTCAAACACGGTCGTCATATCGATTCAGTAGGTTCCCTTTTTTAAAATCCATGATGATATGTTGTGTTCATTGTAAAGTTTAAGTGTAAGGAAGTGACAAAGACTTTTCACCATCAATACAGACACAGAAAAACATTTGATACTGAAGAATTGAGTCATTTTTTATGGATCAATTCAGAAAATGGCACTTCTTCCCCTGGAAATATCAGTGATACTGCCATATTACAGTCTCAGTTTAGGCTGATATACTACATGTTTGATTCCACTGAACAACAGTGGAATCAAACATGCAAAGCTCATTGTCATCAACAAAAACAGAGCTCCTTTTAGCACTTTTAGCCATTTTAGCCATAACGATCTGCTGCATTGCACTACTGTGTCACAGTTTTCATGTTTTCAGCCGGAGTGAAAGGGTTTTGAGTTACTTTTTGTGAAAACTAGCCCATTTATCTCATTTTTAAAACTCTCCATGAGCTGTGCCAGTGATTCTCTTTCAAGTTCAAGGAAGTCTTGAAAGATGGACTGCCATCAAAAAAAAGAAAGAAAAATAGGCAAAGAAGAGAGAGAGCGGCAGACATTGAGCCTCATGTTTCACCAATTGTCACTCATCACACTAAATAAATCTCCCAGTCGCTGCATAGATAATTGCTGTTAGTTTTATCTAGTGCAATCCATTTGATTGACTTAAATATTAAAATGATGGAGATATGAATATTTAATGTTTCTGGGCACAAGAGAACTCCAGGGGGTTTTCAGAGAGACTGATGGAAAATACAGGGGAGGTGAAATGCCATTAATTAAGGTCATTTGGTATCTTATTGGTTGAGGAGAGGTGTGTGTGGGAGTGGGGGGTTGGTGTTTGCCAGTTGAAGACAGTTGAAGGTCAGCAGAGATATGAGGCCACTGCAAAGCACCTGCCTTCATCCACGAGCAACTCAGGTGGTGAAATAAGTTACGTAACTATTTACTATTATTATAATTATCTCATAATAATTATTAAATATTATTACACAACTACTCTGTATCTAGGGGCAAGTGTCAGTCTCAGATAGCACAAGTACTGCTAAAGTACAGAGCTCCTTTATAACTGAATCTGATCTCTGACCTTCCTGTGGAGGAAGCCTAAAGAAAATAGAAGCTCTTTTACAATTGAAGGTTGATGTTGTACATTTTAAAGCAGTATTCTATATCATGGCAACTGTAAAGTCACTGGACCAACTGTAACACTTATTAGACCTTAGAAAGCAAATAAATATTCCAAACATTCAAATAATCTGCATGTTCTCCCACTTTAAAGAGAATAGCTGTGTTTTATCTCTGCATCTAATTTCACCTTTTGATGATGACAGAAAAGAGTCTGCCTTGTTTTTAATTTTTTGAACCCCAGGTTTTTTTTATTGCTTGCTTTGTACTCCATTCTTTACAGGCTTGTGGTATTCTCACGTGCCATGTGTTATTATTTTCAGAACACTATACGTCGAGCTACTCAAAAATGCCATCAGTCGGTCCTTCGGTATACAAGATCTGGGACAGTGAGCACTTCACAGTGAATACTGAAGTGTCCAGTCCGTTCAATCCACACCGAGTCTGACCTCTGTTCAGCAGTCACTGTCCTCAGAACCAGCTGTCCTGTCAGCAGTGCAGCTCTCGAGGAGCTGAGAGGACAAATTGTGTTCACCAGACTGACTAATGTCACAAATGTACTGGACAAAAATATTTTTCAATTAGGCTCCGTGAGAAGTATACGTGAAGAAAATCACATTGCCTTTATTTATTAATTCATTGATTTCATTTTCCCTGCCTTTCGAAGAAAGCGAAGTGCATTCAGAAATCTCTGGTGGCCTTGATCAAACACTGTATAGCGTACATACTTGTAATAGCTTCATAACATACAGTGTAAACAGTGGGAGATTTGTGTGATTTAACAGATTAACTGATCTGTAACCCTTTCTCTCAACATGAAAAAGAAAATAGATGAAGTATAAAAAAAACATGGGGGGTTGTGGAGTCAGCGTGCATTGATACATTTGATAAAATAAAAGTGTATCTGCTTTGTGTGTCGGGCGAGTGAGGGACGTCAAAAAAGCTTCAAAAATATGTTTTCTGTGTGGATGGGCCTTTAGCTCTACAGGGTAATAAGAACCATGTTGATAGGACATTGTCTGACTCAGTATGGTTACAGAAATGTGTTGAACATTGAAAACAACAACAACAATAACAACAAAAAAGCTAAAATTCATGGATAGTTTAATTCCTATTGTTTTTCTTTATATCTCTGTTTGGGGTGAGTAGGTTTTCAGTTTTTGCCAACGGGGTTCCCATCATGCTTTCGCTCACATAAAAAGGGAGTGTAATGTCAAAAAGAGGGTCTGTCCCAGCACTCACACTTGCAGTCTTGCGCACTTAAGTGCACATTTGTGTTCCTCCAAGTAGTAGGCAAATGTTCCCCATGTCTAAAAAAATGGCAAGGCACAGTACAGTTTAGCTCACACATGATTCACACTCACCCTGATAATGTTTTGGAGCAGTGTAGTTTATGGCATGCAAAGATTTAGCATGAACATTACACTGATAAGAACAAAATTGTATGTGAGGATTTTAACATAAACATTCAGTTTAAAACCCTTTTGTCAGTGATAAAGAAAAATGCGTTCCTAAAGTTTTTGTTTGGCAGGAACCTTTCAAAATAATATCCTGTCTCTTTCATGTACAATAGACCTATGTGCCTGTAGATCACTTCATTCAATTACTTGACTAATGTGTTACTCCTGTCAGATAGCAAATTAGCTTTTGTTTTTCACTGTAACCAACTGTAACTCCGTGTGGTTCATTCAGCTTATTTTTTCCTTTGTGTTGAAGCACAACACAACATCGAAGCCTGAGTGAGCCACATATTTGCATTCAGGTGAGTGATGGGACGTCCTCATTAACCCAGTGTGCTTGAACAAACCTCTTGGGTACTGTTGGCAATAACAGGGCATACATCACACAAGTCACACTTGATTACTAGCAAATACAGCGTCTGCATATTGTAGACAACATCAGAACCCCCCCCCCCTTTTTTTTTTTTTTTTACCTAATGATGAATCATATTATATCATACAGAACCACAACAAAGTCTGCATCTGATGATGCTGGACTGGAAGCTACGAGGAGCATCTTTTTAAATGATTTCTGAGAGGATAACAGATGTCTATCCTCAGTAGGCTTTGGAGAAACTGGGATCACAGATTCCAGTTACATGTTTTTGACGTGTGCTCTAGTTTGACTGAGTTGTGACTCTGAGACGAAGGGGTGTGATATTTGACACACATTGCTTCAATCCGGTGTCCGTAGAGTGCAGTGCCAAGACCTTCTCTATGTGTTTCTAACTGGAGCTGTTGCACCAAATTGGGGAATTCTTTAAGAAGCCATATGTTGGCATAAACATATGCAAATCGGTTTTTTAAAAAAAATCCTAAAAAGAGGTCACAGGGCTGGGGAGCTTGAAGCTTGCTAACACAACTCTGAATGTTGTGTAGCTAACTGGCTTCTCTGACAGTCCCCCCCACCACCCCAGCCCCCCGAGCAGAGAGCGTACATAGAAAAAAAAAGTGTTTGTCTAATTATTAAAGACTCATGCTACTTTGCACCTTCTTACTCTTTTCATACTTAGGATTGAACTTGTGCCTCTGAAAGGACACTGTATGCAGAGAGAAGTTAGAGAAAAAGAAAACAAGTGGAAAGTGATCAGAGAGATGAAATGCACCTGAGGGTGTACAGTGCTTCCCAGTGAGATACACAGCTTTGACTGAGAGACTGGTGAGTTTTTTAAGCTCCACGCTTGGCAGCATACAGTACTGCTCTCACTGTTGTTACTGCCAGTTCTCTAAATTTGGAGGTATAACAACATCCACTGGCGAGAATAACACTTTATATTTTATTGGTGCACTTTGGGTCTGCGCTGCAAAGACACACCAAGAGATGTGGGTAACACCTCAGTGTGAACTTGTCAAAGGTGAAACAAGTGTAAAATGTAGAAAAAGCTGAAAAACACAAAGAAAAAGAAACCAGCATTGTTACACACTGTATAGATGTTTTCCTGTGCAACGCAAAGGTTTGTAAAGAAGAAAATTTAACATATACCATTACATATGTGGAGAGATACAGTAGTTGAGGTGAAACAAAAGTAATCACAACAATCATAACATTTTGTACATGCACAGATATACTGTAATTGTACATAGAATTACAAACACAAACACAATGCAAGACCTACGTGGCTGATGGCCTATGTTTCAACAACCCATGAAACAGGCTGGCTTTAGCTGGTATTAGTTTTGATATGAATTAATACATTGGCAATTTTTTTTAACATAACATCATGACTATCAATAAATGATAATAGACTACAAGTCTGTTTAGTGTTTCAGGTAGATAAAATGTTCAAGTTTAAAAAGGTTTAAATGATAAAGTTAACTACAACGACAAAAAGAAGGCAACTTGACTTACACTGGCAAATCAATGGAGGAGGTATGGAACAGCCTTGATGTGAGTGTCAGGTGCGAAATGATGTTTTTTGAAGTGTTATTAATACAAAAATCAAGTAAATCTTGAAATTGCAGTATTTTTTGGAGTTTATATCTGGCAACATGACGACGTACAAAGTTTGGATTTCAACATCAAAATCCCCTGAATTTGACAAAGCAGCCAAGCAACAAAAGACACTGACATTTAATTAAATGTCTACAACAACAACAAGAAAACATTTCAGTTCAAAATGTTCAAAATTGTATTGTAAGTATGCCCCGATATCACACTGAGGAAGCTCCAGCCACAGTGTCAAGGAAGCAGGCGGTTTAATTTCACAGTGTAACCACGATACACATGTAACTCCAAAACTGAAAAGAAAACAACCAATAGCAAAGCTCCAAAGTAAATCAGGGACGGACGGCCTTGGCTATTGCTGGCACGGAGGCATAACAAGTGCTGTATCACTGAATATTTTCCTTATGAGCAAGTATTTGGCATCGCTTAACATTTTGCAAAGAAAATTACAAAATCATTACAAAATAAAGCAAATACACATTCATCTAAAAGATTAAACCATTACATCATCAATGATGATAAAATGAAATGTCTTTGCTTGTGACCTCCATTTATGGACAAGCACGGTGAATGTGATCATTTAGAACAAAGAAACCTAATACTAAACTCAAGATCACTAAATAACAACAGAGTTTCATCATACTCAGCTCTACATGCAGGTATACAGCATATACGCAGCTCTGGGCAGGGATTTATGCTACCATACACCTCCCTAAAAATAGCTACAGGTGCACCTCTTGCAGAGTAAGGTACAATCAATCATTTTACAGTCTTTTATGTGATCTGTGGTGTTTACTGCACAGTGAGACTTTCGTTCCTTGGCTTTAGCTTTAAAGGCAAAGCCTCCTCCTGGGCGACATGAGTGTCCCAACAAAACTGCACCATGCCTGGGGAGAAGCACTGCCTTAAGGGCGAACCTGGGGGAATTAATGTCCCATCCTTTGTCGTTCCATGACCCACAAGCTTTGTAGCTCACACACAAGTATGAAGCGAAGCACATCAAGACACTTTTAAACTTTATCAAGTAAAAACTGTCTGCCAACAATTACGCTGACAGGAAGAGAAGCTGCAATAGGCATAACATTAAACGTTACACCGGCAGCCTCAGCACCGCAGGAGTTAAATGGTGGAGGAAGTATTCAGATTCTCAGAGCAGCAACACTGAGAAACAAAAATGCTCCAGTATATGTAAATGTTGTGCAATGAAATTGACAGTGAAACATACTTAAAATGTCCCTTAATTTAGAAAATGGGCCCATGAGAGCTATACTAACATGTTATATTATTAGAAGTACCTTTACTTTACAGTACATGAGTAGGGGGCATGAATCCACAGTGTACTCACCTACCAAGACACCACTACACCAAAAATAATGCTGAACACACACAACTGGGATAGTAAATGGTTGCAAAGCTGCAGTTTACAGATGAAATCCTGGCTGAACAAACAAATGACACACATGGTAAGAAGTACACAAGAGTAAATGATGTGCTCTCACCCACTGTGTCTCATACACACGCTTTGTTGACTTGCTCTTTTGATATGTTACTGCTGTTGTTAGAATTACACACCTTGCCACTCATCTTTCTTCTGGCCTCAACCTTTTTGCTTCACACACACACACACACACACACACACACACACACACACATATATATATATATATATAGATAGATAGATAGATAGATATAGATATAGATATATATAAAAGAACAAATCAGGTAAAATGGAGAATTAGCACTGCTCAGATCATGAGAGACAGTGCTATTAATAATTAGACAGCTGCTGGTTTTGAATCAGTTGGTGAGTGTTTGTGTGACCTGTTCTTTCTTTGTGTGGACGAGGACTATTCAGACCAACACAATCCTGAAGGTTAAAACAGCATCTTGGCAGGAACGTTTGGCTCTGCACTGCCCACCTGCACCCACCTGGAATCTATCTGTTCCTGTAGAGCACTTGTCTGCATCTTGCTCCAGTGTTTTTTTTTTTCTTTTTAATTCATATCCTCCTTTACATCCTGCTGTTTAATTCTCCATCTTTGTATATAGAATTCTGCCAAAAGGGGGGCAGAAACTCATATATTCCCCTACTTATAATGCGTTTTTTAATTGTATGTGTGGATGGATTGTGAGGCCATGCACCTCTGGGTACAGGCGTATAAAAGGCCACCCACCCTTCCTACAAAAGGGCAAGACCCATGAATTAAAAGACACAAGTGATTTTGTGTCTCTTTCTTGTCATTTTATGTCTAGTCATTCTCATTTTGTGTCTCTTTCTGGTTGTTTTGCATCTGTTTTTATTTACTTTGTGTCATTGATTGACTTTTCAACAAGCAGTGTTGACAGTCACTCCATGCCCCCTGACCACTTGGGCCCCTGGGCCTGTGCCTCGTAGGCCCATTCAACAATCCACCCCTGTTTGTACGTGAAGACTGACTGCAGGAGCACAGCTCTGTCAGCTCAGGCTGCACCAAGACCTAACATTGTTAGTCACAGTAAACCCGAAATCCACTGGGATATTCCCCAGTCCCCGTCATTAACACCCCACCACTGGCAATGTAACTGCCGTCTAATTCTCTATTTGTTGTCATTCAACAATGTATATTTTATAATCAAGCAGTGTTGACTATGTCTAATGTTGTGATGTCTGCTCTACAAGTGCCCCCTTGCATGAATCACACAGTAAAGCAAAGACTGTCAGGATATGTTCTTAATATACTGAAATGACTGTTCTGAGTGAGGTGTAGTCTCTTGTTTCAGTCTGAGACAGGAGTCTGACAGCTGTTTCAACACATTCTGCAGTGTGTCTCTTTGGGACAGGCCTTTAGCAGAAAATCCAGTCCCTGTTTGGTGTTGCAGTATCCTTAATGCTCACTTCGTGTTTCCACATAGAGTATTCACTAAGCTATTCTGTAAGTGAATATGTGGATTTGAGAATGTGTGAATATTTGTTTTGTGCTATTTCAGTTTGCATAAACAGTGGCAGTTAGTGCTTAAGGTATTGTGCCACTTGTTAAACCTTGTTGAACAGTGTTAGTTCTCACTGAGCTATGAGCATATTTATTGGTTCTTCAAGTACAGTTGAATATTTTCATCTGTGCAGCTGACGAATAAAAGGAAAGCTTTATTTTGGGCTGAGCAGTCTGCTGCCCACTGATGCACCAGAGATCTGTTTCAGTGGGAGCCTGCTGCGTTTTAGCATTTCAAAAGCAGGCAGGTAGGTTTCTGTGATGCTTTAGGAGACAGCTCTAGGCCATCATGATCCTGATTGTGGAATCATTTGTTTTCTGGCACAGAGTAAGATGAAAAGATGAAGGCTATGCCACCCAGAATTTCTATTTGCTAAATACGAAACAACAGCCAGCAGATGCTTAGCTTAGCATAAGAACTGGAAGCTAAGAAAGCTGCATACCAAAAAATATCTAAACCTCAGTAATTGGTATATGTTCTTTGTTTAATCAGTACAAACACAGAGGTACATGAAAAACAGTTTGTGGTGTTAGGTGTTAGGGTGTGACTTCCTGGAGTCTTGTCGCACTAAGGTTGCTTGGCAACCAGTTGAGACTTTAGGGATTCGCCTGTCCAACAAATAGTTCCCTACAAACACCCCCCCTGCAAAATCAGCTTTAATTTTCATTGTTACATGGATCCACTTTGCGTCACAATGTCCAGACTTTGCATACGACCTGCCAGCCCTTTAAAATAAAAACAACTGAGATATCTGGGACACCACAGTCCCTAGAGCTGGTCATGTGATTATGGCCAATGTTTTATTTTTTTATGACCTCTGTTGAAAATGTGATATAGTCAAAACAACATGAGGCATGTGTGACAAGAAACCTCATTTTCATCATTTTGAAAAACAGGCTCTGCCAAACTGTAAAATTACACCACACTGTACAAAGAGCTTAATTGTCATTAATTATTCATCATTACTAAGCCAACAATTGCCCACAATAGATGCTGGAACTTGTCCTAGTCATGCAAATTTAATATACTTACATGTGCACAATGCAGTAGTTAGCTTTTAGGAATTCTGAGCATCTACATGCAATAGTTTGAGAAACTGAATCTATGAAGCTGGACACACTTTCTATCAATGGAGCATCTACATTTATTGGCTGTTGTGGCTGAACTCAGTGATGAGCCTTTTTGAAGTTGCACAGAGTGAATTCATACGGGCTCTTTGATGCCCCCAGGAAGTGGATACATTAATTATTTTAATTAGACATTAAAAGTACTTATAATGTTTTATTACAGTATCTTGGAAAGCATGGGGGTGGGGGTGGGGGTGGAGGGGGCGTGCAGTATCAAACAAAATGCTTTCTTGCATATGCTGTTAAAGCATCAAAAGCAAAAAGCAAACATATTCATTACTGATGCATAAATGTGTACATCACTTTAATACTACAGCTGGTTAAAGTGGGACTAATTTTAGCTACTGTATACTGCATAGCAAGTGACTTTCCTCCTGGGGATTATTATAGTCTTGTCTTGCTGTATCTTAACCTATAATACTGCATCTATTTTTTTTATTATTATCTTTGTATTATTATTAATCTGAGTGTGTGAGTAGAAGAGAAATCAAAAAGTTAGAATTTCAGTCTTCACCTTATTTGACCAAATATTTAACTGCACATTCCAACAATAGAGACGAGTTGAGTGTGTTCTCAATCTTAACCTTTGGACTAAAATACATTCATGTTCAACTGAGCTTTCACTGACCTTTGCATGAACCTCCATAACATTTTATGACCACTGAACTTATAAAGTACTGCAGAATCATGCCGATCAAACGCTGCATCCCCATTAAATGCAAAAACAGCAAAAAAGTGGAAAGAAAGGGGCTGAGAGGTTATATAGGGAGGTTAGGGAGGCATAAAGATGGAGATAAACAGTGAACAAATTAGACTGGCTGGAAAACATTAGCCATTATACACTTCCAAGCAGCTTTTGACAAACTAATTCACCGCAGGCAGACACTGGAATAAGAGCAGGGGAGATTGTAAAGATGGAATACAGGGAGAAAATGCATTTCACTAAAGTTTTGAAAAGAGCTTTTAGCTCAGAAAGTTGGAGATTTAGAGGAACACACTTTAAGCAGAGCTAAGAAAATTCGGAGGGATAAATAAAAAAAGTGTTTTAAGTAACCAGTATACAAGTAAGTAATCATATGCCTGTCACAGGTTACTTAAAATAAGAAATCAGACATGTCAAACTAGATATGAACTTCGTTACAGACAGATTTCACTCTATGTGGGTCAGTGGTGTCCTCTCATAACAGCTTGTTTCATCCACTGCCTCTCCCCTGGGCAATGCTCTTTCCGCATGCTTGCATATTTTAATATTTATTTAGACATTTTATCACATTTATAGCTAATGTTTTCATTCCTGCATTCTGACATTGATAAATTAGTTTCATCTGATTTTAGTAGTGCCTTTTGTTTCGTTTGCTTCCTCTTAGAGGCACTAATAAACAGACTGAAACTTGGTGAAGATAGCGGATATGTTCACTGGCGTGAGGAAGTCTTGAGCATGGTGCTGGTGAGGAAAGTTAATGCTATTCTCTCCACAGCACCAACAGCCCCTGGGTGCCAATTTAGGTGTTAATACAGGACTAAAAGAACCTTGTAGGCTGCTTTATTTTAATATGCAGGGTTGTGGATTCCTGTGCTTGTTTCAAGTATATGACAATTTACATCAATGATTAATGAACATGTTTTTTTTCTCATGTTGTTGACTCACATTTTGTCCTTGTTTTTATTAAATATATTGTGGGTTTTTTTCCGCTTGTGTGTGCTGCAAATTCTGTCTGCAAACTAGGAAATTAGGATTAAATTGAATTGAAATACATGTCATATGTGCACAGTCTTGTCATATGTTAATCAAACTGTCTTGAACAGGCAAAGATAGAACATGACTACAGCACAGAAAAAAACATAATACTGTGAAATGGATGTTTATTTCCATGAATGGTAAGGAAGAGCAGAGACCTCTTAGGGAGAAATTTCAATAGTACATGAAGTTGAGAGGCTCTCAGTGATCACATATGGGTTTTTTCTGCAGATGTTGATACACTGATATTCAGAGATGTACTGTAAGAGATTCTGAGAGAGAAGCGAGGGTGGCATTCATTTGAATTTGCCAGGAAGGAAGGATCATGGGGACATTAATTGGTATGATTCACTCCAGTGCTGAGCACAATAAGCAGCTGTGTTTTCGCATCGGAGTGAGACTGCGGCTGTGCACAGCTGTTCTTCTTTACCTGCACAAGTTTGAAGGTTGAGCCGAGACTATGAAGATGTTCCTGTTGTTCCGTCACATGGCCCTGCCAAGCTGGGGCCTTTGTTCCTTGGCAGCATGCCACCCCACAAACCACTGCCAGAGGAACTGTGTCATGCCCTGCACAGTTTGGTTTGTAGACAGGGAACGCAGTGAATAATCCATTCCATTTGATAGCTTTCTGGCACGAATTTGAGTGGCTGTCACGGCAACTTAAGAACAGATTTGCTGTCAAAACTGAAATATTATGTATATCACCACCCATCTATTAAGGGACACACTCACCCCCTGGGCCTTACTGCTCTCTGTAAGCTGAGAATAGCTATTTATCCACAATCTCTGCTTGGCTCGTTATGTGTAGCTTCAGCAAGAAAGTTTGAAAAAAACAAGAATTCAAAGAGTAACTTTCAAGAATCCACTGCATCACTCTCCTGTATAGAGAAGCAGTAGGCAGCCTTCTAACACAGTGGCAATTAAATGATCTTGTTTTTAATCAGTAAGTCAAAAAATCCAAATTAGTAAAGGATAATTTGGGTGTCGAGCTGTAGAAGGAGGAAGAAAAGAAGAACTGATCAAACAGACATTCTGATTTCCCCCAGCAAATCGAATCCAGGCTAAAGTCAGCCAAGACAATACTGCACAGCTGGACACAAAGGACCAATCGAGCTAATTATTCCTTCTGCCACTGGGTTTGTCAGTGATGTAGAGCTGTAGAAACCTGGCTGGGGTGTTAGAAGACACAGGGTGGGTGTCAGGGTTGGCCATTGTACAACACCTCCCACAGGCTTTACAGTAAATTCCAGCATTCCTCTCCAGACTGCCCCCCCCCACCCCCACTCTCGACGATAACAATGGAACAGGTAATAACAATCACAACAACATTAATCTCACTAACAGTAGGCTAATGGAATGGCTGACCGTGCTGGAAACAGCACATTTGTCAGTTAAGAAACTGCATGAAACCAACGAGGACCAAAGGCAGAGCTCAATTGCTAAATGGTTTGGGCTCATCAGCAGCTACTGAAGTACAAGTGTTCAATTATGCAATTCATCAAAAGATAACCAGTGGATGTCTGACAGAGGACAGTGTAACCATGCTAATAGACCACCACCAACGACAAAAAAAAATCTTGTCCTAATACCCAAACATCTGTACAGTATATTCACACATATTTATACAGTACAGTATTCTGCCAAAGCATCACAACACTTGGCTGGTCTGAGCAAATCTCTAGAACTATATGGTTGAACGAGCGCCTGACTTCCATGACTTCTCACTCAGAGGCCTCTGGCGGTCCACTGGTATTAATTAAAACCAGAACGAGCTTCTCCACACAGCACTGGCACAGTCCTCCTCTGTTACCTGCCAAACAACTTGTCTTCTCTGTGGTTTCTGAGGTTACACACTTTTGGAGAAATAAAGTGACTCAGGAGACATCTGGGCCTCCAAAGGAAACGATGTCAACATGCTCTCATTGTTGAGTTTTTTCGCCATGTCTCCTCACTCCTTTGTCCACTGCCTCTCCTTGTGCCACTACCTCTGCCTGTTCAGTGATCATGCTCTACTAATTACACTTGGTTGATTAGCAGTGGGTTGATTATCAGTGGGTATTAATTCACGCTCGATAAAAATTGAGATTTTTTTTTTTTTGTCATATCACATGATGCCTTGAAGGAACAAAAGTGTCCTGTATCAAGACAACTCAGATGTTTGATGCTAAAAATCTTGACCCAGACAAACACTTCACACAGAATGCCTTTGAAAGTACTTGAACTGAATTAGTGTAACTACAGTTGAACTACCAGCTGCATTTCAATAAAGTCAAATCATCAAAGTAACAGCAATAACAATAATGATTTTTATAACCTTACAAGAAATGTTTCCATTAGCAAACACATTGAATGTGCTGTTGCTTTAGAATTAAAACCCAAAATATAACCAAATGCACTTTTTGCAGGGAAATCAAACAAAATAAATCAGTGTTGTATAATAATAACAGAATCTGAAATTAATATTCTGTCATCCACAGTTCTGTGGAGATGCGAAATTGGGAGAACAAATTGGGACTATATTAAGATAATTTCTAGGAGAGAGGCCTGAGCACAAAAAGCTCCATGTCTTTTGCAAATTGGTACCTTTATTTTATTGTTGCTTGTTCCTTTGTAAGTCTAGTGCAAACATATCTTGTAGAGGGAGCTTATCTGTATTAGTATTTGTGTTGTTCAGCAAATCTGATTCGTTATCCTGAAATTGGGCAAAACTGAAATCTCTGGCAAATGTGTTCGATCCATATTACCCAAAATGTAGTTCATATTCACATTTAGTTAAGTTAAATATTATAAAGTTTAGACTCTTTGAGCAAAATGTAAATAAGCTAGAAAAAATAGCCTGTGTTGATTTCCTCACATTTCCAAACATCATCATGGAAGATAGCAGCTCTTGTGCCTCAGCACAATTCAGCACAGCACCACTTTCTCTCAGAAATCACATTTATGTACAGCTTTACAACATCTTGTAACAGGGAAACGTAATGCTGCGCAGACTGCGTCACCACAATCCAACCCTACGAATTCATGCCACACGTAACTGTAGTGTTTCATTCACTTGAAGAAACATTTCTGTTTGATTACACTTATCATCTCATTGTAATTGGGAGAACTAATTTGGACTATATTAAGATCAGTTTTAGAAGAGAGGCTTGAGCATAAAAAAGCTCCATGTCTCATCACCCCACTGCAGGTGCAGTTTTAAAGTAGCATTGGTAGAAAAGATCCACTGCACATTAGCAGCTATGTCAATGCATTTGACCCTTACATGCTCAAAAGACATTTTTGTGTAACAAACCTGGTAGCTGCCTTATGCATATAGTTATTTTGGATATCTCTGTATCATACAAATTCATCACTTTCGAGTTCTGGAAATTCAGAAATACAGAAAACTGTTTTCTCTTCCATCAATGACAGCAGCACGTTATTGATGGCAGCAGCAGCCTTCAGTCATTGGCTGTACTCTTAAGGAAATCAGCCCATGGCGAGTTTAAAGTTCGTAACATTTGAACTTTTGGCACAGCAAAGTATGTGCAGCTTGCTACAAACACACACATATAGAAAAGAAAATCTGGCTCCTGTGATGTGTGCAGAATCAAGTGTGGGAATAAAGCGTAAAATAAATCCCAAGCGTGAGCAGCATGAGAGGCTGACAGATTACAGTGTGAGCTATACATGACTAATTACTCCTGCAATATTCATGCATGACAACCATGACAGTTAAACTACATGGTTAGGGAAAAGCTATGGTTACCCTAAGTTAAGATATATATTGTTGAGACAGTGCCCGATCCTTGGATTATCAAAGAGACATGTCATCTCCACACCCTTACTTTTCTCCATGCTACATATCAAAGATATTTTTTTTCTTTTAGGCCCTTGTTGTTTTGTGGATAAGCCATTCTGGTGTGTCTGAATGTTGTGACTCTGGTTGGAGATGCTTCCCACCAGGAGGCCTGGAAGAGTCTGTGTCCAGGGTTTTACGGGTCACAGATGATTTTGCTCCATGGTTACAGAAATGAAATTTGTATTTGAATAGCAAGTTGCAACTAATAGTCTTCAGCTGTCAGGTTTCTGTGCAGGCTGCTGACTGAGATGAACCATCCTTACAAGTAAGTATGTGAAACTGGACCACTGTATCTGCCAAAGGTTGAATTTCTTCAGCTACAGGAGATCTGTGTTTGCCTCCATTAGAGGCACCTGATTGTAGTTCACAGCAGGTCCAGTTACACAGTAAAATTACAGAGGCAACTTCTGAAATGTTTGGGTGCATTATTAGTAGTTACAGTGCAGACTGCATGGGTAGGCAACAGCAATCAAAAATAGCATACTCCTAATATAATGTGAGGCCTGCTGCACTGACAGCTGACGCAAGAAACTGGGCACAGGTGACACCACTGCAACAACACATACACTACTTGTTTCTCCATAAATAACTGAGGGAGGGCCACTGGAAAATTTTGAGATTTAAGACTTAGCATTTTAATATCTTTTTCAAAAAACTGTAACTTGATAGATAGCCACCAATGCACACATGAGAAATGAAATTAGCAACATCCACATTATGAGTCAGCCTGTGGGCAGATTGGAACCATTCAGGCTATTGTGAGCCATTAATGTGAGGTGGTATTGTTAAATTGTTTTGCTTTTTTTCACCAAAGACTTCTAGAATGAAGCCTAAGCGGTTGGTATGGCAAATGAACATCTCCATAACATTCCCACGTCTGAGTAAAGAGCAGCACAGAATCTGAGCTTTTTGACTCAACCATCAAGATTGGCACCCATGCAGTAGAAGACAGGCCTAGAAGGAACTAGGCATTTCTATGTATTGCTTGACACCCTTTAAGTGGTTTCCTCACTTAAAAGTCAGTTTCAGTGATTAAATAGCTGATAGTTAGTGGAGGTCAATTTGCAGACTTACTTAATTTTCAGATGACAGCAATCAGTGGAGTGTCATCTGCAAACTTGAGGAGTCAGTGCTTGAGTATGACTCTTTTTTTTTTTTTTTTTAATCCCAGAGAGACGTGGGCAGCTGGAAGAGCTTGGAGGACCTAACGACAGCTTTAAATGCAAATGTAAAGTCCGCAAACAAAATTCTCATAAATGTCCTTGACATTTAGGTGTAACATTTAGGTGTTACAGAGAGAAACACAGTCCCAAGCTGCCTGAATCTTTTACTGATTTGGTGACCACCAAATCAGTGATAGTTTTGCACCATGCTATAGGTGGTGACGGTTTTTGCTTTTGATTGAAGATACAGGGTCAGAGAGAGGGATGACAAGCAACTGAAATTGAAGTGAGCATGTTGCGCTTTTATGGAATGCATTTCAGCTACTGGACAACCCCAACACAGTGATGATTTTGACATAACAACTACTTTTTGCAGGTAATATAACGCCCTAGTCTGGTTCCAGACCTCTGAATCACTGCATATCTCTGATTTGTTCAGTGATTCAAAGCGGTCTGGTGTTGTGTTTGCTTGCTGGCTGTTTCAGCCAGTCGGTGAAACTGCCCGATCATAACTAGGTACATCCATAAAAAATATGTGCAATGTATTGAATGAAATTAACACTGCTGAACAAGTTGTGCATGAAGTGAAAAGGAATATCAGCTCTGCTTCATTATCAGGCCACTGACGTCACATTCAAACTTGAGTAGAGCACACTCTTTCGCTACTCTTTTAAGCACTTAAGTTTAAAATACTGAGTCAAATATTTAGTTGACATTACCCATACCACATATCAAGAAATTATTTTTTGTGCTATTCATGTGTAGCCAACCATGGAGAGCCAGTGAAAGACATTAATGCATGTTATTGGGCAGGAAATTGGAGAAACTATTCAAATGTCTTGCACTTTCACAGGCTGCCACATTTTAATAGAGCATCTGTTGCCTAACATGTCCCATGGCTGGAGTTAATATCTATACATACTGCAGATATTTATGTCATGTCACTGCCCTATGTCAAAACTCCAAACTCCCCCTTTATAAAGCAGTTACATCACACTGGCTGGTGGCCAATAATGTTAACTGCAGTCATTTCCCCCCAGAGCTAATATATAAGCACTATAAACTCCGGCCCCTCACCACTTTCCATTTAAAAACGTATGGAAATAAATGGAGCAGTGGTCCAAACCACTTACAGATAACATTATAGAGTTAGACATTACAAATGCATCAATGGTCCAATTTTTCTATGTAATTTTGTTGGTGCTGTTGTTGAAATATGAAAGGTACATCTTCCCACCACATGTCTAGTGCCGAGTGCATTAGCTAACTTCTAAGGTTATAATCTTACTTTTTTTTTTAGATATATTTCTCAGTTCAAAAATGCTTAAGTCTCAGTGTTGCTACATATGACACAGTGCTACTGCCAAGAGCAATGCTGAGACATGGGCTTACAAACATATAGTGTCTTAGATTTATCCTTTCAATACAAGAAGATTTACGGACGTGTCTGGTGAGGTGAGAATACAGGTGATTTGAGTTATAAATCCTTTTGGCATTTTCCTGCAAAGAACTATTGCTGCATTGGCCACTAGCAAAGCCTCTGCACCTTATCCAAAGACTCAAACATCCATCCTATCTGAAAGATGTCAACATGCAAGCAGTGCATCATTAGTCCAGAAGAGAGGAGGTGGATAAAACTTATCATCGATGCACCATTAACCTTTAATGAACTGATGCTACATTTTCAAGACAAAGCTGTTCTGAAACTCCCTTTCCCAGGAGGTCAATTTGCTCTCGCCAGGCTGTCCTTGTCAACAAGAATTTTGTCTGACGCTGCATCAGTAATGGAGTTAAAAAGCTGGTTTTGGTTATGGAAGGAAAAAATGTACCTGCATTCATTCAGTTTGTTAAGTTGCATGCAGTGCTCTCAGAAATGAGAGCCTGATTTAAACTTCGGAGGGATCATACAGTGATTTACGGTGTGCTCCCTGCTGGGCCGCGCTCATCAATAGAGGCATTCCGTCATGTTGTAATAGCTGTTGTTGATGTTGATGAGGTATTATTTTGCACATAAAACATCCCCACATGCTGACTATTTCAATGCTAATTATGTTTGGCTCATTTTTGATGTCTCTGTCGCAGTGGGTCGGCTCAGCACACGGTGCCACTGTTAAAGCAGAACCTGAGCCTTTTCCATTCAGCCCTTCTTCTCACAGCACGAGCTGACCCACGCTTCAAGTTCACCCCAGGAACAGTGAAAAGCCATATTCATGGTTTGTTATGCTTTCAAGGTAATCTCAGAAACCTGGGTTGAATGGGCATATGTTAGAAAACTAAATAATATATCGGCCACATTTGAAAGGATGTGATCTGAATACGCTGTAATTAAAATGTCCCTGCTGCCTTTGGACCTTTGAGTGTCTAAACCTTTAGAAATTAGCAGCAAGATGTAGAGAGTCAGCTGAGCACGGATCTCATTTACCCATATTAGTGGGGATTCTCATTGACTCTAATAAACAGGATCACCCGTAAAGGGGAAAAGGGCACAAAAACAAAACCAAACCAGAAACAAAGTAACAAATAACACACAACCTGACTAGGTATATGATGATGAGAGGCAAGACGAGAGACAAGAGACAAGACAAACTGACCCTGAACAAAGGGAGACCCAGACAATATATACACTTAAGGTAATGGGAAACAGGTGACACCAATTAGGGTGGGGCAGACAATCACAAATGGCAGGAAACAAGACAAAGACAGGAAGTAGAACAAGACAAGATACATGAGGCTATGATTTCAAAATAAAACAGGAACTATGAACAAAGTTTAAGAAACTAAACAAGAGTCCACAAAGGTCCAAGAGTCCACAAAAGAGATCATAACATATCAAAAGGGTTCAGAAAAAAAGCCCCCTTAGGAGCTAGTCATGACATTGAGACTAGTGCTATCTTAGCCATCCCTGTCCCAGTGCCTGTTGTCTTGCACAGTGGTGCTGCACTATTTTTTTGTATGCACAAAAAATGACGAGCACTGCTTTTGACAGCAAGATACACTTACCCCTTAACTGTATTATAAACCTTTTTCATTGAGGTTGAAAATGGAGGAAAATGAAGACACAATACACAAATATACAAAATATTAGAGATACTAGCTTTTTTCTATACTGAACGAAAGAGAAAACATGTATTATGCTTTTGGGAAGCCATTTGTTTCCATATACAGCTGTGTACACGGTGGTGTACTGCAGCATCAGGTCAGGCACACTGCTCTTTTTGTCTGTTGCAGCCCCCTCAGTTGCCACAGCACACTGGTTAAGCTGAGGCTGATTCCAGTCTCTGTGAATGAGTAGATAGGGAGGTGAGTCGCATATCTCCATCCTGACAGGCTCAACACACCCCCACCTCCTGGGACTCCACACCAATCATCCCTGATAGCGCACGACTCCCTTCTCCCCTCATACACTCAGGCTCTCACACACACACACACATACACTACCACTCGGTGAGACCCGGCACTGGCCTTTTTATTTAAATGCAATAAATATTTAATTTGTGAACGTGTTGTGAAAGATCACACGAGCACGCACAAAGGACCCTCAGCTGAATATGCAACGCTCTGATAAATATTTCAGTACTCCATTTCCCCAACCCCCGGTTGACTCACCAGGAACCTGGAGCTGATCCTGGCGAGAATTAAACATGTTTTCCTTGTAATATTTATTCTTTAAAAACAGCCAGAGTCTTGCTGATTTGCTGATTTCAAGAGGTAACTGTGACTGGGCTCGATCTGGTGTCCATTAAAGGACGCTCTCGTCAGTGATATATCTTCCCGGCTTTCTCTCATGTAGGTTAGTAGCACAAGACTAATAACTCCAATAATCCTCCTACTAACATAATATCCCCCCACTGCCTGTCTACACCTATAAATAGTATCACGCACTCTGTAAACTGCACCTCTCTCTTTTTCTCAAAACACCTACATCAGAGAAGCACTGCTCGCTGTAATCAATTTATGTTTCCTACAGCGCGATGTAAAAGTCTAAAGTTACTTTTATAGTGAACAATCTTGAGCCTCTAATGCTAATTCCAGATGCTTTCTTTGTTTAATGATGTAGATTCACATTTATTTTTTCTGCAGGGGATGTAATGAAATAACTTCGATCTCGCAAACAACATAAACCAGGATTTCACCTCTCCATCCAAAGATACATTTCATTTTTAAAGACCAGAAAAAGGGCAGTAAATAAAGAAAGCAAGCAATTTTCAAGGTTTCAAGGCCAGTCCTCACCTATACAATCTCACTACACTGAACACACTTAACAGATTAAAAAAAAAAATAATAATACAGCAGTATTCATTTTGGTGTGGTGAAAAGTCCCATGCCAGCCTGGTAGTGGTGGTCTTCCTTGTATGAGAGAAATTCATCAATAAAGCAATTGTTTAAGCTCCCAGTAGGTTCCAACAGGGGCTGTAAAATTTATGAGCAGCAGTACAAACAGACAGTGGATGGATCGAAAAGGGTCCCGGAGGCAGCCGGAAGAGAGTCCTTAGCAATAACAACACAATCAATCACATCCAGCACACGTCACATCCAACCCCAGGCTCCCCAGCAGCGCATTCAAAATATATTCCCACATTCACATGATCGCCGCACTGTCATCATATCTTACTGTGGGAGCACCTGTTTTTATTACATGTGAGAGGGTATATAGAGCCCTGCAATCTTCATATGCTAATATTTATCTCTCTATCTGGGGGTTATTGAAGAACTGGCTGTTGCTGTTGTGTAATTACATTTTGTGTGACAGTCTGTCAATGCTGTGTATTTTGCATTTTCTATTTATTTGAACGTTCAATAAAGGATTTTATTTTATTTGGTTTTATTTTTATTATGTTGTGTGCTCCTACTGTCTTAAACCCCCATAAACCTTGGTTTCAATTCTACGCCAAATCAAATTTCTTTATAATGTTAAAACACTTGGAATTAAAGATTAAAGTTTATATGGAGTTTACACTCAAAAACTGCTGATGTGAAGTAACTAAAACTGTTTTTAAAACTTTTTAAAAAAATTTACAAACATTTTTTACAGTGGGTCAATCAAATGTTGACGTCTGTAATGTTAAAACTGTGTCTCACACTGACAAACTCACAAACACAAACAAACCCTCGACCCTATAGAGCATTTTAACATCTTTCAGCTCATTGTTTTGGTGATTTTTGGTTCACAGCTCAACCCAAAGCTTCCTGCTCAGCACCAACAACAGACAAACTTTTGAAACTCTACAGGAGTGTATATCTTGTCACTGGTGTGCCTGCTACATGTACACATTGTACATGACATAAATAAGAATTGGACCCCATCATCAAAATGTTGCTCCATAGCAACCCTAGAGGTTATAAACACTTTTATAAACATACCTGCTGCTTAAAGAAGACAATCAATATGGCTCTTACATACATTTTGATGGTAAACAATGGCCTACATTTTAACACAACATTGTGGTAAACAATGGACTTAAATTATTTGAGAATAACAGTCGTGATACCTATTGAATATTGTGTGATTTCATGATAATTTTAAATATTACCATAATATGTCTGCCACAATTCAAAATACATCAGCATTAGCTTCAGTTTTCAAAGGCACAATCATGCACTGCAAGTTTCTCCCCAGTTAAACAGTGTATTTTACATTCACCCCAAGAGGATCTCATACAGTAATGCCGCAATATACCAGTTATAGCCTCTTACCGTGCTTAAACATGTCTCAAACTGCAGTTAAACAAATTCCCTTATGTCTACAATCCCTCGGTGCACGCTGTAAACTTCTGGGGTCTCTCTGTTCACAGTGTTCATGCTTGGAGAGACACATGGAGGGCAGATATGCCGCTGGCATGCTCACAGCATCAGCCAAGAATCTGCTCATTATTCTTGCCATACAACAAGTAGCTCGGCCTGGATTAGATTGGAGGCCCTGGACAACAATTTTGGCCCACAGAGCTGAGCCCAGATAGCCGTCTGATCTATGCACATGAATTTACCGTGAAAGCTGAAATGGAGAAAGAGCTCTGCAATTTCATCTGGATGGCAGGAAAATAAGAGTGGAGTAGCATGCACTGGTTTAGTGCATACGCTGCAGAGCTGTCTTGTTTCACCTCAAAAGTGAGGAGATGGAGGAAAGAGACAGTGAAGAGGGGATGACATGACAGATCTGAGCACTTGTAAATGAAACCACATACCATACTTACTTCCACCTCGTTGCTTTGTCATTATTCATATCTCTGTGGAAAGATTAGGGTGGTACCATTCTACTGTATCCTTCACAATGCTCACAGATCACAACTTGAGTCTGTTGTATTAATCATTCGACATTGTTCTTCAGACATGAATTTTATTATCACGCACAGCCCATGCAATATACATACGCCAGACCTGACGTGATTCCTGAAAAATTAAACACCTGCGAATCTTTTTTTCCTGGAGTTAAATCTCTTTCACTGACATGTTCATGATGGTCGCATGCTGTGCTATGTTATCAGGGAAGATTTATTTTAGCATTTGAATATGACTGGCTCAATAGGCATATTTGAATAAAAATGCCTGCCTGGAATGATTCACAAGCACGACACAAAACTCATTTTTTTGCTGTGGGATTTTCAAATATCACACCCACACGAAACTCCAAATAAACATTTCAGAGCCTCCACACTTCTGATCAAATGTTGGTATTTCACAATGCAGTGTTGTTAGTGCTACACAAGATTTCTGTGATATAAATCACAGACTGCTACTTTAGAGTGCTGTTGCCATTTTTAAGTGATACAAATCACATCCCACTCAAAGTGGTATTCACAGTCAAAACAGAAATTACAGACTAGGGTTCTTGCATTAAGTAATATAGAAAAAGCTGGTTAAAGAGCAACTTGCAAGATTAATTTATACATTTAACATGTACATTTTGTTTTGAAAAGTTAAAGAGTGTGTCTCTAATTGCAGAAATCAATCACAAAAAATTAGGCACTGAGGAACTCACAGAAAAAAAGCTTCTTTTTACTTTATATCAGATCACATAAAGGAGTCAGTTTCCCCACAGCACACTGTACAGGAGTAGGTTGTTGTGAGTCCAGACAGTTGTTCTATAGACACTCCTTACATTTAGTGTTTCATTGTTTTTCACCACAGTATACTATGAATTCCAGCCTGTCAGGACATTGAGTCCACAGTTTTCAGGAACAGGAAGAGGAATGGTGCTGTGGCATTGGTGCCTGAGTGCACAGAACTTCACCGCTGCACCTGTAACTTTGTCATGTGAACCACTCTGGAAACTCCTGCTGTCTCATTTATCTCGCTCTCTCTCAGTTGGTCTCTCTCTTTATGGCTCTCTGCTCTGTCTCTGTCACTCTGTCCCCTACAGTCCAACTATGTTATCATGGTGTGGAGTTTTGTCCCGCAATACGAAATGTGACTGACCTAGCAAGCTGATCCCCATACATTAGTTCCTGTTGTGGATAAGTATCATTAGTCCTCCCACTTCAATCATGTATCTAAAGAGTTCAACAAACTTGGATTGCTTAGATTTCATTTTATATAAACATATTTAGGAAATGTTGTCAATTAATGTAATGAAATGCAAAATGTTGGTGGTGAATATATCAGCAAAATTTTCAATGTTCATAATGACCAAATTCAAAAACCTTGAGAGGCACAAAGACAAACTGAGAAACACAGAAAAGCTGAGAGACGCAATCCAAAAATAAGAAATTCAAGCCAAAAGACAGGAAGGAATACAAGCTGTGATTTGGATGCAAATCGTATTGCTTTGTATTTCACATTGTAGCTTTTATTGTGACTGATGTTTATGTTAAGTCCACATTTACTTTGCATTTTTAATAATAGACAGAAATAAACCCATTCACCTATTCAATAATTACTCGTTTTGGTACAGCTTGAGGCTTTCACCTTTATTCAGAATCAAACCACTGATTGCACAAGAAAAATCATCAAATTCAAAGTTTACAGCCTATTAGCAAAACAGACAATTGGTCATAGTCTGCGTTGTTGTCCAGCAAAGGGGTGCTCTTAAAATTCCCTATTAAATTGAACTATTCTATAACCTGTAAGTAAACTAGAGTAATAAACAAAAATTGAGGAGGTGCTGGCTTGCCACATTCAGTTGAGGCAGCAGAGGCACCAGAAATGACCAGAAATGACCAGAAATAACGTCAACTGAATAACCTCGTCTCACTGCCTACTCATCTTCGGGACCCTCGGCAGACGCTTAGAACTGCCAACTATGATACCAACCTAAAATCTGATCTTTAAGCAGTAGACTTGAATCATGAATACAGATTTATAACAGAAAAGTTCTGTTACTGCACACGAACCCAACAACATTCAAATTATAATTCCAAGTTTATTAAAACATTGACCTTATTTCAAAAGGTTTGTCTTTTCTTTTCTTTTCTTTTCTTTTAATTGATTTTGTTCCGATCCAATTGATTAAAAAGATTTTTAGATTGTGTGGAATAGAGAGACCATTTCACCTCCTTTGGGAGAGCTCCTATGTTTTGTCAAAGTAACATTCTTTGGAGTTGGCTCCATGTGCAGAACACCTTTCTGTCAACCTTGCAGGCACAGGGCCCAAGGATCCTAGGCTGGGAATGGGACTCACCTAGACAGTGTTTCTTTGTTACACGACTGACACCTTGGAGACAAGCACACAGCACTGCACATCTCATCATTGCTGTTAGACAGACCAACACCTGCAGGCTGCAGGCGTTGGCCTTGGCAACAGAAAGTGGTGACTGAAATCGCTCGGCTTGAGTTTGATATGAAGGCTATGTTCTGTCTGCAGCAGAAAAACAGAAAAGAAAATGACTTACTGGCATCAAAGTTTTTTGAGAGATGGACACAAATTGCACAAGTACTACACTGCACTGAGGACACAATGGAGCTTTAGCTTGGTAAATTTGAATTAAATGGATACTAATTTGGAAAGAAGTGCCTAAACGTAATTTGTACACCAGTGGACTTTAAATTTCACTTCTCATCATTTTAAATACAGACAGGCAACAAATTAAAGGAAAAACCAACATGAAGTGACTTAGTAAGGTGTTCAGTGCTTCAGTGCACCTTGTCATTGATTTTCAACTCTCTGCACTCCACTGGAGGGATGAACACCATTCCTTCAAAAGATGTTCCATCATTTGGTGTTTTAGTGATAGTGGTGGAGAGCGCTGTCTGACACATCGGTCCAAAATCTCCCGTAGTTGTTCTATTGTGTTGAGATCTGGTGACTGCAGAGGCCACAGCATGTGATTCACATCATCTTCATACACATCAACCCCCCCCCCCCCCCCTCCGCCCTGTGAACGGGGCCATTGTCATCCTGGAAGAGACCAGTCCCATCAGGACAGAGATTTTTTCATCACAGGATAAAGGTGATCTCTCAACTCAACAACTTTGTATTGATTTGCAGTGACCCTTCCCTCTAAGGGGACAAGTGGACACAAACCATGCCAGCAAAATGTCCCCAGCAGCATGACAGCACTACCTGATCCCCTCACAGTAGGGGTCGTGCATTCAGGCCTGTACTGTTCTCTTGGTGTACGCCACACATGTACTCGCCCACCTGTGAAAAATTTGGTGAAGGATGACTCATTTGACCATTTCACTTTTTTCCACATCTCTATAGAGATGCAAATTGAGCCGTCTTTGTGACTGAAGCTCCTGCCATCTGTGCCCCAGCAATGAACCCTCTTTCAAAGTCACTCAGATCTCTTCCTCTTGCCATCTCGATAGAAAGTCAGAATCAACTGGGCTCGTTCAGCATTTTCACACATGCCACAGAGCATGATTGGATGTTAATTGCTTAATTGCACCATGCAGTGCACCTGTGTGGAAGCATCTGCATTCGCCATGTTTCTCCACTCATTTATTCAGGTTTTGCCTTTAATTTGTCAGCGGTCTGTATGTTCCGCAAGCAGTCAGCAAATTTTCCTCTTTTAAATTAAATTTTAAATTAGAAAAACAAAAGCAATCTGCAGGAAAGCTTTTTGTCCCTCTATGCTTTTAAAAGCATAGAGGGCTGCAACCAAAAGCTCTCATGAAAAATTGATTGCCCATTGGGAATAACAACACTTTAAACTGCAAAAAAGCTGAAAAGTACCCAGTATGTTCGCTCACTTTAGAAATAGACTATTCACCATCCTGGAAGACCAGTGGAAAATTACACCTGACTGCAAACAGTTCTTTTTTTTCCCCCTTGGTCATAGAATAGAGACATTCAGAGGGTGATAACCTGCTACTAAACACAATATATTGGGTAGATTGTTTCCCAGAGAAGGAAAAAAAAATCCTTGATACATTTCAATCAATTCTTTACCCTGAGTAATGATTTAGTTGAAATAAATAATGAGAGGTGGGAATTGGAGCTCTCTACTGCAATTAGTTATTTCATTTCTAAATATAATTTGGCTTAGTTGAAATGCCATGGCTGTGATTTCACAGTGTCTGTCTCCAAAGGTCAATCTAAAGGTTCTTCTCTTCTCCTCTCTTCTTTTCTTTTCTCTTCTCTCACTTCTTTCTGCTTCTTTCTTTTCCCATTTTTTTCACAATTTCAAGTAACACATAATCCGCCCTGAGAAATACCACCATATTGCTAGGGGATTCTGGCACTCTGTCTGCCGCAGTGTTACAGTTGCATCTTTAAAGCAGCCCACACAGGAACAACATTGTCTTGGTTGCATGCATACAGAAAATTCCCATATGGCACAGAAGGGACATGACAGAGTCCAGGATCTGACAGGTAATATGATAAATGCCAGGGGCACTCTCAGTGTGGGACTGCAGATACGCATGATGAAATGTGCAAAAACAGGAATTCACATAATAGCAAAAGCAGATTTTGGGTCCTAATTGAAGTAGAATTAGGAATTTCAAGCCACTACAACAACAAAAGCTGACAGATGCAATTCCCTCCTTCCGCAGAGACATCCTTTGGGATCAAAGGAAGTGCAACCTTTGAAAAAAAACGCATCTCATCTTTGTGAAAGTTCACCATGACTTAAGTGTTTGTGGTTTCTATCCTAACCTAAGCAATTCTGAAAAGCATTTCTTTTCAGAAACGAGCTCACAATGAGACCCTTAGAGTTTCTAGCAGTCTTCTGCTATTGTAGCGCCATCAGAGCAGCACTGGGGATTACATGGTTTTGCAGTCTCAGATGGTTGCTCTGAGAAACAATTATCTGATTGCGACTTGAGGCTAAGGGATAAAAGGGTGTTCAATCTCCACAGGGGCCTGTTGTAAGGCAATATCAGGAGCAAACTCCCGGCCACTGAGGCAATGTACACTGCAAGCCAGTCATATTGTTGCAGAATATAACTGATAAACTGTGTGAATGACCAGTAATTTTCTATAAACAGCTAATGGCTGCTGGACGCTGGCTCCCAAAAACAAAGAAAAAAACAAAAAGTTGGCAATGGAGAGGTCAGTAGGAAAGAATCCAAATCCTATAACAATGATTTTTCTTCTACAAAAAGTAATTTCTTCAGCTTTTAAAAGGGTGACATTATGAAAAACTCATAATCTGACTCTGTGCTTACTGACCCACAAGCGTTGAAATGAGACAGCCTAGTGCGTTTTTTTGTTGGTTGCCTGTGTCAGAAAACATGCTTCATTCAGATTTGCCTTTCCTTCCTATGGAAAAAGCTACGCCCAGGTTTGTTGCTCTCTTGCGAAACTGTGGGACATATCATGAAGTCATCGTTAGAAAACATTTAAACCTCAAAGAGCCGCTGATTGGTTTTACGTGGGTAAAAAGATGGATGCGACCCACTTTTTCCACGTTGTTTGCAGTGCTCAAAATAATGCACAGATTATATAAATACTAACAAAAACATACAAAAAAACTTTTTTAATGGCACATCTTTATATGTCAGTAATTATGGCAGTATTACCTGGAAAAGAAATACACTGTGTGCTTTGAAAGCTAGATTTAAAAATTACACAGTCATGGTGAGCATGTCACATCACTGGTCACTTCATTGGATTACAAATCTTATGTCATTTGTACATTAGAGTACAATGTACACGTAAAACTGAATCATGTTCCAAAGTAATCTGATAAAGCTGGTGTTTGATGAAGCGTCTTTCAGAGGAGGACATTTTTGCTGGGTGGGTGTTGAGCTTCAAGTGACCGTCGACACAACAGAGAGGCAACACAGCTGCCGGCAGCATCAGGAGGATCTCAAGGGAAGGAGGGTTTTGCCATTTTAAACATTTCAGCAAGTCTAATTGTAATACTCCTCTATTATTATTTTCTGTCAAAAGGGTTTAATATAATTACATTTTTTTACACTGGTCATTTAATTTTGGTTAACTTCCTGGTTAGGAAAATGCGAAATTATTTTGATAGCAATCTTTTACCACAAGTAGGACACAGAGACTCTGTAAGCAACACAAGACATGTCTCTCTTTGACAGTCAAACTTTATTGCAGCAGAATATATCAGAGGAAAACATCAGGGAAACCTGTAATCTTATGTGTTAAACTCTTAACATAGAACACCTAGTATGTTTTTTCAAACTCTAACTGGTTGTTGCATGTTTACTCAAACATATATGAAGTTAGAGGGAAGTACTTTACTAAGTTTAAACTTCTGCTCTAATTTAAAATGAGGCACATGGCAGCTCTGGTTGACTATGTCTGCTTTGTTTGACTTTGTCGTTCACCTTTACATAAATTTTCAGCGTTGCTGCAATGTTGTTGTATTAAAATTTAATCAATGTTCAATTTTCTTGCTGGGAAGTGCGGCTGCAGGTTCCCGTACGATTAGCACTTTGGCAGAGATGCAAATGAGTTCTAATTGTGCCAATGAACTGAGACTGGATGCAAAAGGATATGAACACAGGCCCAGGCTTATTGACTTCACGGTGTTGTCCTCAATGGCCTTCTGTCCAAAAAAACAGATAAAGTCTCACTCATTATGGTAAGACATGCCAGCTGATTAGATACTTCATTTAATTTATTGGCTGTTTTGTTATCTGATCACCCTCGAGCCTCAGGATGCTATAACGCTAACCTCAGTGACTAGCTAGCACAAGGGACAGTGTGTGAGGAAAGCAGAGATAATGTGTGGCTTTTCACTGTATTTGCAATGGTCTACTGTACATGTGCCACCTGGGACATGGTGCATAGAAGCTTCTGTGATCTTGTCTTGAGTCATGCGATCTTGAGGATACAAGTCACCATTTGCCTGCGACCCGCTCTTCTTAAATCATATTTAAACAATCATTTTCAATTAGGTTCCAATTTGGAGCCATGCATTTGTTTGGTTATAAACAACTGATTACTAAAACATCAATTGCAACAGTCCAGGGCCTCTAAAAGTGTATGGCTTGAAAACTGTTTGATAACAGGCACGAGAGAGTACAAATAGCAATTACCAGGCTCACTGATTTGTGACAGACTTTAACAAGATTTAGGACGGAAAAGGACAGATCCAGCACTATTGTGATTTTCAAGTCTTTGCAAAGGCCAAGCAGAATCAAAAATAAAAAGACAAACGGCTTCTCCTGTCAATACAGATTAGGTTAGAATAGTATTTTCAACAAACTGCATAATCCCGAATGAACTTCTTTACATTTTAGCCTGCTGCTGTCAAAGCCATACTGACATGTGTTATAAAGAAGCAACCAAACACTAAAACCATATCCTATAATTAATTAATTACTATCCTGAAATTAATTAACATCTAAATTTGGATTCACTGGACCCCCTCCCATTTTATAGTCCCATTAATCATGGCAGTCAGTGTACCAATCACTCTCTTGGCAGTGTTAATTGTCAAGCAGTAATGAAGCTATAGTGGTCTTCTGAGAATAACAGTAAGTTGTGATTGACTAACAGTTAAAGGATCATTGATTTACTGGTCTCTGGATGCTGAATAAGCACTATCGACAGACAGCACCAGGATGTCCTGGCTCCAGCTCTGAGCCCCTCACCACAGAGGTACTGTCTTACTAAGATTTAAATTCTTGCTAGAAGTTTGAGCTGGATTTAGTAGACACATATTGCTGCCATGTCCTCCTGCAGTGGAGCCAGTGGGTGTTTCTGGCCAAACCCCAGCCTGATTGTTCACAGAGATCAAACCTAACATCAGACTGAACACTGACATCCGATGATTTAAAACACAAATGTCTTTGAGAAATGTTTTAAACGTCCAGTGTCAGCATATAAAAAAAATTTTGGATAGCTATGTGTATGTGAAAGGGGTTGCTCAAGGTGACGAACCCGGCAACATTTCTGTGTCTTTAAACTAATTGTTTTGGTTTTATGGCCTGTAACTTTAATGTTTCACTTCACTCTAATCAGCATCGTTTCCAGCCACAGTTAGCAGATGTTTTCAGTCAAAAAGCTCTAAAAACTCACTGTACACCACCTGCTCAGCTCTACACAGCACACAAAGTTAGAGACTAGCTGGTGAAGAAAGTGCAGCATTTAGCATTTATTTCCCTCAGGAGTTGGTGGGGAGCAAAACAGAGCTAAAAGGAGAGTGGCTAATGGACTCACATTTGTCAGGTATCAAGAAACACAACTCCAAATGAATGCTAATATTGCTCCATGTCTCTTGGATGAATTCTGTATGATAAACGTAGGGTAATAACAATACTTGATCATGTTTGTGGTTCAAAATAAAAGCAAAAATTTCTCTACATAAAGGACGCAGTGTTTCCTGCACTGGCACTTAAGGCTGGCGTGGATTATAAATCATGCCCTATGGAAGTGTCCAAAATGAACTTAACTCCTCTGTGTACTCAGCTGCAGATATTCCTAAAGGAGCGATAATATGTGATAATGTAAACTAATCAAATCATAATGTTGCTTGTGATCTGTTTTGTTGGCTGGAGAACAAAGCGCTTCAGCCTTGTTTGCAGTGCCACCGTGTAATGCTTCACTCAGTGAGCAAGTGCCAGGATGGTGGGTGGCAGTGGATTGGGATTTTGAGACTCTACTGGGAGGATAGAAAAGAAGAAAGTGCATTTATAAAACCAAAAGTCTCAGCACCTGACTAAGTAATCATTTAGTCACTGGGATTGATCAACAGTCCTGCAGAGTCAAAGACTGCGTATTGTTTTCATTTTGTTCAGTGGAGCAGCAGAAATGTATTATTGCAGCTTGAGGGTGGAAAAAAAAAAAAAAGAAAAAGAAATGCAATTGTTTTAAATGAACGACGACTAAATGACTGTCACCTCCAATGAGTTTAATTAGATTTTAGAGCATTAATAGAGCATCAAAACAGCTGCGTTTTGGGGAGGATTGTGTCGTGACCTAACGTATTTCATGGCACTGTGCATCTATATAATTATGGTTAATAGGCCACAGTTTGCCAAGACATGGATGAAGAAAAGCTAATTAACAAAATCAAAAAAATGTCCAGGGGTTCCACAGTGTGGCTCAATAGTTTGCACTGATGCCTCCAGACATGAGGGTCCGAGGCTCAACTCCCAGCCCAGTGTCCCTTTCTGAGTGTAACTCTTTCTCCTGATTTCACCCACTCCAGCCTCACACAACCCTGTGGAGGAATATGTGGGTAAAGAAAATGGCAGATTACATCTTTCTGTATCTATGTACGTCTGTGATAAACATGGTTAATAGCAAGTCTGATGAGTGGATAACAATAACACCATACAATACAACACAACCTGCTCTACTAGCTTGTCTCTAAACCTGTGAATCAATGTGCCGAGGAACCCATCGACAAGAAAATATGATACAGTAGCACAACTCATTGTGACAGAGGAAGAGTCCCCTCCTGCCAGCTGCAGTGTGTCACGCTGGAAGCATCAAATGACATGTCGATAACCACATCCGATGCATTTATGTAAGTGGTCAAATTCACTCACTTTTCAAAGCTTTATATGGACATTTGGCTTCTATTTTGCAGAAGTCAGACTATTTCAGAGTTTAATATGTTTGCAAGCTTGTGTTTGTTGACTGTAAGTCTCTCAGGATTACCGTTCTTTTGACAGAAGAAGCCTTCTCTCTGACTCAGCCCTGTGGCACACTGTCAGGTGAACACACCACAGTATCAATCAATATCATATTTCATTTTGAGACATAAAGCGTTTTGTTGTACACTGTCATGCATTGCTTCTGTGGAGCCCTTTGTATAATACATCAACCTTCCCTGGCAGCAGGAACCGAGAGCAAAACCAGCAAAATAAATATTTTACCTGTTTCGTGACAGTGTGCAATGCATCAAATTCTTCCATGTGCCCAAAGGATAATAAGTCAGGAGGGAATTATTTGTGAGTGGCCAAAAGGTGGAGGAAGTGGGAGGGACATAGGCCTGGTGGGTAATGATATATCTCATCTGGCATCTCAGTCAGTGGCCACACAAGCTGGGGCGCTAGCCAAATCTCCAAGCACAACAACTCGAGCTTGTCTGGAACATTAAGCTCTCTGCGTGTGCAAACTTAATTGATGAAGATAATGGAACTTTGTCACAGCAGACATTTTGGCTCGTCAAAAGCAAAGGTGCCACTAAAAATATAAAAGATTGCTCAGGTCTTTTAAGTGTCCTAATAATACACAAAGAGTCAGCATGTACGATACCAGAACCCTGGAAGCGCATCCTCTACTGCTGGCTGCTCTTTCACTGTTGTGTGTCAGACAAAGTAATACTATGTCTGCACAGGAGGTATTCCAGCCACGTATTTCAGTAGTCTGCTTCACACACGTCTGATGGAACAGATGCACATCTATTTTGATCAAGCCAGCTGTCTGCACAGGCAACAAAATGTCCCGCGTTTCACTTGTACTGTACACAGCCAACACAGAGAAAACATGGGTGGAGAGTTAGGAAGTTGACACGCAGAACAGGTCCCCACCCAGGATGGAACCAGCGATGTTGGATCATTTACATCTTTTTGTAACCCTTATTAGGACATGGAGTTTAGAGACCCAGTGTACTTCCCAGGAAAGTTCCACCAAACTTAAAACTGGGCTGAGGTCTAATTATCCAGAATAACTGAAAACACCTGTGTGGGTGTCCAAGGCCTTTAACTGATGGTAAAAACTGTCAGATCTTTATTAAGCAGCATGACTGGTGGACTAGACTCTCTGTTAACCCTTGTGTTAAAGGCTGACTCCACATACTGGGAGCATTGCATGTTACTTTTAGTCTTGTTTTTAAAATGTAAATCTCTTTCTGTTTCTCTTCAGGGTTCTTTGTGCATGCTGTCGCACAGAATATTTTCAAAGGTCATGTGACGCTGTGTGTATAAATGGCTTCATTTATCACAATCTCAGGTTGTGGGAGGTCTTTAATTGAGGTGAGGTCTGTGTGCTGCAATCTGTGCGTTGTGGTGACCTGCTGCTTGTACTCGCATCAAATCCTGAATCAAACTGTCACTAAATCCAGATTTAGCCTCTAAACACAGTGCAGCTCCTCATAACTACATAATGCACATACTGTACGACATGAGAGTAAGTGCTACTACCATGCTCTCAGAGTATTTGTTCTTGATGAGTCACCCAAAATCAGTGCACATGGAACAATGCGAGGTGTATGTATGAAAACATTTTGGAAGTAAGATACCCAACTACCTGTAAAAAAAATAAAGAATTTGTCTATAATGGAATGTCTGGGCTCAAAAAAAGCATTTGCAAATGTATCAATAAGTTTGGGGCCATAGAGAATATTGCTATAGGAGCTGTAAGTGTGTAGATTTGTTCACACACACACACACACACACACAGAAACTCAATAATCACTCCTTTTCAAATCTCAGTGCAGCTTCTCAAATCTCATAAAAGTTTTTCTACACACTCATTTTCTTGTGCTGGCGCAACTATGGGCCTGAGCATATTCACACCCAGATGCCCAGATGGTTTACATCAGATTGGAATTCCATTGTGGTCTTAGTTACAAAAACTGTTTTATTATCTTTTAATGGTGTTTTGAGATGAATGACGTGGAATGTAGCATAGTAAGAATATCACTGTTCAGCTTCTGTAAAATTGGTTTTACGACAGCATAGTAAAGACACAACCACAATGGTCCTAAATGAAACACCATTTACAGTTTACCCACATTGAGTGTTTACAGAATTCATTCAAAATAAACTACTGTGTGTGTCTCAATAAAACAAGAGGTTGCAACAGTGGAAAAACACAAATCAGAAATGCACTGGGCCATGTTGCATGATTTTTCTTTAAAACCGGAAGCTTTGTTTATAATGGAGGCAGGTCCAGATGAATGAAAAGTTAGTCTGATGTGTCTCTGATGAAATGAGGAAGGTAATGACAAAAAAAAAGCGTGTCCCTGACTTCAGCTCACCAATTTCTGAGTGTCAAGTCACAGAAAGAACAGGGCAAAGCTTCAAGATCAGATCGCGAGGTAAAAATAATGGTATTGTAGCAGCAGTATGGGAAATGAATACTGTTGTAAAAGTTTTAACGCTGTTCTTATCTGTATAGAGCATATTTTTACATCTCTGAATGATGTATTTGTACAGTGCAAAGGTGCTGCTGTTTATAGGAGGTGTGGACAACAGTGGAGCTCTGTGGCAAAGAGGAATAAGCTCTATCAGACTTTGTACACAGACAATGCTAGCTAGAGCTATTCAGTGTTGATTTTGGCTTTTCATGGGATTTGTTGACAGGAAGAGAAATATAGAATCATATATCACCATACAGGGAAACTACTGTAAATGATCAGTCTATTCTGTCAGCGCTCCTCTGCTCATGGTCTATGAGCCGACACCAGTGACCATGAGAACAGCATCTACAGTACAAGTAAATACAGAGGGACTTGTAATACTTCCTCATTATATCAAATGTAAATCTTGTTTGTTTTCATTTATAGCTACAAGTTGATTTGATGTCTTTTTTTTAAGACTATTAAAGGGATAATTTGAATTTGAATTCTTGCCCACAGCTGGATGATCAATATCACTCACTGAAGCTACAGCCAGTGGCTGCTTAGCTTAGCTTAGCTTAGTAGTAACAAATCCCTCCCACAAAACTTGTAAAGCTCACTAATTAACACGTTGTATCTTGTTTGTTTAATCCATACACAAACCAAAAAAAACAACATGTTGTGGTTTTACAAGGGCTTATGTGCCAGGCTATTTTTTGGCATAGCAGTAACTTTCTGTACAGAGTAACAAACATCTATGCACATGCTCACACAAGGGACACAATGATACCTGCAGTCAGCACCTACACCTACGCTGACACTCACCCAGCCACCCACCAGATGCTTCAGTGGGAGAAAAAAAAAAACACTTTGCAAGAACTTGAAGGTTTTTTGAGAAATTATCTTTCAGGTTGTCTTCCTGTTTCAAAGGTTTTGTGTTTCATTAACACTTTAATTCTGAATTTAGTAAATCAGCTGTCTCTGTGTTGTTTACTGCTTGAACAATGAAGACTTCACTCCTTTGGTTTTAAATAAATGTGAGATATCATACATTATGCAGCCGTAACAGGATCTCTACAGCTGTTCAACATCACCCTGGACACTGAGACCGCCACCAAATTAATATGAAATCTGCCTTCCATTATGAATGAGGGCCAGGTGTGCCTCATTAAATCTGGGCCCTCTATCACCAAAACACACACACACACACAACCAGATACACAATCAGTCGTGTACAGTGTGAAGTGCTTGCTGCCCTTGACTAGCTGGTGACAGGTACAGACAGAGGCAGGGAGAGGACTCAGTGGAAATCACAACATCAAGACAGTCACTGCACTCTCACTATTAAAGCAGAGGATTCAATTCTGGACATTAATTATTGCTGTCCTCTAAATGCACACTTTTAAGAGGCCAGTCTGATCCCAGTGTGGCTGTTGTGAGGTATAAGGGGAAACACTGTCAGATAAATCATGCTGTATGCGCTGACACATTACAGTAAAGTAATTACTGTGATTAGATGCCAAGAAAGTTAAAGGACTACCACGCTCACTACTGTTCAGGATCTGCGGTCTGCTCCTGCTGCTTTATTCGTGGCAGGCACGAGTCTGTCACATGGAGCGCACCAGGACATATTGTGCATTGTCTGTCTTTCCATCTGGAAGAGCAAGTTTTGAATTCACTGGTGGGACCTGCAGCGACAGAAGCCAGATGATTCGGGATGATTCAAAGCCCAGCTGGTTGAATCCTTTGGAGCGGCAGACTGAGCTGAGGGAACACAGCTCCAGCTCACATAGTCTTCCATCTGCCATCCTGGAGGAACCATTCAGAGAGCTGGCCGAGGCCCAGTGTAAGCCCATCGCCCTGCCCAGCTCGTCCCTCCCGCCCCGGGGCCTCATCTGAAGTTGTCAGGCCGACCCCTCTGTGGCACGGCGCCAGCTGCACTGCTGGGATCGCAGCTGAAAATAACCCACCAATTCATCACAGTAGCTTGCCAGCAGCGTTTGTGCTGCATAGGCACTTCTCTTAATTTTGGGATCTGTTTCAGAGTGACCCACAGAGACCGCTGACAACTTCAGTAATACCATTATTTGATGCCATAGCTGTAGACCTCCATTAGGGTACTTAAAAGCTGCAGCATCAGTAGATACTGGTGGTCTTAACTAACAGATACATCACTGTAGAGCCATGAGTATATGCAGTCCTGGTGACGGGCTGCACCTGAGCAGGGTCAGATCTTTGGCTCAAGGTCAGGACCTCAGGACTGTGCAGCCAGAGCCACAACAGCCTGGCTTTTCAGACATGTCAGACTCCATCAGCTTGACCCCAGTATTCAGGCTGCAGCTGTAGCCCCTCCTGCCCCACTTAGCCAGAAAAGCAGGCTGCTAGGCCTCCCCTGCATCATCAGCAACTCATCAAGGTTTTTTGGTACCCTGATTAGAGCCCTGCCCAGACTTCACATACCCCCAGATTCAGTGCTGAAGGTAATCAAGCAGCTCAAAAGGAAGGTACCAGACAAAAACAGAGGAAAATATATCAAAGAAATAGAAAAAAAAAAAAAAAGGTTTTAAAATGCAGTGATGTTTCCTGATGGTGCAGCTCATTACAGAGCTGCAGCTTTATTATAGTTCATTACTGTTTTTATTTTTGTATCCTTGATGGCTTCAAAAACATGTATTCAAAAAGTTATAGCAATTAAACACTTGAAAAACCTGCACAAAAGACTAGCAAATCTAATTTATCCAGTGTTAGAACATTTTCAGATAATATATTTTCATTTATTGGACACACTGAAAAATGCATAACTTAGTGGAGTATGGCTGAACTCAAAAATAACAGTAAGTATTGATGCAGAACCACATAAAAATGCATGAGGCACTGCCTGTACATCTTCAGTATACATCTATATACACTGACTGATATTATCACAGCCTTTTTTGAGAGAGGAAGGGTGCTGTTAGCCCCCTCTGCCCACGGGTGGATAAAGTTCCTGCTCCAACGCTTCACTTGTCTCGATGAGCTGTCTGCCTTGAAACTGCAGCCAGCCTGAAAGACGAAAGGGAAGCAGATCAGGAACAGTTTGTCTGTTTCTTACTGTTTCCCGTATTGTTGATCTGTATATGTCTTTGTGTTGAAGCCATCTTGACAGCCACACCCCTGTGAAAGACCTGATGTGTTATGTATCCTTATCATATGTACTCTACTTTGATGATGAAGATCAAATGAGATTGTAATTAAAGACAAAAAGCCCCTCAATTCTTTCACTTCATAAAACAGGCATGATGTAAATTAAGGCGTGGGAGCAAATATATTGCATTAAATCAATCATTTATGATAAAGATCCTGGGCCCAGTTGTATGCTACCTCACACACACAATGGGCGTCATTCATGAAAGGCTGATACACAGATTCCATCTTTCATGATTAACTTGTGCACATGGGTGAAGGACAGTTTTGTCAGATTCATCAATTTCTTTTTTCCTAAATGTTTGTACGTAATAAAGAAAATTAGAAACAGTCAAGAGCAATGTATCACTGGAATACTAAATTCAGTAAAATGCATTATATGTGAATGTTTTACTTCATCAAAAGAACAATGCAGTTTGAACCAGTGGGGAATTAACAATATAATCTACCATTCTCTGCCTGCTGTTTGGAACAAAATGATCACATAGGCTCATTAATAATTATTGTTCTTTTTCTCTCTGGGATTTAATCATGGTCTATATTTATATTCGTTTGTTTATTTTTAGTTAACTACTTCAGTTCCGCTCCCTGTTTTTTTTTTCATTTGTCATTTTAGATTTCTGTGAAATAAAGGTTAAAGTCACGTTTCTTTTCTCACTCCAAGCTTCCTTGTGGCTGTGCCTGCTTTCCATAGGAGGAGAATTTTACCAGAAAACCTGACCGTTGCATATTGCATGACCCTTGGAGAAATGTTGACAAGTCTGCCCCGGTTATTTGTGCAGTCCCCCCTTAAATACATACATGATTAGGAGAGAGAGGCACTGTGCAAAACACTCACACAAATGACACACAAACTGCGGCTCCAGCCTGGTGCTCCTGTTTGATAAACACAGCACTTACATCTGGAGAGAATGTGTCAGATCTGCGGCAAAGGCACAAAAGCCTTACTAAATCTGGCCCTGATTGTCTTAATGGTGTGGGCAGTGTATAGGGTGGTATCAAGCTGGGTAGATACTGTGCTTTTCTTTTTGTTAATCTTGTATACTGTGTTAACTTAGACTGCACATTTTAATTGGCCTTTCTGCATGGCCAGAGACATGCCTGCCCACTCTGAACGCAAACGGTCGCTTTTATTCAACGACAATTCCAATAAAGTTTGTTCAAACAAGATGACATGCATCCTCAACCATGTTGACAAAAAGAGAGGAAGGCAGCCTCATTTTGTGCCATTTTTCTATGAATAGAAAGTATAGAGGAAAAAAAAGAAAAATATGGAGCCACAGATGGCTGGAAGATGAAAATAATATGGTCTGTCTGTTCTGCAGCACTCATTCAAGTTCACTTTTATAACACAGCAGTGTCTAGAATTTAGTTTTAGCCGAATCATACCCCTGTACAAAAATTAAAATATGCTCTCTACACTGAAAAAAATGTTTCATTGAATTTACTCAATTTTAATGTTGAAAGTGGTTGCACGCAATACATTCATCTAAATCTAGACATATTTTTAAAGTTGGCTGTACTAGTAATTTCAAATAAATTATATAAGCACTTTTGGCACGAAAATTCGGAGTATTTGTTACTTTTTTGTATTTCCTTAGTAATTCTAACTAAACCCATGTTTAATTTACTTAAATTCATTATGTAATTCATATATTGTGGTTACATAATTTGTTATTGTGCTTTAAATTAAATTGTTTTATTCTACATTATGTAAAATATGTTAATTCAATTCACAATTTTATTTAAAACAATCAAAATGCATATGTAGATGTGGTGGCCGAGAAACCCGGTATACAACAATGGGTTGTGGCAGACTGGAGCAATTCCAAATCCTATTTTATTTGACAAAATTAGAGTCTTGTTCAAAAACTCCACAGTAAAAAATGCACATTGGGCCAACCAGAAAAATAAAAGTAAGCAAAAAAGGAGTGAAAAAATTCTCAAGAGCACTTCTCAAGAAGAATCAAAATAATTAAATTGCTTTATGCTACTGTCACAGGGAGACACCGTGCACTAAAGTAAGGCACATGTGCTACACGTGCCTTACATGTGCTCTTTCTCAGGTAGATTTTATCAGAATGTTGATCCTGGTGGTGATGTGTGTGGTATGAACATTTGGAGGAGGGGGTGAAGGAGAGAAGTCACACTGTGATCGTGTATTTGATTTATTGAATTTAAATTGTTGACCTGTCTCCTTTGTTGCATTTCTTCCTCTGTCAGACCAGGAACAGCCAAACCTGGGCTGGAGCAGTCCATTTGGTTAAATAGGGGGGTTCACATGGGAAGAAACCAAGTGTGGTAGAGTGGGAGGGGTTTTGTCTTTTGTGGTGAAATGATCTGTATAAGTATCTTGTTTAAAAAGAAATATGTGTTTTTAAAGTAAGTTTAACTGAACTTCTATTTGATAATATGTTATTTAGTATTGGGATTATTGTAAGTGTGCTGGAAGAGATAATTGATATCGATTTCTTGGTGCAGTCCACCAGTATAAAAGTGAGGAGGCTGTGGTGGCCGGAGGCTAGAGGAGAGAAGCACAGCTCCTGAACACAGCTCCAGATTGTAGCTCCTGCCATGGGCCCAAACTTTAAGGGTATAGCCAGAAAGGCAGTTTAGAGCGAATTCTTTTGTTCGGTATTATTTTGATTCTTCTCGAGAAGTGCTCTTGAGAACCCCCACCCCTCCTTTTTGCTTACTTTTGTCTTTCTGGTTGGCCCAATGTGCATTTCTTACTGTGGAGTTTTTGAACAAAACTCCATTTTATTTTCAAATAAAATGGAATTGGGAATTGCTCCAGCCTGCCACAACTCATTGTTGTATACAGGGTTTCTCGGCCACCCCCACATCTACATATGCATTTTGATTGTTTTAAATAAAATTGTGAATTGAATCAAAATATTTTACATATGTAGAATAAAACAATTTAATTTAAAGCACAATAACAAATTAGCTAACCACAATATATGAATTACATAATGAATTTAAGTAAATTAAACATGGGCTTAGTTAGAATTACTAAGGAAATCAGAGTAACAAATACTCAGAATTTTTGTGCTGAAACTACTTAAATAATTTATTTGAAATTACTCAAAAATATTAAGTACAGCCAACTTAAAAAATATGTCTGGATTTAGATGAATGTATTGCATGCAACCACTTTCAACATTAAAATTGAGTAAATTCAAGAAAACATTTTTTTCAGTGTATTGTTTAGTAGTGAATACTGTCAGAAATCCAAAAATCATCTGAGAGGCAGATCATTCATTGTTCAGGCAATTAATCAGGCATCGTGACCACCCTCTCACTGCATGTCAAAACACAACTAATATGGCAGAAATTTCTAAAACTTGTCGAGGGCAATAAACTCAGGGCAAATATTTAGTTTAATCCCTACAATTTCTGCACAGCTTAAAGAGGGTGACTGATCAGCAACTAGAAGGCAGGATTTTATCACTTAGATCTGGTATTCCTGGTGAAAAGAAGCAGCCATGGCATCACCATACATCATGGAAGAGGAAACATATATCTGTCCATGCTAAAAAGAATGCTAGTCAAATATTAATCATTTGTTAGGCTGCAAAAAGAAATAGCCGTTCTATTGTGGAAGATTATTGTTATTTATTGTTTCTTACTGGTGTTGGCAAAAGAAGAAAAGACATCAAATTAAAAAAAACTTGGAGAGCAACAATGACAGGAAACAATGCTGTGAACGTTTTGTGATGGAAAGCTTTGAAGCTTAACAAAGGACTTGGAACTGATAGTTGCCCAGTTTCCCCAGGAAGTTCTTTCACATTTAGACATTTCTATAGGATACAATTAATGTCTAATGCTAGTAATCTGTTCCAGGGATGTAATGTGCCATCATAAAATAAATAAGGGCGTCCAGGTTGGGATGTGGATTTTTCACTCAAATGCAACAATAATACCATTTCATGTATTCTTTAAATAGCTTTTTTGTTAAATCGTTTTTGGGTAACAGGTTACTCTTCACTTGTTGGTGAGCTAATGATCTGACACAACCATGATGGTGATAAATTTAACACCTTTTAATTCAGTCTGAAAAGGACAAAACAGTTAATGACAGTGTTGTTTGATTGTACTTTAAGAAACGGGAGAATAAAGAAGTCCAGAGGAAATCATTTAAAAAATGATAATGATAAACA
This sequence comes from Toxotes jaculatrix, assembly GCF_017976425.1. NCBI lineage: Eukaryota > Metazoa > Chordata > Actinopteri > Toxotidae > Toxotes > Toxotes jaculatrix. The sequence continues at coordinate 5,560,147 of NC_054396.1, read as the reverse complement.
AGCTTACATGACAGGCCACAACACACAAACACAGATATTCCTGATTGCATTTTAGAAGGAATACTTACATATTGTGCCGCATGTTGCGTGATTGTGCTGCAGCCGTCAACATGACTTTGAGTGCAGGCAATTTTCATGACAAGAAGAATAAAGGAATTACTATCATAACAGCAGGGAAACACTTTGTCCTCCTTACCACAGTGGAAAATGTGTAAACAACGACCCGAGCACTATTATGGATTCAATCAATGAAGATTTCTTCATTGAAACTGAGATATTAACCAAACCGAGTCTGTGCCCATTTTCTAACGTTCTTCTTTCTAATGTGTTTCTATCTTTGGTCTAATGCTGTTGGATGTTTTAACAGTCTCCTTCAAAATATTCATCATTCAGAAGATTGATTCGTAACGTGAAAATGCATCTTGACAACACATTTGCCTGTGTGTATCAACACTATGTTTCACCTCACCCACAACTAATTAGCAACATTCATGTGGTCATCTTCTCACAAACAGTGATATGCGTAACTCATCGTTACATGCACCAGGCCTATTTACTGTTTTTTGGAGTGTTGTACTATAAAAGGAAAAACTCAACTTTGAAGATGAACAGCTTTGTTGTGTCTGAACATTTTACTTGACATTATGCTTTTTAACCTTAATGCAGAGATATATCACATTTACTTTGTGAATATTCTATTTGACACAGCGCTGCTTCGTTTCAGCCGCACAAATTATACTGAGCACTCGCTAAGGTGAATCTGGCAGCTGCTGAGGAAATAAAATAAATGCAAGCCAGTGCTAAACAAAACATTTTATGATCTTTATTGATAGAGTTTGTGAAATCTGAGCTTCAAGGGTGTAGAGCAACCAATACAGAATACAGCTATAACTAATGTAGCAATGATAAGATTGCTATTCTCAGCCTTTAAAACAACAGCTGACAAAACAAACTCAAGGTCCATTTAGCACCAGTTCTCTTAAGTAAACCAGTTTAATGCACAATTACAGCTCTGACACAGGAACTTTAATTTTCATTTACATGCTATTAACCTACATATTTAATATATAATCATATATAAATATAAATATATTCAGTGGGATTATTTTGTGGTTTTAATCATATTGACCACATTTTAATATATATTTTTATATATATGATGTCTGACAGGCCATTTCCCACTTACGAATCTAAATGTCATTAAGACAGTCAGAAAATCAGTTCTTCAGGTGTTTCACGTGTTTATTAGATAAGCCCCTTCTTGTGATCCACCATGCTGGATGTTACAAATTAGACTTAACACTTTCTCAGTAAAGGTAGATTGCTTCTTCTTAACACCAGCAGGAGCACATTCAATACTGTAAGTGCTTATAAAACAAACTCTGTATTGTTATTTTTATAGCTTGCACTTAAGCTTATATACAGGCCACATGCCATTACAGATATTGCATCAGGAGCAACACACCTGCAGGGGTAAGTTGCAGCTTGATGCTGAAGATACAAATTGCCCTCTTCTTTTGGTTCAGTTACAAAGAGACAAACTGCTCAAAGTGGAGAATTATTTGGAGCTAAAGAAAAAATCCTCAGGGCTTCAGCTCTGAATGACCAGGCCAGGCGACTCCCACGACGGAGGGTCCATCAATAAGTGAGCTGCGTTCCATTTGATGTTGGTAATAAAAAAGATGTGATAATGAAGCCTTGATTGTACCATAAAATCACTCATTTATGTGATCTTTGATTGAGCTCACAGCCTCCAGAGTATGTAACACAAAAGTTTGTGTTGCCCATTAATTTTCTACAACTAAACACACTGAACTATTGCATCACTGTATCTTTGTAGTCTCGCTCAGTCAAGGACAGTCGCTGTCTGGAGATGTGGAGCTGCTCTGCCGAAATAGTTCTGCTAGAAAGGATGACAGCTGTCATTATCCTCTGTAAACCCAGAGACAGTACAAAAGGAAACAGGTTGGCAGAGAATTTCTCATCTGTAACACGAAGCCGCGATAGGAGAGAGGTAGAGAGAACAATCAGCTCTGAAACTCCAAAGCAAAGAATCCCACATTGTTATAATGACTTCACATGAATGTACATGCTTCAGTACTCTAAGTCACCATGAAAGTTGAATTATATTGTAGTGCTGAATGAGCCTTCGAGCCTTTTGCCCTACAAGGAGTGCTTATTGCTGCAATGTGGCTCTTGCCTCCTTGTTAGTGAGAAATGGCCTAAGCCCATGAGGTGAGCACAAACCCATGCAAGCTTGTGCCTAAAATGACACGCTATAGTTTAAAACTCTGGAGGTAAGAATGTGCCATTTGTTTTTTTTTGTTTTTTGTTTTTTTTTTAAACTTGGGTGTTTGTTGTTCAAGAGGGTACTAAGGAAGGAAAAGGCAGAGTGAACATATTCCCTTTTAATCCTTGACATTTCCTCAAGAAGAAAAAGAAGAAGGGAAAAAAAATCTAGTAATATCAAGACCTTTTTTTCCCCCATCATAGCAAGATACAGTACTTTCATGTCATAATGACATATTTTTCTCATTATTGAGACAAACCATGGTATTTCATCATAAAAAGAAACTTTTCTTGTTAAAATCACATGCAAACTTCTAACAGTGTGTTCTCATGATACAGTGAGGTGATATGTAGACAAAGCACAAAGTTTTAGATGTGATTTTAACCATGAAAAGGTGGACATCAGAGACGGTGACAAGTTATTTTTATGATTTATCATAATTAAATAATAGATCCATAATATGAAGACTGTGTAAGTGTGAAGAATGAATGTAATGTAGATGGAAGCTGTAGATTGTCAATGCAGACTATCAGTGTTCTAATTCAAACACTGATAGTTTTAAATACTGTTTTATTTTATACATCTGAACAAATTCTATCTCTGAACTCAGTCATTTTTGTGAAATTTCAAAATGTGGTGCACAAGATATAACTTTAAAAGTACATTTAGTCTGAACACAAGGAGAATGTTTGCCTCACTTTATTCATACGAATTTGACCTGGGTCATTTTTGAAGTCTCTCTCTCAGTCTGAAGTCTGCCCAACCCTATCTCCCAGAATTTTTTTTTGGGTTTTTTTTTTTTTTTTTTGAGCGAATAAGGCACTACCTTTATGTAGGACAGGAGTCAGATTCCAAACCCTGAGGTTTGCTTCCAGACTCCCCTCTGTAGTTAGATTAGGTTTAGGCAGCAAAAGATGAAATGTTGATACGCACGTTGTACTGTGTGACCACAGTCCTGCAAGACTGAATATTTTGGCAGAAAACAAATGAAATACATTGTCATTTAACATTCTGGCATCACGTTTCCATCAAACTGTATTTGTAATTAAGGACTTCTTTAGGATGATCCAAATTCAAACACACATCTTCAAATGTTAATACACTTTTACATTTTATTTCCTGAACAAAAACATTAATTGTGGCATGTGGGTTTGGAGACACTTCTACTAGTAAAACATTCAGTATTTCATTAACTCGTCAGGCCTTAATTGACTGGTTAGGACTGGTAAGGCAGGTCAAGAATAGGCCGTGTTGGCTGATGAGCTGATTAATTCACTAACTCTTCAAACCTTGTGGTAACACTCAACAACCGTGGGCTCCTCCTCTAACTGACGCCTACAAAGCAAGAGAAGTTATAAAAAGACATCAAAGCATTTCCAGCTTGAAATTACGACTGTAAGAAATGTCATTATTATTACATTGAGGGGAACTGTGGAAGTCAAGACAAGATGTGGAGGACTGAGAAAAGCTTCAGATAAAACGGCGTGTTTGTTGAGAGGAAAGGCAAAGCCTGAATGACTGCAAGGACCTGAAAGAGGGTTTAGTGGACAAAGAATTGGTTGTGCACTGTTCCACTGTGCAGCACAGACGTACAAACAGGATCTACGTGGAAGAGTCACTGGAGGGAAACCACACCTGAAGCCACATTACGAGAGTAAGACAGAGACAAGTAAAGTGACAGGGAAAACTTGCTGGCTTCTACAACAGGACCATGATCCAAGGCAGACCTCAAAACCAACCATCAAGTACATCAGAAAACACAAGACGAGGCTCCTGGAACGGCCCTCACAGGCCCCTCCGCTCATGTCCTCACACTGTCATTTAAAATGTAAGTTTGCTTGATGTTCCCACTGTGCACACTGAATATGTGTGTGTGTTTGTGTGTGTGTGTGTGTGTGTGTGTACAACCCTAATTAAAAGTTGTGTTTACAGGTAAAAGGTATATTGTTATAACAAGGACACTTTCATCATAGTAAGAGCCATATAATACATATAATACATCATTGATTGTATTATATTATGTGTGTATTTCTATTATATATGTCTCATATTGTAAGGCATAATGGCCCATACAGAGAGGGGAGATCCTCAGTTTTTATTAAATGTTCCACCTAATATATTATGTGACACACTTCACTTTAGGTGCTTTCACATTTAAAATATGCAAGTTAGTACTCACAAGTGGGAAGTAATACAGCAAGCAGAGACAGTCCTTTATTTGAAAGCGCACTACTTAACCATAATCCAGTGTAATACATAATAGCAGTGACAAAAGAAAGAAGAGACCCTGAGCTTTTATTCGGTGTGTAAAACTTCTAAGCCTAATTTATTGTGTAATTTGCATTTAATATTCAATTTTTTTTTTTATTCTAAAACATGAACTCAAAGGTAAGCAGCTGCTGCTGTGCTACAACAGAGAGGAGGCATGATAGATGATGTCTGTTGTAACCTTTACATGATTACAGCACACATAACCCATTAGAGTCTGTTAACCCTTTTAAGCCAAGTGTTTCCGCAAATGGCCGTTTTATAAATGCTATTTAGCGGCGGTGTGTGCAACTTGTATTGTTCAAGCTGTAAATGGCAACATTGTACATTTATGTATTTAGGCCCAGTTAGGGAAGCACCAAGCTTGCGTGAGGTTTGTTTTCAAGCACAAAGCTCTTAAAGAGATATGATCTGACCTTATGGCTCAGGATTGATCTGTGGCAAAAGGATTTTTATAGTGATCTCAAATTAGACTGAGTCAGGCCTCACCACAGTCTGTATCATATTTTCAAAATGACATTGCTCTGCTTATCCACATTAATACATATTCTGTTGCCATTTTATTTCATTATTTCAACATTATATTGACTGGCTGATATTTAAAACTTGTGAGTGGCTCAACCATCAGCATATGCCAAGAAGGGACTCAATCACAGATTTCAGGGGGATATCAGGTTTGTCTTCAATCTTTTCCCTTCTCAATTCACCAATAATGTCGTCAATCTGTCTGTCTCAAGACGTCCTCGTCTCTTCAGTTTATATTTGATACTCGGCTCCCAAAAGATAGAGTTAAATTTTCATGGATGATCCCTTGAATTTATTGAAGGGGTTCATTCGTCTCTGCTTTTGGTAAAAACCCAAAGCTAAATTAAATATTCATGCTGTAATATGAAGCCAGAAAAAAACACTGTTCCGCCAAAGTGTGGATGTGGGATGATGCTGCTTCTTTGCATCACATTCAGGCAGGTCTTGGGAGTAACCATGCCAGGGGAATGTAGCGCTACCATAAATCAAATGTGTTGGCCTGTAATTATTGCCTCTGCTCTCTCTCAGGGATCCGGGGATTTCACTCGTGAACTTCCTCTCATCGGGCTCTGGAGCAGTAGCCCTTGTGTGTTTTGAAAGACAAGTGAGCAGAAAGCCGAATGTCAGTTTAATTGGTGTGTTTGCAGCTCCCGTTGCATGCTCCTCACCAGCTGCAAATTAGTTCCAGGGTACAACTCAAGGACAAAGGGGCTTGACACATTGATATGTGCACACATCCATGATCAGTTAGTATGTGAGCAGTGTCTGAAGAACGCTGAACGCTGCAGTGAGAGAGAACAGCTGTCTAGTGATACACTGTTAGGATAATATACCTTTAATGATCCTGAGGTGCGTGGCTTTGCATTCCATTGTGTACTGTGTGTACAGTCATGTACATTATGGGGCCTCTTAGCAACTGGTTTAGTAATAAGAGATAGTAATGATGCTACACTGATATTGCTGTATCCCAGCTTCAGTGTAGCATGTACTGTTCTCATCCCTCAGTCTCTTTGTTCACTGCAGTGCAGTGCGATGATGTAGGTGCACTTTCATGCTTCAGATTTTGCCTTTGACAGCCATAGCTGGAAAACCTGGTTCAAACATCGATGCGCAGCTTCAAGTCTCCAGGAGCCCCCCCATCTTTGTCTATTCTCTTTGTGTTTCCTGGACCTGTGAAACAGCGAGGTGGAGGAGGCTGCCAGACAGAGAGAGACTGTGAAACCAAGAGCACACAACCTCTGGAAATAAAACGAAAATCCTGTCCAGCTGGATTATTATTTTCTCAACAGACACACACTAACTAAGTCATGTCGGACCTCGCCCTTCATTTTGAAGTTGATTTCAGACAAACAAATCTGATGATTATGTGAACACCAGCTTCATAATGAGTCCCGTGGAGGGGAAATTCAACGGGAGTTTAAGTGGTGATTACTAGCAAGGAAATGTGAGAGGATGGTGTGTGAACATGTGACTAATATGAGGAAGGTGCTGCAGCTAGTACAGCATAATTCAAGGTAAGGCCAGTTTGCTAATATACTGTATATACAATATCGGCCATTTATTGATGGAACATTATCTCTTTTTAATAGAGATCCCTCACTCAAACCTCCAGAGAATTTTTTTTTCTTCTATATTTTAGTTTTATAGTTAGAAATGATGTGTTCACAGTGATTGGTAATGTTTTATATGTATTCTTCATTTAAAAGAATAAGGTGAGCATGTGTAACATAGCAGGTTCCTGCCTCAGGGGGAAAATGAGGTGATGGTGGTGGTGTTTGTGGCCCGGAACTAAAACAATGAGCTAGTAAATTAGCTAAACGCTTAGGAGAGCTAATCCACTGTCAAGTCATTTCATCCATTGTTGATATACAAAAATATTGAGTAGTCCAGCTTTGTTTAATGTTGGTACAGCAACTCTAATTAAACTTTAACACAGTAACACAAAGACTCATAACTCAAAGTCAGTTGCATCAAATCCTTTTACAGTAACGCCACATATTTATATCTGTATGTACAAGGAACTTGATTTATTTAATCCATTTTCTCTCAAAGCTGTTTCCTATGTTAACGCTTTCTTTAACATCTTGTTTATTTTATTAGCCTATAAGCTCTTATGGGCCACTATAATTCATTAGGTAATGAAGTAAGGAGTACATCCACAATGTTTATATTCATGGTTTATACCGATTGTATTGTTTGATATACTTTTTCATATTACACCAGCTGGAGTTCATTGTTTTTATACACCTCTACATCACTGTTAGGATGTGCTGCTGTTTATGCAGCGGTGAGCAGGCTGTGGAGAACAGTTTGCGGTAACTGCCGCACTGCCTCTGCATGTCGCCTTCCTCTGATAATTGCACCTTGCATTGCAATTGCTTTGGCCCCACATCCCATCGGCGAGTGACACAGGTTGTTTTTCAAGCTGCTTCTTGGGACAGAGCAGGGCTGTAAATAGTGTAATGTTTCTCTCTCCGGGGAGCGCTGAAGCATTGTTGTATTCACTCCTGCAATCTGGGAGCATCACAACACTATTTTTCACTTGGAAAAAAAAAAAAAAAAGAAAGAACGCCTGGCTTTCGTCGTTTTACAGTACTTTTATCCTGCAACAGGTTATTCACTTGTGATATGTTCTCTCCCAGGTAAAGCTGCATTAATTTGTTTTGCTGCTGTTAAACTGAGGATATGAGGTAGGCATGGCTGATTCCAACGCATTTTATTGAAGTCTGCAATAAATAAGTACCCAAGTGCTGCTTTCACTATCCCTTCTGCTCCTCTGGTTTTACCTCACTCCTATTGCAGCAATTTAAGAGGAGGGGGGTTGAAATGTTATTTCTCTGTCAGTATTATCTCACATTACCTGAGCTGCAGGATGCCACCTATGCTGCAGAGTTTCAACCCAGTTCTTGGAAAATGGAGCCAGGTCAGTGTTGTACAGTACAGCTGATAATGTGTGCTTTGTTCACTCACATTCGCTTCTCTTAAGGGCTTATCTCAGTCCGCATTGCATCAGTGGTGAAGATACTGTCACATTAGATACTACAAACACATTCTGAAATTCTGCAAGCCGAAATCAGTGTTCTGACAGGAAAATAGGAAGTGAAAATCCCCTAGATAGACACAAATGCTAACGTAGCTTCAAAGCTGCAAAAACTGTTCCAAGGAGCACTTTAAAACTAACATCGGAAATTAAAGACACCAGTACAGAGCAAGTTCTCAATGGCTGGCTATGAGCTCCAGCCTGCAGGCAGTGGGAGGATAATTAATGTCAAAACAGTGCAGTGGTACAAACAGACTTTGGCTCTGCTCACGGTCTGACATGGCTACAACGCACCAGCAGACTTCAGAGTCCTTCCAGTGTTTCAGTGGAGACACATTCCAGCAGAATGCACTGCAACAAGGCGCCTCTGACTAGCCCTCTAATGAGGTTGGGGACTGTCAACAGCCTTCCAATGGTGCTTCTCCAGCCAGCCGGGGTGCTTGCTCCCTACCCAATGCCCTGCTCCCTCTGGGCCTGCCACACACTTTTACACTGGCTGCACCGATTAATCAAATAAGGCCTTCTGCTGCTCACTTTTACATTTTTTTTTTAAAGAGTGTAGCCCTTGAGAAGTGGTCTTGACGTTGGTAATAATTGGGAACTCTGCTGGGCTTGTTAGCATGGCTAAAGAAGGGTGGTAAATGTGCTCCCATGCTGTAATTAAATATTTGCAGCTGCAGCAGAGTTTGTCCAAGTGCAGATTATGGACACATGTTGTTATTGTATCAAGACGCCGTTTTTTTCCAAGGCTGACCGAGCCTCCCAGTTGTGTGGATGCTGAGCACTCAGAGCCCAGCAGCACTTTTACTGAATTCCAGTACATTTGTTTCAGGATGAAGAGAGGATCAATGTTAAAGTTTAAAGGAATAGATTTGAATTCAAACATATATTTATAATAACCATTATTATGCATCCATTAAGACTACAATGAAAAGCCTTCATGTCACTCATATTATTCTCTTTTTTGTGAGGATGCAGTTAATCTTATCCACCATGTAAAAGCTGTATTTCCTCTGTCTCAGCCCTATAACACCTGCTGATTAACAATGAATTCAATTTTTCAAATAAAGTGAAGAATGTGATTACAGCACAACAGCTATTTTATCTGCCAGTCACTACTGACTGTAGATTTTAACCTCACAACTAAACACACCGTCAATTAATTCAAACCAAAAGATGCTCTCATTCTCACATTGCCTGGGTGCACAAACAAGTGAAGTCAGCCTTATAAAGCTAGAACACTGTACATGTCTACTTTTAGGATTCAGTTCAGTTCATGAAAAGTTTTATATTTGCTTTTTTTTTGAAACACCTTGTTTTTCGAGGGAAGATTCCACTGGGACCATAAAACAATATTTTTTATGTATCCTGCAGTAGAAACAGAGGTTTGTCTGTACTAAGCACCACTAACAGCATCTCCAACTGCACCAACAGAGAAGATATAACTGAGCATCACAACTGATCTCGAAATGCAATGCAAAACAGCATATACTGTAAGTGTATATATATGTGTGTGTGTGTCTGTGTGTGTGTGTGTGTGTGTCTAACCATGATCAACTAATTATCTCGCTCTATATAATATATGCACTGAAAAAGTGTTTTGTTGAATTTACTCAATTTTAATATTGAAAGTGGTTGCACGCAATACATTCATCTAAATCTAGACATATTTTTAAATTGACTGTACTTAATATTTTTGAGTAATTTCAAATAAATTGTATAAGCAGTTTCAGCACAAAAATTCTGAGTATTTCTTACTCTGATTTCCTTAGTAATTCTAACTAAACCCATGTTTAATTTACTTAAATTCATTATGTAATTCATATATTGTGGTTAGGAGGAGGGAGTGAAGGAGAGAAGAGACACTGTGATTGTGTATTTGATTTATTGAATTTAACTTGTGTGCCAAACCTGGGCTGGAGCGGTCCATTTGGTTAAATAGGGGGGTTCACAGGGGAAGAAACCAAGTGTGGTAGAGTGGGAGGGGTGTTTTGTCTTTTGTGGTGAAATGACCTGTATAAGTATCTTGTTTAAAAAGAAATATGTGTTTTTAAAGTAAGTTTAACTGAACTTCTATTTGATAATATGTTATTTAATATTGGGATTATTGTAAATGTGCTGGAAGAGATAATTGATATCGATTTCTTGAGAAGGTGCAGTCCACCAGTATAAAAGTGAGGAGGCTGTGGTGGCCGGAGGCTAGAGGAGAGAAGCACAGCTCCTGAACACAGCTCCAGATTGTAGCTCCTGCCATGGGCCCAAACTTTAAGGGTATAGCCACAAAAGAAGTTTAGAGCGAATTCTTTTGTTGTGCATTATTTTGATTCTTCTTGAGAAGTGTTCTTGAGAATTTTTTCCCCCCCCTTTTTTGCTTACTTTTGTCTTTCTGGTTGGCCCATTGTGCATTTTTTACTGTGAAGTTTTTGAACAAGACTCTAATTTTGTCAAATAAAATAGAATTGGGAATAGCTCCAGCCTGCCACAACTCATTGTTGTATACCGGGTTTCTTCACCACCCCAACATCTACATATGCATTTTGATTGTTTTAAATAAAATTGTGAATTGAATTAACATATTCTACATATGTTGAATAAAACAATTTAATTTAAAACACAATATCAAATTAGTTAACCACAATATATGAATTACATAATGAATTTAAGCAAATTAAACATGGGTTTAGTTAGAATTACTAAGGAAATTAGAGCAACAACCACTTAGATTTTTTGTGCTGAAACTGCTTACATAATTTATTTGAAATTAGTCAAAAATATTAAGTACAGTCAACAAATATATCTAGTAAAAAATGTATAGATTTAGATGAATGTATTGTGTGCAACCACTTTCAATATTAAAATTGAGTAAATTCAACAAAACATTTTTTGCAGTGTAGTTTAGTCTACAACAACATGTCATATTGTAGATGGTATTCATATGTTTTGTATACAAAATCTAAATGTGTAACAACCAACTATTGCTGTTAAAAAATAAAGCACCAGTACAACAGTATCTGAGTGCTGTTACAAGATACTTGTTATATTCCACCACAGACACGTTTCCTGTTACACTCGTGTTTCCATTCTTAATATCTCATCTCAAAAGGGAAAAATGAATGTAGTATAAAATAACAATAATACAAGGTCATTCTAAGATAACTGTGGAGTGATTTTTACTTGAGAATAATACAACACCGCTGCTTTTCCTTCTGTTGGTCTTAACCTAAACAGCTAACTGTGCCAGCGACAAGCAGTAGCTAGGCCATACAGCCGTATTTTGTCAAAAAATGTGAATATTTGGATTTTACACAGTAGAGAAGTGTAATGTACTGTGGGACTTCTCATGGATGTTTTTATTTGTTTTGACACATTTTTTTCCCAGGCCATCTTTCCAGCCTACAGGCAATGAGCATTTCCACTTTCACTGCTGGTTAGATTGTGAGTGTCACTAAGGAACTAAGTATTATTTGTAATGGTTTATTGGAAAACATACTATTGGCTCAAAACAATTCAATAATAACACATACACAAATATTGACAAACAAATAACTAAACTTGTGATGGTCGACTGCAGCTTTTGGTTTGGCTAGAATGGCTACATATGCAAAATACAAAATGCCAGCAAGCTAAAGTATAGGCATTAACACTGAAAGTACAGCGTCAACAACTCCTCAAGCAAGGGCTGGATGGTTCACAAACACAGTGTGAGATCGAGGACAGGACTGTCCGCTGGTCTGTGCAAACCGCTTTGGCAACAAGGGGTGTAAAGAGCAGCACAGTCTCTAGGGCTGATACTGGGGCCAATGTGTTTCTTAATTTTGAAGAGGCACAACCACAAATAGAGAAAAAGAGCAACAGATTTGTGAAAACTGCTGGAAAACTGCAAAACATTACAAAAAATACCGTTTCTATCATACACCGTCAGAATGAGAACACAACCGGTTTTACAGGCTTTACCAAAATAACATGAAACCGCATAACTCATCGAGTCATGATAGGCATAAGATTAAATGTTATATTCTGGTACTTGTATTGTAAGAGGAGCTGTCTGTGTCTTGGTTGATAACCTGCATGCTCCAGTCAGCATCAGTCAAAGTGGTCAATATGTGCAGAGGCGTGAATTGCATGTTTGGTCTCTCCCTGCAGAGCGACGGATGCCAAATTGGGGGGCTGACGGCAGATGGTGTGGGGTGTGAGATTAGACTGGCATTGACACATGGCAGGAGGCTGCGCTGGTGTGAAGTTGCTGTGGGTGAGAGTGGAGTTCAGAGATCTCCTCCATGGGAATTAGCACCAGCGCTGAGGAGGAGTAGATTTACATACATGTCTGTATTGCCAGCTCGGCTTCAGACAGTGTTTCTCCAGCACCTCGGGGGAAGAATCTTAAATGCAACATTTTTTTTTCCTCTTAAAAGAATCCAAACAGTCAGCACACAGTAGTGTGTGCTTTTTATGCTCCATTTCTCCCTCTGGACTGAACTGTGTGCCAGAAGTTTATATATAACAGGATGAATTACTAAGTAATCACTGACCAGCCCTACTTTGCATACGGCTGTGCTGGGAAAAATAGACTTCTTTATGTTATCGCTACCATAAAGTAGGATGATATTGCTGCTGGAGTTCATTAATAACAATCCCGCCACATAACTCTTTAAGAAATATGATGTGTTTTATACCTACAAGAGCACATTGGAACAACTGTATTTTTACTGGGGCAATTAAGGACAAGAACCTTGCTCAAGGGCAGGAATACGAGTGGCTCTTTGGATTCATCTCCCTGGTGTTAAATCACTGGGCTATTGACCCTGTGTAATACCTCCTGCTGACACAGTAGAAAAAAGGACTTTAATTATATATTCAAGTGAAAATGGTGGGGGAAATAATGGGATACCCCAGTGGCAAGGGGAGCTCAAAGTCAAGAGGAGCTTGAAAAGAATATTGAATTAAAAAAACATCACATTTTTTTGATGTGATTTTTGAGTCCGCTCCACCCCTCTGCAGGCAGGTGTTAATAAATTATGATGCTTGATCATTTTCAGGCATTTGACAAGACAGAGACAAGGTGACACAATTTTACACCAGGACATCTAGATGTTAAAAAGAACTGTAAAAGCCACTGTTCAACTCTGTGAGTCCATGTGAAATTAAATCAGATGGGTTTTGCAGATGCTGGATTTTCAAGAGGACTGGTTTCACAAGTGTAGGAACAAATACAGCCAGAGGAGGGCGACTGAGACAACACAACTGGAAGGTAAATATTTTTTGCTTTGAAAATGTAATTCTTGACTGTATCAACAGAGGGAAGCAGAGCACAATTTTTACAAGCAGAGTCGCCGCTGGGGAAAAGAGGCTACACTCTGAAATATCTGGTCGTTTCAATGGATCTGAGTCCATGAATCAATTTGTGTCTGTCACTGACCACTGAAGAGACATCTGAGGTTATCTTTGCTCCACAATCCCCCTTCAAATTCACATCATCTTTTAAGGATTAAGATTATGTGTGACAAAGTAGCCTGCTAAACATTAATCCCTCAGCACATCACTGATCTTAGCAGTGATGCAAGGTCACGCTGTGACACAAATTATTAGCACAGGCCAAATGTAAATCTACTTATCAAAGGCTGTCACTTGTTAGGGCAGCCAATCAACTATTCAACACACCAGAGCACACGTTAAAGTAGAAAGCACAGAAAAGATTTGCAAGAGCAAGGAAAAGTCTTTTTTTTCTGTTTTGAAGATGGCTTCCCACCACCGCTGTGAAACGCATTGTGTTTAATATTCAATGAATTAAAAAGACATTAAGAAATAAATAATCACATGAACAAATTGTTTACAAAATTTACATTTATGAACAATCACTGAATCAGTTATTAAAACTCATGCCATGTGATTTCATCTTTTTAAAAGTTTTATCTACAATCATTTCATTTGATTGTAGACATTTATATATCAACATAGCCTTTTTCATACATTTGTCTTTATTTCACTATGACATTCTTCCCAATGACACATAGATTTCATGCCATTTTTCACATCTGTGTTGCCACTGCCCCATCACCTTTCAGTTAATAACATTAAATTTAACCTGTTAACTCCTCTTAGCTGGAATACGAACTTCGATAAAGTAATAAATTAACCAACTAACATTAGCTGCTGCTGAAAATACACGTTACACAAAATGGATGTATGAAGACAGGTGGAAGAGAGAGCCAAACGTGCAGAGGGCTGCACGTGTGACCAGATTAAAGCCTGGGAGCTAGAAAACTTTTTTAGCTTTTGTGCCAGGTGACAAATTTTCTTTCAGATGAGTAGGCGCCATCTTTGAGGTACAGTATCCAGTTCTTCTGATACATCCATGGTACACGGGCAAGGAACTAAATAAAAGAATAAACAAATAAAAATGCAGTGACACACAGACTGCACTTTGCACAGTTTCAGAACATTATTTCTACTTGTGTTGCCTCTGGCTCAGACCAGTTGGATATCACAGACATACACTCACTGTATTAACTGTACAGAGTTGCAGAGTTATACCCGGCACCAGTCTCAATGCAGCAGCTGCAGCGCCAACAGGACACATAAGCCACACGATCACTGATGAACACACATTTTCTGTGTTGCTCCTCACCTTTCAATATTTAAACATAAAAATAAATTTTACAACACAGATAAAAAGAAAATGATTAGCTTAATTTGGATTCCCCCCGCAAACTTTGATTTCGATGTCTTCAGGGGTCCTTGGTATTAATTAGGGAGTCAGAGGCGCCCTGAGACCCTCCATATTTCACACACAGCTTATTCCACATTTCGAATCTTTAAAGATGTTGTTCACAAAAAGACACAACTGTGTGAAAGTGAAAAAAGACAGTCCTCTAACCAACAGGAGTGAACACTTCACAACCGTTTCCTAGCTAGTTAGCCAGCTAGGTAGGTAGGTAGCATATGCATGTTGAGCTAATTAAATACAAGGAGGTGTTAGTTTCTGTGTCTGTGTGCTGTCTTTCTTTACAGCAGCAGCAGGATTTGATTTAGAGTTGATGATTTAGGATTACTTTGACATTGCTGTTTCTCTAGCCAACAGGAGCTAACTGGCTAAATCTGGTAGCAGTTGTTGAACTTGCTAGCTTAAGAAGCAGTGCGCAAGTGATTGGCAATTTATTCATACAATCATTTACTTCATTATCACTGCTTTTTAATATCACTCACAGAATCTACATACACATTCTGAAAATCAATCTTTCTTTACTTTCTGACTGCTAGAAACATGTAATCAATTTGTAAATGAAATAAACATGCACTTAATTAATTATTCAAAATGTACACGCTTTCATTGGAAAATTGGTCCAGCCTACATTTCAATACAAGTATTGTAAATGCTAAGTTTTGCAATAAATATTCATTATGTGTACTGAAGTGAGTAATAAGTAGACACAAACACAGTTAGGGGCTGGTATTCTATGGAGAAGATGGAGAGGCTTGTGAAGGGGGGGACTTCATCAGAGCTTCATCTGAACACAAAGAGGCGAGACAGAAACTCGATTACTGGGAAATTGAAGTCTCCTGTCGTGTGACAGTGACTGTGTGTGTGGGGGCTGTGACTCCAAGATGATACCATCAAAGTCCTTCTTTATTTTGCTTGATGAGGAAGAGATGCCGCATCCCCAGAGCTGCCCGAGGGCATGCTGATGTCATCTGCCTGTCAGACACAATGACAGGAAGCCTCGCTGCTGCCGGCAGCCGCCCGTAAATGAATGAATGAATGAATGGAATCTGCTGGTGGATTCATCAGGTCCTACAATGAAACTGGTCAAGGAGCTGATAATGGACAGAGAATGCATTAGCATTTTCCCAGATACTTGTGACCTGATATGTGCTATGATATATCCTGTGCCAATGATAAGCTCTGCACCGCCTTTGGTGAATCCATATTGCTTTTCATTAGTGCTGCTGTTTGGAATTCACATTGCAATATCTGGAGCTGCTCTTCGGTGTATCGGGGGGGGGTTCGTTCAGTGGTGGTGTTGCTCGCTGCTCATGCTCCACCCTTGATCCTCAGAGACACAATAGAGCTGCAAGACAGAAAAGCAAGCAACTTCTTCAGAGTATTTTTAGAGGCTCATGCAAATCACAGCAGGCTGTGTGTGTGTGTGTGTGTGTGTGTGTGTGTGTGTGTGTGTGTGTGTGTCTTTTGAAGACTTTGTTGCACAGACAGATTTATCAGCAGGGCCTTTTGTGATCCCTGGCCTCCACAACCTTTGGCTCCAGCACAGGCAGTGGAGACAAACACATGTGGTCTATCCAGATTATACCTCATTTGAGATGTACAATAGCTGTATTAGAGCATTTAAATGGAGCCCTGAGTCGTCAACCCTCACACTGGTGACAGGTCACAGATGCACGGATTGTTAACTGACCACTGCTCATTGAAGCAAACCGCGGGATAAGACAGCCATGAATGCTTATAAGAGCGGTTCTCTCTGATAAAAATAAATCCCAACCTCAACTACTCACCGCTGCCAGACAACATTTAATGAGATGCAGCCAGATTGCTAATTGACTTCCTGAATTCCACGTAGCCTATATCTCCATGGCAACTAAACCAGCCGTCTCTTTTCATACTCGTAGGAAAAGGAGAAAAGTTTTTTTTAAAGCCTCCATTCACTCTGCCCTCTTTTCTTGTCTGAATAATACATTGATGATTACATTTCAACTCTGTACTCATTCTAAACTATTAACTGCTAATGTTATTAGAGGAATAATGAGCTTTAATCAACACACTATTACACAGATTATATCGGTTAGAGCGTGAGTATTAATGACTGAAGCCCCTTTTATAAGTCCTGTTCAAGGTGGGAATGTTGCTCCTTGGTCCTAACACGGAATGGGGGGAGGCATTGTTGTTCCGGCATTAAGCTGGCAGTGAATGTAGTCACAGAGCCGGAGTGATGTCTGTGTAAAAGGGAGAGTAGACATGGCGGGACATTGCTGACACTGTGGTGCTGCAAGTCACTCCACTGATTCAGCAACACTAATAATCTAAAAATACACACAGGGGCTGCATTATGCCCACTTTGCAAAAGCAAAGCCGACATTTTGAGGGGTCTTCGTAGCAGCAATACAGTGGGATAGCTGTTTAAAAGAGGCTCAATGTACAAGGCAGGACTGTGAAAGGAAGAGAGTGTGAGGTAAGGCCATTAAAAGAGAGATTGTAGTGGAAGGAGAGGGAGGAGGAGCAGGGCTTGTCTGAGTGTCTGGCTCCCTGCTGACACCAACATGGCCCCCTCTGTTCTCTGTCAAAGTGACATCAACCAGTCCTGAATCACTGCTGCCGGCCTCCTGGCGACACCTCTGTGAATCCCTATCCCTCACTGACACACTGACCCCCCATACATCAGATCATGTGTCCACATCAGACGGGTAACAAGATCCAGGATGTCCCGTCCTGCTAGAGGGACACAGGAAATAAGCTTCGTAGGAACATGCTGTAAATTGCACGAGAACAAGCTGCAGGCACCAGTTCCTCCAAACAAACTCCTGATTTGGTTTTGGTTTTGCTGAGCTGGGCTGTTTATAACATACACCTCATTTCCTCTGCTCATGCTGGATGTTGACATCAATGTTAGGTTATTATATTTCATACAGATACTCAGAGGAGAGTTTCTCAGCCCTGGTGTCTAGACGCCATTTAGGGTCAAAAGATAAGCCACTGGGGCTGTGGGAGATTTCACAGACTCATATTTGTGGTTTTTATATTAAAGGAGCCCTCTGACAATTTAGTACAGCACTTTCATACAGTTTATAGACTGACAAGAGACAGAAAAAAGAAAGGGGAATAATAAAACTGAGAGTAGCAGAGGTTAAGATATCCTGATATTTATTCCCAATATGAGTCAAACTCCAAAAACACTAGATCCTACATTTCCCTTGGTGCAATGCAAAGGTTAGTTTCATATAGACAAAGCTTCCTCAGAACTGTTAAGGTACAGAAAAGGCGGAGAAACACCGATTTAATTTTGACTAATTGCTTAAATAATTTTGCCTCTGGCTGAAAATGTCACCTGTCACACTTTAAAATGTCATGACAACACGGTGATCATTATGTCATGTGCAATATCTGATGCAAATGTCTGAATCTCGTGCAGACAGCTGCTTGGGATTGCAGACAGAAGCAGAGGAAATACTTGAGCACATATGAAGTGCATCGATGTGTATTAATGCTGAAATGTTTGGTATTTTTTAATCATTATTATCACCGCAGATAATTAGAGATTGTGAATTTTCACTCTGACTAATGCTCCAGATATTAAAGGGTAAGTGTGAAGACACCGAAGCAAATGTGAAGGATTATTTCTATCGATTTCCATTGTTTCTTTTTAATTAGCCCCAGGGCTTAAATCTTGATTAGATAGGGCTCTGGATCTAAAGTTATTGATTAGTTGGTAGACTCCTTTATAGTCACTCCGCTGGTTATTACCAATCCCTCCTGCTCCCCTGTGGGCAGCGTTTGCCCTGCTACCAAACACGTAGTCGCCCTCCCTCGAATGGCTCCCGAAGACATTTAATTGAAACAGACAAAATAACACCCCTGTTATCCCGTGGGCCCAATTCTATTACCTGCTTATGCACCTCCCCTGAGAGCGGTGTGCAACCGCAAAACAATTGTAACACCAGTGCATCATTCACACCTTCAAATCTCATCTTGGCTTGATCATACAGCCTCCAGGGTCAGAACAGCAGAGATGTTTTCCTATCATGAAAAAAACCACACACACAAAAAAAAGAAAAGCTGCTGTGTGACATCTTTCTTATCAGAAAGCCCCTGATGCTGTTTATCCACAGCATCCATTCACACAATAATGAATTAATATACAGACATTGTTGTGTGTAAATTTGAGCCTCGCTTGTGTTCCTGGAGATCTGATATGGCCGTGCCTGTCGACCTATTTACCCGAGTACGAGCAGAAAGGCAATTATTTGCATGATCACACAGTCATTGTGTTGCGTCCAACCACAGAGAAATTTAATTATCTA
Organism: Toxotes jaculatrix; assembly: GCF_017976425.1. Taxonomy (NCBI): domain Eukaryota; kingdom Metazoa; phylum Chordata; class Actinopteri; family Toxotidae; genus Toxotes; species Toxotes jaculatrix. The sequence continues at coordinate 5,540,996 of NC_054396.1, read as the reverse complement.
ATGGTAAATTCTTTCACAGGAGTAGAGTAGTGACTCTAGCCCCGTGTTTTCTTGCTGTAGTGGTTTATGTCTTCACTGCGCAGCGTGGTCAGCTTCATTTTCAAGTCTTGAGTATAACAATAAGGTGCTCCACATGTAGGATTCAGGCTGGAAACTCAGCTCTTTGTTTGATGGTTAAATGGTGTTAATGTTTAGTGCAGAGCGCAGCTTCTCCTGTGCTGATTTGTCTTTGATTTTCAACAATAAAGGATAATAAAATTGTTAGTAGATCAAGGGCATCCTGCTCTACAGCTGAATCAATTGTCTCATCCCAGTGGTTGCAAAATGCAGAGCTGCAACAGACAATCTCTCTCATGCACGCTCAGAAAAACCGCACATGCTCACATCTAATGATAACACTCCATCTTTATCAAGTTGTACAGCAGTTGTATTACTATAGGAAGAGAGGGAAAGCTTATTCCCCATTTCCTCTTTTGTTAAATGATTGACGGTGGTTTGGCACCAGTCTCCCACCTCAGTTCAAATTTCATAGCTGCAATATTTGGATTGCTATGGAAACAGCTTTCATAATGTGAGCTTCCCCCCCTTCTGCTTTCATCCAGACACCACGGTATCTCCCAGCCTTTATTGGGTGAGAGGATGCTCCTTGTCGCTCTCATAAAGAGTAAATGATTCCACGAAGGCATATGATGAAGCTCTCCTAGCAGAGCAGTGTGTTCTCTGGGGAGGGCGCCTACGCACAGAGCAATCTGCCACAGGAAAACGCCCTCTCCCAACCTGCTGCTGATATTAATTACGAATCGAAAGCTATGGCTGTGCCTCCAGCACTTCCTGTGTGATGCAGGGAGGGGCTACGAGGAGCCGCAGGAAAGCCACAGATGTCGTTCACACATTCTCATAGTAGAAAGTGGGAGAGGCTCTTGTTTTATTATGATGTGTTCGCTGCAGGTGTACCGGTAAAAGCTGAGCCACTGGAAGTCCGAGCACTGAGCCTTCATGTAATAAATCACAGCTGCCCTCAGTGATTATACAGCATGCGCACAGCCAAAGATTCTTCGGTGCTGACGCCCATGATGTATCCCTGCAACGTAGCCTACAGCCCACTGTAAATTTAAAAAATCCCTCAGAGCCTTCATCAGATGTATGACTGCTTCCTGGAGTATCATTATGTGTGCAGTAGTACTATTTCATCCAACAGTCCAATACCTGAAAAGTTAAAAATGATACATTGATAAATAAAATATATTTGCAAGAGTATGTATCAGGGCTACTGATACTGCCATCAGTTTAGTAGGACATCTGCTATGGTGGTCAGGGAGCACAGATTCTCTGTATCGGCACAGTGCTGCCAAACTTGAAATCTCACCAGCCAGGTTTTCAGCCAAATGGAGCACAAATTTTAACCAAATTTCCAGTAAATCTGGAAAAGAAATACCTGAATTTGAATGTGCTTTTCCCTCCACTACAGTTGTGAATATCACAAGTTGAGGGCATTAAGATAAACAGCTCCAGTCTGGTGCAATCAAACCCCGAGCAGTGAAAAACAGACGTGTAGAAAACATGATGGAAAAAAGACATTTACTTTTATTTTATATTAATATTAATCTGAGAAAAGTTACAGTCTCCTTATTGCACCACTAGTTGTTTGTCTGCTGCCATTTTTAGTCTGTTCTGTGAAGAGGAAGCTTCAGTGGACGTTAAAGTCACATGCATCATATACGTCATGATTTATTCACTAAGTCGTATTTCCATTGTGTTTGTATTGATAAGCCTTTCCACTTTCCACCTCAGCCAAGAATGAGCATTTTTTATCATATTTTGAGTTGAGTTTTTTCATTCATTTATTTATTGAAAACAAATTGAGAAATAGTGTCTCCAATCAAGTTTTTATGTCCAAATTAAAAATTTCAAACAAAAACAGGTGCGTGGAAATGCTCCTTGTGATGGCATGACATTGGAAAGCAGTGCAAAGTCACTACACCCAGCTGCTGTCCCCCCAAGAAATGGTTCCAGGATGTGTGTTCACAGACTAAACAAAAACATTACAACATGGGCTTGTAGTTGCTGTTAGGCAACTGTTTCATGTTTGTATGGAGCCATGCTGTCTGTTTCTCCCTGCCTCCAGTCTTTATGCTAAGCTAGGCTAATACTGCCCTGAGTTCAGCTCTGTACTCAATGCACAGACAGAGACAATGACATTGCACAGGCACTTCATTCTCACAAAGAAGGCAAATAAGTGTATTTCCCTAAACGCTGAGCTATTCCTCTCGCTGACTGTGCATGTGTGACACTGAGGGTTTTTTTTCTTAGCTGACGTTTGACTTGTCACAGCAGGAAAAGCATAGGTGTTACTAAGAACATTAAGAATAGCTCTGTTCTATTCAAGTGTCACAGTAAGAGACATGACAGTGTGACAGTGAGCCAACATGTTTCAGGCTCCTGTTATGCACTATACTAGGATCCTGAAACTGACCAGATAAATTGAATTCAGCTGCCATTATTTCTATTATTCACACCTCCGTTTTTCCTACTCTCACATGTCAAAATGTCTTTTGTTAAAAAGGTGTATAGTTGTGCTGAGCATACCTCATTACGATGGCATAAATGTTTTGTTACACACACACACACACACACAAAACAGTTTCACAGGAATTTATTGCTCCCCAAACAAAACAGCCAGAAAATGAATTATCATTTACTGCTTTTCACAGACTTTTTAACCAGGAGACACAGAAACGTTAGCAAAACCACAACACCTAATTAACCTTTGGAAAACCTTATTTATGTGCAGTTTCTCTCTGTGTGCCTGATTGATCGAACAATATTTGCTGCACTTTCTTATCAGTTCAGTATATACACAGTGTATTAGTATTCGTGGGCCAGCTGCTGTGGGTGAACAACTTGCAGCTCAGAGCACATACATTTGATAACACACTCTTCTCAGAAGGAGATTTTCTCTCCAGTGGCTTCAGAGCTGACAAGTGGTACTTTAATCCACCCTGACAACTTATTGTTTGTTTACATCTGTGGTGTGTGAGCTTCAGCCTGTGCTCGGTGGTTCTGCTTTCATTTTTATGAATAAAAGTGGCAAATTCATGTTGTGTATGGAGTTAAGTCAGACAAACGGAGCAGCTCATCTAATCTCATAACTCTTTGACTTGATGATATTCATGAATATTTCAGAGGTGGGGTCTTGTGTACTGTGTATTTTCCTCTTCCCGTGGAGTAACTGCTTTAGTGATGAGTTAAAAAGTGCCTGTGTGGCCTGCATTACATATAATGAAGCCACCAACTGAGCTACAAAAGGCTGGGGGAGGAGCAAGTGAAGGAGTTGGTGATTCACATCAGTGGACCACCACTGCTACACAAGGTTCAATACCCTCCACTGTGATAAAAAACACATGTTAACTGTTTGTTTGTGTAAGCTTGAAATGACGCTGCAAATGCAGTTCAACATACTGGATCATCTCCATTGTATTAACTTAAAATAAATATCAGCAACAGGGATAAAAGCATATAAACAAAATGTTCCAAATGGGAATGAATGTACTTGTTAAATCCTTTGAAATGGCCTTTGAATTCTGCTTTAGATAAATAAAACACTCTGCAGCATTTTTATGGGCTTTTGGCAACACAATCCATCTTAATTTTTGATGAAAGCCTATGGGCCGACTGGTATAGAGTGGCAAACAGCACACAGCCTGCATATTTACTTCCAGCTCATTTATTCTCATTATGCAGCCCTGCAGACGTCAATGAGGGGATTTCTGCCCCACGGTGATATTCCATGATACAGAAGGAGAGAGAGAGAGAGAGATGGGGGAACACATCAGGAAAAACAAGACGGAAGCGAGGCGATGGGGGGTGCATTCATTCATGCTCTGCCCGTGAACTTTGACACCTTTGACAGAGGTACCCTCTGTTTTCAGACCCTGTGTTGACGGCACCACCTCATTCTTTTCCCCTCGCTCAGTCTCCATTGGAAATTTCACATTCGCTGTCACGTAATGAGGCCCTGCCTTGTCTAGTTGGGGAGGTGCCATGATTTCATATCTTGGGTTTACATCCCAGCAGTAATTATGGTTTATATGGCCAACAGCATGTCACCTGAGAAATTGTGCAGTTAGAACATTTATTATTGCTAAAGGAGGGAAAATATCTGTATGGAAAACAGTTTTTATTGGGTATTTTATGCAGAGTGTGTGTATGCATGGCCATTGACTGGCACAATGTAAATAGTTTGTAATTAATAATAACTTTGTGTAATCAGAATCAGAATCAGGAAAAAATTAAATAAATAAATGACCCCAGCTGGTAAATTTCTTTTTACAACTGCTCAACACTCGATTAGGAAAGAATAAGCAAAACTACTTTTAAAAATGCTGTAATAGTAAAGATAATAAATACACAGTAAGTCAATATAAAAAATGTACAAATGCAAACGTGCAAAAAGTTAAGAATAATATGCAATGTAAAATCACAATATGCATAAAAGTGCAAATGGGAACAAAAATAAAGTAAATTAACAGTAAATTAACTGTAATGGTTCAGTCTCTCAGTCTCTGGCTGAATATTCTCCTCTGGAGGACAGGGGAGGAATTTTGACAACATCCTCCTCTCTGCAGCTACATGTCGAGGGTACAGCTCCACCCCCAGGACTGAGCCAGCCTTCTGAGCCAGTTTGGGTCTGTTGGTGTTGGCCACCCTCAGGGTACTAACCCAGCAGACCACAGCGTAGAAAATGGTGCTGGCCATCACAGACTTCTAAAACATCAGCAGCATGGTGCCACCGATGAAAAAGAGCTGACCTGGGTCCTTCCTGTGAAGAGATGCAGAGTTCCCAATCTTGTCCATTTTGCTGTCCAAGTGGACATCCAGGTGTTTGTACTCCTGAAGTCCACCACCAACTGCTTTGTTTTGCTGATGGTGAGCTGTTGGTGGTTCTGGAGACTGGTCTGAAGCCTTGTGGTAACAGAGTGGATGTAGTCACATGCAGGGTCAGCAGAGAGGCCATGCCAAGATGGCATGTGAGAAGTACCAGTGCATGTAGTATGGGCGTTGCCTCACAGCTAACAATGTCTGAGCTGTAGAAACATTCTTTATCAGTAATGTGACCAGGGTGGCACCATCTGATGTTAATAAAAGTGACAAGCCCACCGCCTCTTTCCTTTCTGCTCTCAAATTATACAGTGGAGCTGCTGTGAAATGATGGCGCTGGTGTATGACAGCATTCTAAAAGGGAGCTGAATGAAAAAAGTACATCCACTGTGAAGAAACTAGACCAGAACCTTCCTAGTCCCACCCACTTTAAACCTGTGAGAGCAGTCAAAGGAGGATGGCACATCATCTGTGAAAGAGCAACACAGTGAATCTATTTACATATAATTCCAGCTTTTAACCTGGGCTTGTGCAAGGTCAGCTGAGAGCTGGGCCTTAAACTACTTCATCACATTTACCACGTATAGATGAGATGGTTCCTGCAGGAAAAAAAAGGAAGCAGATGTCCCACCAAATCTAATTAGATATGATAAGAGCACTCACTGTAACACGGAGCACCTCACAAAGGTATCTTGTTACATTTATTGCTCAGTCAAACCATTGTGTAATCCATTCAGTGTGATTATGATACCCTAAATCAGGTTATTTGGATTCAAGTCAATCTGTTCATTTCCCTTCTTTGTGTAACAGAGAGGTTTTAGTCCTTCCTCTGTGGTGCCAGTTGGCTGAAGATGAATCCACTGTGAACAAACCAGGGAGACAGACTGACTCAGGACTCTGTGTTCTGTGAATTTGTTACCTTTAGACCTATTGTGACCCCTCCCTGTTCAGGTGGCCTGCAAATGTGAACCACTAACCCACAGGAGAGTGCCTTCTCCTCTTGTTTATGGCAGATAGTTGCATGGAAGCTCTTTTACCTATGTTTAACTAGCAAATACATTTTAAATGTGACTACTTTTAGGCCACCAATATGAATAAACAGATGAAGGATTCAGTGTTTCAGCTTAAAATTTTAAAAGTATGGAGAAGGCTTTGAGACAGAATTTACAATACATTTTTATCCTGGGAAATAAAATTCACAGAAAATATAACTGAACAATAAACTGAAAATGCATCCACATAAATAAAACATTTTAGACTTTCACTTTTGGTGCCAGTGGGAGCCTGGGGGACGCTGGATGGGACTCATGACATCTTAAAATTTCACAAATCGTGGCTACGGCTCTGTATGGATTATAACAAGATAGTAAGAGAAAAACAACAGTGGAGCAGCAAAAATGGTGCTGTACAAAAATTAAGAACACTATGGCAAAGTAACAGAACGCACCAGTAAGTAACAGTCAAATAAAATACAGTTATATGCAGTTGCCTTGTAATTTAGTTACAGTGTCATAGGTTTGGGGGGGTGGGGGGGATACGCCTGGACATGTTTCAGGTCCATGCTGTAACTCATCACTGACCACAACACAAGTGACAGGTGTTGCCTGACACTGACATTCAGTCATAGATATGACAGGAGGAGATGGATGTGAGCAGGGAGAGGCAGAAGCTGGACAATATGTCTGGAGGACATGCCTTGTGTACGACATAGAAAAGAAAAGCCCTTTTTCTAATATTTGACTCATAACACCTGCAATAAGTCAATAAATACAAAATCTTCTGGTTTTGTAAGTGAAAGTTTTTATGTATGAAAATAAAGAAATGTATATCACAGACTGCAGTGAAATTCAAAATGATCCAGTGAGTCAGAGATAACAGAATATGTTGAGCTTCTGAAGATTACTGGCAATGGTGAGACGCCCTTCCCACCTCGTCATTTCCAGGTTGGAAAACCACTCCATATCTGTCTGTGGGTCTGAGGTTATTGGATAAATTGATTTCTAGCCGACCTTTAGTGCCTGCTCCTCTGATGCAGAGAGTTCTTAATGATCTTGTGCTGTCAGAGGTGCTGAAATCACAGATCCCTACAGAGACTATTAGTCTACAATACACGGGCTGGCATTATGATGAAAGGAGGGAATGCTGTTGATATACAGCAGGTTGACACAACAATATGACTACCTGTTAATGTGATGCAATCCAAGACAGCAGCCATGCAGTGAATCCTGCATTAATGAAGCTTAATATTCTTAGTTTTGCAGAGACCTCAGAAGATACTGGATTAAACTTTATGTTCATTTTTGAAGCTGTGTTTTTTGGTGTGGTGATAATGTATGTGTATTACATTATAAGATGTTCCTATTCTTCTTTATCGTTTAAAATGACATTCTTTCTCTTTCATTGAAAAATACAGAATCTATGAATTTACAAATATTGTCCTTTTCAAAATGTTGCATACTGGGCCACGAAACTATTTTGTGATGTCACAAAATCCTGCTCTTATGTACATGTCTTAAATTCAGATTTAGTGTGAGCACAGAGAAACCTCCCCCCTGCAGCAGATGAATGTGAAAACAGCCTTCTACTGTCAAACTCATACTGTGCATCAACTCAGCACCTAAATGAGGTGATAAATGCAAAACACATAGTATATAATGATATATAATGAGTTTATAATACATAATTTAACAATCTAGTGAACAAGACATGTCATTATTGTATTTTTTTTTTATTTTAATTCTCAAATATCAGTATCAGCCTCCATCTGCTATGGTTGAGGCCATACTTGCTATGGTTGAGGCCATACCTGAATTAAAAGTTCTGTAACTGTACATTTATATTTTTGATGAGAACCTGTCTTCATAGCGTAATGAAATAGAAAAAAAATAAAACTGCAACAGTAGTGCTGTTGCAGAAGACAAGGCTTTGAAAAGCTGACTTGAACCTGGCCAGCTGAAATACTGAGCAAATGAACAAGACTTGCCCTTCTGTCTTTACTGCAATATTCAGGTGCCCTTGAGCAAGGAATTTAAAATCTAACTGTGAGTTATGCTTTGGTAGTTGAAAATAAATATAAGAAAAATATAAGATGGGAATAAGAAAAAAGTAATTCAATCCAAGACCAAATGGATAAATAACTAGTCTACATGCTCAAATGGGATATTACACAGTATTATGTAGTCTAATACACAACATAATGAACATATCACATCCCTAATCTACTGGAAATCTAATCTACAGTAAATTTAAATGTTATGTCCTCTCATCCATGTTTGAGCAGCATCCTCAGCAGCGGAGTTCAGTGCTCCCCTTCCCCGCCACCTCCTCGCATTTAAAGCCGCTCTTATTCTGAAGCTTGGGAATAATGCGTGCTGTCAGTGTTGGGGGTGCCGGGGAGCGCTTTAACCCGGTCACAACGTGGGGAAGTTGCGCACGGGTTTTCTACGTTGCCATGGGGTTTTGAAAAACCTATTGACTGCGATAGGGTCCCTTCTTTTCTTTGGGTCTGTCTTTGTGGAGGAGGAAGAAACCGCTAATACTTTTTCTTCTTCCAGAGGCGGGCGGGGGGCGATAGTAGCATCCAGGGGAGGAGGAGAGGGAGAGGAGAGGGAGAGGAGGGGAGAGGAGAGGAGGTGCTCCGGTTCAGACCAACTGCGAGGCAAAGCGGCGTAACGTTAACGGTGAAACCTCCCTCTCTGCCCTCTTCTTCCAGCGGTGGAGAAAATTCAACTTTCTGAACGGCTGCCACGGCATGAGTTTCACCTGAAGGTGAGTTTCCGCAATTTCCGTGTCTTCATAACGCCTGGGAATTAATATTTCTTTTAACACATGAGGCTACACATCACATTTGGTCCCTGTTAAGTGTTGTTAGTTGTAGCACTTGTTAGAAATCTTTATCTAGCTTTGAACACGGAGCCCTGAGTCGGTCCCGTGATTTGAGCAGGCACCTGTACGCACCGCATCCCTCTCTTCATGTCAGGTGGGGGATGAAAATAATAATAAAAATTAGGGGGCAGAAAAAAGCGAGGGGGGGGGGGGGGGGGGGGGGGGGGGGGGGAGAAGAAGATAGGAGGGAAAGGAGTCACGACTGGTGTTGTAATATCGTCAGTTTTTCATGAGTGGAATAATAACTAGAGTTTCAGTTTGGTCCTAAGCAGTGATGTGAGAGATGAGCCGGTGGAGGGCTAAGCTAGCTCAGCCAGGTTTACTCAGCTGCAGAGGCAGACATTTACCACTTTTTTTTTTTTTTAGGAGAAAATATTATCATGAAGCTTTGATGTCATTTTAAAATCAACTACCTGATGCAAAGGTGCACAGGTTTTGGAGCTGATAAGTATTAATCAGTGTTATTCAGAGATGAAAGTTAATTTTTCCTTTTTTATGTGTGTGTGCCTGTGATGCCTGATAGTGATCACTGACTGGAGATCTCACTCTGCCATCCCTTTTATTTCCCACCACACTGCCCATCACACAGTAATGATCTCAGCCTGCTTATCACCGCTTCTCATGCTGAATGCTGAACCGCAGGACTGAATCATACTTCCCATCCAATGTGGTGAATCGCATTATCTCATTCTGTATTGGCAGAATGAGTGCAAGCATTTTATTTTGCATGTGATATGTGTGTGTGTGTGTGTGTGTGTGTGGCAGGAAAAAATGTGTGAGCAGACATCTGTGTAGAAGCCCTGCTGATGGTTGAATTACAGTAATATTTTTTTGTGCAGATTTTAATGTAGAGGATCCACCATTTCAGCAGATTTATTCTTGTACTGTGAAAAGGTAAGTGGTGTCACTAGAAGCTCCCTTGAAAGTCTATAAAAGGTTGTTTTCACTCTGTAGAATAAGAAAAAGAGAATGTTTGATTCCTTTTTTTCAGGCCATGTCCTTTGTAACTGGCTCCTCTGACGAAGCACTATCAGTTCATTTTTAGAGAGAAAACCTGACAAAATAACCAAGCTTTCTTTAATCCCATTCCCACACTTAATGTAATTGCTGTTCATTACGTGCATTACTGTTGCAGAAGTGTAAAGCTTGCATTGGCACAAGATCAGAATGACTGATGAGACTTTAATGAGTGATTAAAATCAGATTACAGACACATTTAAATCAGAAGATTGGTATTGTTATTACCTATAGCTATAGCTGATGGGGGATGGATCAGTTGTTGCTTGCATGTGTTTGTTGCATTTATAGATCAGATATATCTCACATGGTTAACTTAGTGATTCCCTCAGTATGAATATTCACAAGGTATGCAAATTTATCACACACTGTATGGAAGTGCTGCAAATTCAAATGTTGGTTTTCTGTTGGTGTTGTTGTTTGGTGTCTCATTACAGATGATGCCTTTGAGGGAATCCCAGGAAACAGAGAAGTGTTACATGCTTTACCCATAATTTGATATTTGTATTCCTTTTGATGCTTCTTTTTTTTTTTCATTCTTCTCAACACACTCAGTTTGCCCTATATTGTCTGTAACACAGTTTGTGGCACAGTTTCCAAAAAAATGAAAAAAGTCCTGTTCCATTGTAGTAAACACACTCCTAATACCACTTTTGCTAGTAGTTGTATTAGTGCTAGCGGTGCTGCTACTCCTGATGCTCATCTTGCTGCTGCCAGTGTTAAACGCAAAGACCTTCTGAAGGTCAGACTGCCATTAGTGAATGTAATCATCTCAAGCTGCTCTTCAAGAAGAGTAGATCCTATTTATGTTGTCCCCCTGCTCATCCCAGCAGGCCGTGCCATAAGCACATTGGTTCTCCACTGTCCATAGCCAAAATTATCGCACATCAGGTAAGTTGCCTGAATTTAATTTCTAGGCCAAAGACAAGAGCCTCTAATGGCACTTGTCATCACACGTGGTCCCCAGCCTCTCTGTATTCAGGGCAGTGGTGCTTTGTGTCCAGAAGTAGGTCGAATGCTTCTCACCAAACAATTTGAGCGAGAGCCAGTAATTGGGCAAGCAAAGTGTCGACCATCTCCCAGCTGGTCCATGTCAGCCAGTCCTCTCACCACTTAATATGCAGCTCTGATCTGACGCATTTCATGGACCTTTTTCATCCTTTTAAATCATTTAGATTGCAAAATGCAGGAAACAGAACATCCTTTGTAGCTGCAGACAGACTCATTCTTCATATGTTAGTGGCTGGCATGCTCAGCCGCTAACAAATGTCTGCTCATATGTCGAGAGACACACAGTTATGGTAACTGTTTGGATCAAACTTTCACTTCCACATCAATGAGGTTCTACACAGTATGGTATCTGGCTGCCTTTGCCGCACGCAGATTGAAACTCACTCACACAGACGAGTGATAAGAACGCCGGAGTGTATATCTTGCTGTGTTGTTTTCATCCTTTGCACGATCATCACAAACTGGTTCTGAGGCAGGGAGTGCATTGAAGATGTGAGAGATAGAGGCAAGCTGTGATTTTGTCTTTACCTTTTCACACAGGTGTGTATTTGTGGTGCTGCAGACAGGTTTGTGCTTACAGCATGTGTGTGCACTGTGTGTGTCGTCCTGTGTACATGAGAGAGGTAGGGGGTTGAAAGTGAAAAGGAGAAAGGGAGAGGCACAGAGAGCCCTTTCTTTATGGTCGGGCTGTATACACCTGGCCTTTAACAGGGCAGACTGAAAGATGTGTGTATCAAGATTCAGTGTAGCCTCAGTGATATGTGGGTGTAAATTAAGCCAACCAAAACTGGAACCTGAATTTACCATATTGGATTTATAGGATTTTGCATCTGATACATCCTGTCTACGAATCTGTGAATTTAAACCACTCAAAAATATTCACCCGTGTCTTATCTGTGCACAGTCTGTAGTGGGCTCATCTCATATCAGCATCAGCAGTATAATTTCAGGCTATAATTCAGTCTGTTGGATAAAATCTGGAGTATCAGATGGCTATTAGAGATTAGAGGAAGCAGCCTGACAACAGAGAGCACGAGTGAACTGCTGTGGCAGACTAATTGTCCCTTTAAGCCGCCCTATCCTCAATGTTTTGCTGTTGTTAATGCAAAAGAGTGACCTCTAGGAAGAGTGTGTGTGAACAGGTACGTTTGTTCATGGACACAAAGTGTGAACCTAAACTGTGATAATGACAAACATTGCAGTGATACCTGGTGGTGTTGAGATGTTAGATTGTGTGTCGCGGAGTGGCTGGCAGACACGGCAGGGAAGGTGTGGAGCCTAGCAAGTACCCAGGCCCCTAATTGAGGTTCAGCTCAGGCTCCAACAGTACAAGTAATTACAGTGACGACTCGTTTCTCCCTGTGCTGCAGGCAGAGTTGAGAGTGCTGCAGAGCCGTCGTACCTGAGCCCCCTTCTTTCATGTTTGTCACCGCTGACAGCGGAAAAGGCACATTCTAGCCAGCATGCTCTGGAAATGTGTTTGGTTACATGAAATATTCATTTCCTTGCCTTCTCTCTGGCAGTGTGCATATTTATTTACCAGATTTTTTTGTGATACCTGTGACTGGTTCAGAGCAGAGGTAGAGGGTTGCTGGTTAAGATTCCCTCCTCGCAGCCTCTGACGGGGATGGAGGATCATGCAAAGATAAGAGGTGCTGATCGTCAGAATCAAGGTTTATTTCTTATTTAACAGGCCACTGCATCACCGGAGTCACTGGGTGAACATGATCGATGGTTTCTTGCGCTGCACAGACAATTAATCAGTAAAGTTAATACTGAAGGACAAAGCGAACGGCGAGGTCAATGTTATCTCGTGTGTTCAGTGCTTCTTTTCCCAGCAGGAGGGAACGAGAGGTCAGTAGCCAGCACTGGCAGTCTGCTAAACACACATCCCTGCCTGAAGGTAGAGTTTAGCCTCATTGTTCTTTGTCTGTGGTACTCATAAATAGACCATGTAACCCAGACATAGTGTTATTTGCTACTCGCTGTGGGGCTTGCATGCTTTTCATGTCTTGTGTTTATATGTCATCATTCAGAAAAAAATAAGAATGTCTCTTTATTGTTATGTCCTAGTGACAATATCTGCACACATCCTCCACTTGTTGTGTTATTATCCTTTCCTCCAGGCTCTGTGTGAATGTATCTTTCATGGGAATTTTCCATCCTCTATTGGATTCAGTGCGAAGCCAGTGATATGTGCTGTTATTCTTCCTTGTCTGGCTTTAGAATTGTAATTTTTATGTTTAATTAATCAATTTAGATTATGCTCACATGAAAACCATAACCAGAGAAGAGAACCAATAAGGGGATGTTTTATGAGAGGCATTCTAATCCCACTGTGCATTGCTGTCAGCTTCAAACTCATTTTCCAATCGTATTGTCCCGATTCTGGCGTGCCTTCTCAAATTTATAACGCCACTCTTGAATCACAGGGTACACATGGTCTAAATTCAATGTTTATGTTAAAAAACCTTGGTGAAAAGGGCAACACAACCATAAGATTCTCCAAGGAACAACAAACACGACAGCTATGCCTCAGAGAGTAAGAAGTTATTGCCTTAAAGTCACTGGGATGATTTCCATTTCAATTGCGGGCTCAATTTGGGATAAGTCATGCATACAGAGGTAAAACGAACAAAGAGCATAGGAATAAAAGTGACAAATGTAGAGAATGGAACAGAGGAACGTGGTGTCATTGGCTTTGTGTCCCATGAAGGGTATTGTGTGTGGATGCATGGATAAGGTTACAAGGAGACCCTTGGGACCTGGAAGTGAAGGGCACCGAGGATGAGGGAGGACACATGTGACAGGCAGAGGACACAGAGGACGTACCGAGTCAGAAGTGAAACACGCCTCACACTATAATGCTGTGAGGCATTGTAGTGTGAGGCGTGACTGTTTTCCAGTTAACTGGATGCAGTTTACTCATCACAAATTCCCATACCTCAAACTGCTTGTTTCGGGTCAAGCAACAGTCCAAAATCCCAAACCCCATTTAGTTTACAGTCATTTCAGACAGAGCAGCAGGTCTGTCATGTTTGAGAAGTTGGACCCTGCAGATATTTTCCATTTTTACTTGATGAATGACTTAGAAACTCAGGAACCATAATACTTTTTAGGTACCGACCGAAATGTGTCCATGGCAAAAACCAGAGTATTAAAAACTCCCAAATATGGAAAGTTAGCGTCAAATGCTTGGTTTAATCCTTAGTCTTGTCATTCTTTGAACAAATATCTCTTGATATAACTCATTATTTTGCTAATTTGAGATTGTATTTTATCTTTGCAAATTTCTTGAATGGTTGTTGTGTCTTAAAACAATTTTTTTTTATCAGATTTTAGGTTTAGAGGAAAAGTCAGAACATCAGGAAAGTCATCTGGGCACCACACAGATATTTCAGTCTGGACCAAAGTGGTGGACCAACATACCAACATTGTCATTTATACAACCACACTAGTAGTGTGGCCAGACTACATGTGAGGAATCAAAAATAGCACTGTTTTGGTACGTGTACTTGGTTGAATTGTACTTGAATCAAGGACAGACAGCTCACTCTGCTGTCTGTTTACTAAAACCTCATCACCGATGAAAAACTTCAGAATGTTTTTTTGAACATAGTACCCGGTTCTCTTTGCATATTCAGAAAAACATCTTTGTCAGACATGTGATGTGGTACCTTTCAAATCAGTACTTCATCATTTGTATGAGATAATGTGTGTCCCTTAAGTGCTGTAGCAGACTGTCTAAAAGTAGGTGAGAAATATGTGTCTGTGTGACAGGGTCTGCTGTGAGGGCAGCAGTGCTGTATGTCCAGAGGCTTCCCCTGAGACCTCATTACACCGTGTTGGGCTCCACTGGGTGCTGTAAGTGGACTGCTGGGAGCCCCAAGCCGGTGCAGCTACTAGTATGTTGAGTTGGTGTGAACATGTGAGCCCAGTGCCTGATCTGCATAGTAAGAGGCTGTTTACTGGCCCATTGAGGCCTGGAGTCAAGCACAGCACTATTCTCCAAGTGGAAGATTAGACAGCAGATCAGACATGATTAGAATCATGAAACAAAGCTGAGCTCCTGAGTGGTCAATTTGTTAAGTGGCCTAACACGTGAGCAAGAAGTATAGTCCTTTAATTGTTTCTGTTGTAGCAGTTCTATTGATTGATTTGTCCAAAATTGCAGTTTATGTTCAATTATTTGGGAATGTGCAGAAAACAAATGACCTAAAATGGAAATACAAGATTTTATAGAGCTTTTTTCCCCACAATTTAAAACTTTAAATAGAGACAGCCTGGTTCTACAGAATTACTCTGTTATTGACTCACTATTGCAGTATTAAGTGATTCTTTTTATGTGTCAGAACTGAGCTTTTTTTTCCCCTCATAACTAACATTTTCAGCACTTTTTGAATATTGTGATAGTTTGTGAACATCTTTGCAGTTGTCCTTTAGGGTCTCCTTCAAAGAGCCAGAACCCAGCATGACTATTTCTTAATGTACTCACCCCCAGACTGAGCAAATGTTGAGTGAAAGAATCTT
This sequence comes from Toxotes jaculatrix, assembly GCF_017976425.1. Taxonomy (NCBI): domain Eukaryota; kingdom Metazoa; phylum Chordata; class Actinopteri; family Toxotidae; genus Toxotes; species Toxotes jaculatrix. The sequence continues at coordinate 5,525,675 of NC_054396.1, read as the reverse complement.
GCCAAGCTGGTACGAATCCAAATTAATTCATCAGCTTGGGGGAGCTCCACTCTCCATTTTTACAAGTGTGACCCGCAGACCAGCAGTTATGAACTACAGACCTTCTTGACCTCATTATTTTTACAGCTCCAGATTTTTTTGGGCAGAAACCAAGCCTGATTGCAGCGCACGTTTTTATGGCCTCATATCGGATTGCATACTGTCTCACCTTGTAACATTTTCAGCGGTTTACAGTGGAATTCTTATAGCTATCGTGGGATGGTTTTGTGGGCAAAATGAGACCAGTTACGAGGTCTCATTCTGGTTAGGTTGAGCTATTATGATGCTGAGGCTTTAAAAAATTGCTTGGTACTGAATTACAAAGCATTTTAGTCACAAATTGACTCACTGGAACACACAAGAGGGCAGTGGTGGGGTAAATACTGTTTAATTGCATCAGCTAATCAATGTAATGCAGGCTTTCCTGAATACAACGACTAGAGAAACGCTAATTTTGAGTGTAGTGCTCATTATGAAATGCCAACCAGTGTAGTATCCACTATAATTGGAATTATTTTCCTTTGAGAAAGCAGCATGCAAACATTGTTATGTAGCAGCTTGGTACTCATGGAACACAGTAGAGTGGGTAAATTACAGTATGGATTTACTCGGATGGTTTTTGTAAATGTCTCCAGTGTTTCCCACAGTTTGAGAATTTACTTTTTGGTGGTGGGTGGTGGGTGGTGGTGGTGATGCTTTGCTCTTTTACAGAAATACAGCTGGAGGGTCCTTCTCTCGGCCATGATCCCAGGAGTTAGAAAACAGTGTATTTTTGTGCACTGAGTGTTGTGTGAACTTTGTGTGTCTTCAGCACAGAAAGAAAAAAAAAAAAACAACGGAATATGTGTAGTAAACTAGTACAGTAAGCTTAACAAATTGCACAACCTGAAAAGGAAAATAAAGATGACATTGTTATGTCGCAGAGGCATTGCATGATTAACAGCCGAATGCTAATTTATGATTTTGGAGAACTGCGTATATAGGGAAAGAAACAGATGTTTGTTTCAGATTAATCCTGTTGATATTAAGAGGAACAAATACTTTTTAGATAAAAACAGTTCCCTGCAGCTCTGGTAATTAGTTCTTTTGGCTTGTTTGTGTACATTCATCAGTGCTGAATCCTTTTATCCAGGGTTGTACTTGTGTTACTCTAACAAATTGTTTTAGGGAGACTTCACTGATACTTCATGTTTAAGGGTACATTGATAAAGGGCGTGATGAAAATATTTAAACAACAAATTAGAATAGGACAGTGATTTTTTCCTCAGCAGATAAAACAAAATTACATCTGGTTCTTGTACAACATCTGTAGGCAATGGCAAAAATCTGGGTTTAATCTGGTTTGGGTTCCAAGTGAGTCAGTGGAGCCAGAATTTTTGAGCACTGTCAAAACTGTGAAGTCAGTGTATGAGCAAACCCTACACGATTTCAGTGTGAGTGCTTTGCCAATTTGAAATGGCTTACGGGCTTGAAGCGATGGCTTTGAGAAACAAAAACAGATCAATAGAGGTGATCCTAGAGAAATCCTACTTTGATATCCCGGCTTCAGCCTGGAAATGCTTCCATGGGTTTTCATGTGACATCTAACACAGGCTTGTTTTTTTGCCTGGATGGATGCTCACTTCTCCGTGGCTTTCTGCTGACCCTTCCGGTTTCCTGTTGTGTGTCATAAGCCAGGAGACGGTGCGTCATCTTTCCCAGGAAGGACACTGGGGTGGTCTTCAGTCGTATTATTCACCTTCATCACCGCAACTCCTTGAGATGGAGTACTATAGGCGGTTTGTTGTCTTTAACATTGACATTTGCATTTAAATTGACTTCATGCCGCCGTGATTTATTTTCTTGAGAGAGTGACAGAGTTTTGTCAACGGCTTTAGCTCTAATTCTCTTGCATCTGCCACAAGTACGATAACAGAAGCAGGATTATTATTCAGTGAACTTGTGGTTTAACTTTGTTTCATAGTGTGCTACAACCACACACCAGCCACCGACAGACCACTTGTGTCTCACAAATTCTTTCAAAAGTGCAGATTAAATTCTAGTCAGTCATGCGTGATGGCTTTTCTCATGAATTAACTGCAGTAAAGAAAAAAAAAATCTTCACATTGGACAGAAAATTGAACTCAGAATGAATTTAGTCAATTTTCTCTTTTTTGAGTATTTTGCTTGCGTTTCTTGAGCAGAGGTTCAGCTAAGGCAGAGCTGTGCTACTATGTGGGCCTCTTATGACACTACATTTTAGATTGTCTTGTAATGCAGACTGACGTGTTCTCACACATTTTTGCATGTGTTCCAAGTGTCACTAAAAGGGGTAATAACATCTGTTTTAGCGTATGTTTTTGCTTGAAAAATAGAGGTATTAATCTGAAGCTCTTTGAAGTCATGCTGATGTCACCTCCGTGATTTATCCACCTTTAAAAAAATAGTCTAACAAGAGAGTGCCAGCTCTGTAGGGGTCATGATAATTTAGGAGGACATGGTGGAATGGGATGGGATCATGGGATGACAGTTTGACACGGGATGTCTGCAGAGATCACCTCAGAAAGCGACTATAATTGACACCATTAGCCTTGAGGTGTGTCAGTTTTCTGACAGCCAATGAATTCACACGTGCCTTCTCCGCACTATAGATAACCAATTCATACCTCCTGTTTTTAAACCATTTTACGCCTGAGTAATTCCTTTCTAACAGCCACTTGCTCCAGCTGAGCCACAGTTTGGACCCTGTGTCATGGATTTGTGATTTTCTTTTTCAGAGTGTGAAGTGGTGTGTAGCAGTGACCAACATGCCCTCATGAAACTGTCCACAGGTCTGATTCCCCCAGGGGCCGTGTCTTCTTGTTGAACTGGTGCTGTATAGGCCCCTTGGCTCTGCTGTGTGGTGTAACTCACCTGCTGTTGAAACATTTGGATCATATCCCTGAGCAATGAGCATTCCCCGGTTCCCCATGTACAGCCAAACCAAAGTTACAGATGGCTTTGCTTCTTCCTGTGGTTCACTAGTGGAAGAGGTGCAGAGAGTCTGAAGGTTATGGGCAGGTCTTCCTCTGTTGTTCCGTGTCGAATGTCATTACTAACACACAGAGGCCTCTTTAATACTTGAGCCCCTCTCTTTCTTCACCACCTGCAGCGTGATGGGATTTTAGCTGGGGTCAAAAGTGTGCCAGAAGCACTGCTATTAACCCTGTGTATTGTGCCTTTCTATGAAGGGCAGTCCACTGGCAGACTCTTCCTCCGTTCATAAAAGAACAGACCGCATTCTTCCCAGTGAGCACGAACATAGTTTAGCTGGCTCTCAAAGAAGCTTCATGCAGATTTTGCAACAGTGGACACTCTTTTCTTCCCTTTTACACAACGCTCATTTTTCAACTCTGTTTAGACCAAAGCTGCTCCTCTGTGGGTTTGGTTCAGCTATCTCAGTCACGAAGTAAACAACATCCTTCTTTTCATTCGCTACACAACCAGAGTGTAAAGATGTATTCAAACAGAGTGAAAAACAATGACTCTTCTCCAGTGCGTGTGGGAGTGTGTCTTAACTTAACAAAGAGACTGATGCTCTGTTTGTAAGTTGACAGACATGTTAGCATTACAGTGAAGAGAGGAGGATTTTCCAGTCCAGTCACAGCTGTGGTATTGTGATCTGCTGCATCAGGGATGTTGTTCCCACTTCATGTGTGATTTTACGTTGGTGGTGTCACTCTAAATGTTAAACCTGCACAGATCTAACTTCTCCACATCTTTTGTTGAAGCTTTTAATGATGTTAAACGATTATTTATTTCACAATATTGTAAATTGTACACTTTAAAACCGGCTGGGGTTTGAACTGTAATGTGAATTCTCTACATGGTTTCCTAACACAGATGGTAGAACAGCTGTGATTGATAGAATTAGTAAAAAAATAAAAGGTCCAAATAATCTAGCAGGCCTGTGGACCCTCCTTCATCATTTTGTGACTGCATGCTTACTACCCTGGAGAGATGGAAACAGACTGAATATGTGGTGTGAGTAATGGATATTCATCCACTGTATAGAGACTGTCTGTGTGGTGATTCATATTGTACGTAGCTGGAGGAGCACAATGATAGTGTGTGTTTGTGTATTGCCAGTGGAGTCACGTCTGTCTGTCTGTCTTTTTCTGTGAATTGTGAAATGGGGGCCAATACTGATCAAGTCAACCTAGAGCTTGGGGAGTCCATAACAATGCTCAGCCTGAAAATACCTTACACTGGCTCCAACAGGAACCAGAGAGGGATTTGTTTTGCTCAATAAGTGGTGAAAATGGTATCAGTTTCCTGCTGCTGTGTTAAAGCAGAAGGTGGGGGCATTAAACTGATGGCGTAGTTTCATTCTCTGTCACAGTCAGTAAACAGCGCCATGGCAGAAGGCTGGAGTGGGCCACTGGATACCACTGCTTTGATTTCCTTAATTTTCTAGATGCTTTTTCTTTGCTTTGGACTTGAACAGCAGCGTAAAGCATTTACATGAAAGAGAGAGAGTAACAGGAAAAAAACAGGTTTGATCAAAGGTGTATGTGCTTCAGTGCATCAAAGGGATGTTGGTTCTGGTCTTGAACCAGTAAATATAACAAGGTTACTATCTACAGAAGAGCATGTTGGGGAATCCTTTCCCAGTCTGACCAGAGCCAGAAGCTCTAGTGCCCAGAATGCAGAGCACAGCAAGACCACAGCCATCATCATTAGAGCTGCGCCTCTGTAGACACTAATGGCTGTCCCCGTTCTGCTGCCTCGGCACATTCGGAGGGCTCATCTGAGACTTGAGGGTGTGAACACATGAATTAATTCAAGAGAGAGGAATTCACTGGTCCGGCTTTAAAGCAAGATGCAGGACGCGAGGAGCCACCACGAGTTCATTTGCTGTGACGTCCTCCTTCTACCACCCATGAATCATCAAAGGAGGCTAATTGAGCAGTTTGTCCTTGTTTATCTTCATTTAAAGGCTGGAGAAGATGGTGTTGTTTACTTGTTTCAATATTAAGAGGGAGGGGAGCGTGGAGGAGAGACAAACAGTGGTGGCAGTGTTAACTTGGGGGGATGGGCTGGGTAAAATTGATGGGTAATGGATGTGCTTTCCCTGGACTCTTAATTGTGTTTTAAGATTTCAAATAACCATATAAGCATCTTCAAATGGAAAATACTCCAGTGTTGAAAGGTGCGGTGGTAAATGTCTGCATGCATATTCAGGAAAAATGAAGATTTATCACCTTCTATTTCTCAAGAAAGTGTTAAATGCAATATTTGAAAATCAATACAGGGTCATGACAAGGCACATTCATCAAGTTTTTTTTTCATTTCTCCAGTCGTGGTGAAAAGCTTTACATGGCCATCTTTTTCCAATTACATGCAAAGCCGGACATAGTCTAACCGCCTTTCTGCTGTTTTTGTATTGGCAGTATAGATTTTCAGCCATCCGAATGAACTCTTTACTGAAGAGCCTGCAGTCATTGTGCATGGCCTTTCCCTGGTTTTAGGCCCAATCATTCTCTCCTCCAAATCTACACTTTACAAATCAATAAGCTTTCACAGTAATTTAACTCGGTATGCCCCTGAGAGCTTGCGGTACATTCACTGTATATCATAGGTAGAATTAAATCAGTGTGGTTCCCTGTTGTCCTTGCCACTAAAAAGACTGGTTAGTTGATGTCATGGCGCATCGACGGTATGCTTTGTTATAACCTCATACATTTATTTTATTCTATGCAAGCCACTTTGAGGGTTACCCAAACAGGATGGAGAAAAATAGCACTTGGTTTTCTCCTTGGTTTGGCTGCATTCATCAGGATTTTGCCCGCGATAACACTTGATTTATGTTTCGACTTTTGAATCCAATGTGATTCTGGCAAGTAGGGCGTCATTGATGATGATTAGCCCAATGGCTGTGCTATGTCCCTACCTGATGCCGATCAATACTCATGTTGAGGGAGATCAATCCCTTATATGGAGCAGTGGCTGGAATCCCCAGTGCTGCTTTTTAGTTGGAGCCTGACCAAGACTGGACTTCAGGGGCCAATGCTGATAACGATTTTCAGGATTAAAATATTCTAAGAACATTTCATCAACTGATATTTCTTTAGTTTTACTTCAGTAAAAAGAGTACTGATAATGGTAGTGCTATGGTGTTTTACAGCTAAATGATATAAACATAACTTTATGCTCTCATCTCTAATATGCTGCCCTGCCAGCTCACATGCACTCTGACACATCCGTCTTCGTTAAGCCAGTTTCTGCCAATAATATCAGCCCTCTAATATGTCAGCCAGGCTCTAATCTTTGGTTGTAATCACATTACTTTTGATTCCTGAGCAGTAAGGGCAACTTCATTAGTCTTGTGGAAATGGCAAAACCAAAAACACATAATGAGGCAATGCTGGCAGAAGGGTACAGTCACTTGTCCAAGGTTTTTAATTGTATAAACCCTGTACTTTACAGTTTAAATGTCATGCATATACACACACTAATCTTTTAATAGTCTTGCCAAGATACAGATTAGTGTTTTAGACAATCTCAAATTTGATATCAGTGCGTTGAAATACAGGTAGAAGGGTGTTCTAGTGGAACATATTCTTTGTCCCTTGATGAGACTGTCATGACTAGCCCCTAAGGGGGCTGTTTTTGGGAATCCATTTATGTTCTGAACTCTTTTGTGGACTTTTGAACTCTTGTTTAGTTTGTTAAGTTTTGTTTATAGTTCCTGTTTTATTTTGAAATCACTGCCCTTGTGTATCTTGTCTTGTTCTACTTCCTGTCTTTGTCTTGTTTCCCTCCTTTGTGATTGTCTGCCCCGCCCTAATTGGTTTCACCTGTTGCCACTTACCTTGTGTATTTAAGTCTCGTCGTTTCCCTGTGTTCTTGTCAGTTTGTTTTTGTCTCATGCCGTCGTCATACGTTTTGTCTCCTGCTGTTCCATGCCTGTGTCGAAACCCAAGTCTGTTCCTAAGTCTGTTTTTTTCCCGTGTCTGATCCCGTACCTGTGCCTTGCGTTTATTCCCCACCTCATGGACTCACATTGGTTTCCTGTTTTCAAGTAAAGACTTTTGTATTTTTGGTTATATGGAGTGCTGATTATTGGCACTGGACTCTTCCAGTGATTTTTGGTTAATTAAAAGACTTTTAGTTCTACCTTTTTGCCAGGGTTTTGCGTTTGGGTCCTAGTCCTTGCTCCCATAGTCGTGACAGAGACTCTTGATGAGAAGCCCATCTTACCCTCCTGCCATCAAGTGACAAGTGTCAGTGTTTAAAATATCACAAATTTATTCCAGACATAATAAAACAACTCCAAAAACCAAATGTATTGACATGGTTTTACAGTTGCCTGTTGGAGAGGTATACTATATCTAGTTCACTTGCATTTTGATCAATTGTGTTTCAGTAACCTCATTCTGCATTAGCAGCAGCAGACAACTGGTGATAGAGAATCAAAGCCGCCTACTGAGCAGTGTACGCTCGTTGCTACGATGCAGTGTACCGACCATTGTTCACCATTAGGCACAGCTGAGGAATATGAATTATGGATGATGTAGTCATTCCACATGTAACGCATAAACTGTTAAAGGTTTGGAGATGAAAGCCAGGATGTCAGACAGTGAAGAGCCTGTCTCAAACTGACCACAGATCCTGCTGTGACCACAGCATGAGATAGAATCAGAGATCAATCCAGGCCTTCGTTAATGGAGCCAACAGTGGAGAGGAATTCTGCTCGCTCTATTACCAGCTCCCTCAAAAGCAACAAGGTGGAATCCATTAAGCACTTCTGTCTTTGTGACATGTTACATCTGTAGGTATGTGGAAAAAGGTACCAAACAAACACTAACAATTTAGTGTATGTTAAAGGAAAATATATTTTCTTTTGGATGTGTGGTCGATTTTGTCGTCTGTCACAGCTAGAAAAGGTCATAAATGAAGCACAGTCTGCTCTTATTGACTTGTTTGATTTTATCTAAACCCCCTCAGTCATACAGTAGCCTTCTAGTCCAGCAAACAATATTTAACATACAGTACAGTATTTGTATTGCATGTTTTAAAGTTTGACACATTTCATAAAAGTTAGGAAAGGGTTTAAAAGGCAGGGAAACGGTGAACATTTTTACTACAATTCTTTTTTTTAAATTTGTGACAGTTTTCTATGTCTACATAAAAATACTTGCAGAAGAATTAGTGAAATGCACAATTACTGAATAAAAACAGAACGATTTCTAGGAAAATCTACTGTCAGATGTTCTCTCCTTGCTGTCCCAACTTCAATATGTCCAAAACAGAGCAATTCCTAAACCCTTTAATAGAGTCTTTCAGGGAGGCACAGGAAGAAGAACAAATGCCTCTATTCACTAGCGTCCAAAATGCTAATGCCTCCGGCTCTTAACACGTTTATAAGGGTTCCCATGTCACGACATGGCATAGTCTACCCCTAATGGTGGCTGTGGCTGTGGACTGCATGAAAAAGCCAGACGCATTACAAAACAGGAGAAATATGACAAGGAGACTGCTTGTTTCCTGGGGAACAAGGCTTCAGAAAATGTATTTTCCTGCTGGAAGATGCATGTAAGCATGTTATGTCACACTGAACAGTGAGGTTACTTTCTTCACAACAACTTTGGTCACAGAAACCTCTGCTTGGAACAGAGCCTCAGCCCTGACATTTAAAATATCTATAAAAAGTTACTGGCATTATGTGTGGTTTTGTTACTACAAAAGCCCACACATCAGTGTAGTCATTGACTTTGTGGACTGGTTAAAGGGGAAAACAAAGTAATAAACCAATAGCACAGGTGCTGGCATTTGAACCGCAGGCTATTCCAGTGGGTTACATTGAATTCCAGTAACTATGTGCTCCCCATATGTAAATGACGGCGACACAAGGTTCTGTATTGGAGAAACTTTCTGCAAACAAATAAATGAAGGGCAGGCAGGGTTTAGTGATTGCTTGGGAAAGTAATTACTCCTTATCTATATGGGTGCTGGAAGGCAGTCTGCAGAGCAAGGCTCCAGCCTCATGGCCCTTTTGGATTGATATTATGTCAGCTTCTCAAAAGGTATTTCTTGAGTGACATTCTGGTTAAACTGTGGAACAGGTTCAATGTTGTATTGACTTCTTTGAATGATTAGACAACAGTGCATCAGACTTTTCTCTCAACTCTTAATGCCATTTTCAATATGTTATTTCATGATCTAAAGCATAGGGTTTTGTTGACAGTACTAACACTGGATTGATGTTATTGAACTATTCAGGGGAGGAGGTGGAATCTCGCTAGACTGCTCTCCCAGTAGTGCTATTGATGTTTTGATAGTAAGTCCAGAGTAAACATTAGTGTAAATGGACACTCGGACAACAGAGTGACAAGCCACCATCAATGCCACAGGAGTGAATAACTGTGTAGAAGTACTTTACCCATGTCTTTCCCCAAGCACTGTTGGATCTTAGCATCTGTAAGCAAACCCTTATTACGCATACCAGTTAAGGTCTGTGCATAGGTGTGTCAAATTCTGTTTCCCACCATCACTTACATTCATTCAGCCATGGCTGACGGCCCACTCTGTTTTTAGAGTTGCAGCAGTCCCTTGCTGTGAATATGATTTGTTCCAGTCTGGTTCAGTTGGTGTTCACAGTCACAGTGACAGTCAGCAGGTAAAATCATATAATGTGTGATATGTAAAGATTCTAATCTTAAGTGATCCAGTTACTGCCAGTTGTTGTCATAAACATTTTTTTTAAAACATGTTTGATATTTGTGACTGATGACCCATGGCATTGCTATTCACTGTTAGTAGCAATGCATAGGCTAAGCTACTCCTCAGCTTAGACTTTAGCTCAGATAAGTAAATGGCCACAGTACCATTTAAATATTTACAAGCTTATTGTCACACATTCTACCTGTACCACTTGTATTTTCATAGTGATAAAAATTGCTTCCCTTTATTGGTGCCTTACCCTCAGGCAGTGGACCATCTGGATTCCTCCATATTTTTCTTTTGGTCAGCTTGCCCAGTTGTTAGTGTTGTTGCCTTGGCGATGTGTGTCCATGAGTTTGAGGGTGTAGCTTCTGAAGGAGCACTGAAGGGAGGGGTGTATTTGTTTGGCTGTTGAGTTAAATATCAACAATGTTTCTCTAAAATCACTTACTCCTCCTTTAATACAAATAAGTATCTGTATTTGTTTTACAAAATCAGAAACTATGAGTTGTAAGTACTGAATAAAAGTCAATAGTGCAAATGTTTCCCACCATGTCTAAAGGTCAGTGGCCAATGGACAATCTTTTAGAACTGTTTAGTCAAATATTTGAGCACTCTGCTGTGAACAAATGGACTGCTATTGTGCCATGAAAAAAAATCACGTACCATTGCTTAGTCAGTGGTACATCCTTTTTGATGAACCACCTTTGTTGTCATTGTCCCTCTGTTCTTTTCTCATGTAATGCTGATTGTGCACTGCATCTTCACCATTACATCACTGGCACAGCTTTTAGTCTGTTGACAATGTGCTTCAAAAGAAATAATGAGATTGAAGTTGCTGGTACCTTTCAGTCAAACAGTGTTCTTCAAATGTGTGTTGTTTGGCTTTGGTTGGCCTGTGGCGGAGCTCACAATGCTGTGTGTGCAATCATCAGCTAACCTGATTATCCAGCCACCACGTGGAACAACTGGGTGGTCAGCTACGTGCCTGGATTGCCATCAGCCAACCTGTTACTGGGATGTATAACAAACCACAGAACAAATCTATATTGCCCTAGTGTCTGAAGCAGGATGCATGATTACAATACAACTCTTTTCCATCTACAGCCGAGTCTGTAAAGATAGCATGCCACCGCTAACGATTTTTATCTCCTTTTCCTTCCCCCACACAGCCCTGTTGTGGGTTTGATTTGATGATCAAGCAAATTAGATTTTATCCTACTTAGTGCAGATACTAGACTGCAGCCTAGCAGCTAAATGCTGTTGCTGCATCAGTACTTGAACACATACTCAGAACCTGAGGACGCCAAACTCCTTTTGCTCCAACCACTTGATACCTCTTTAGACCTGAATTATGTCCTCCTTTTCTCATTTGATATGTAGAGCTTTTCACTTCTATTGCCTCTCAACCTCCCATAGTTTAACCCTTTACAGTACATGCAAAATAAAACAAGCACCTAAATGCATATTTGATTTTGCTTTGCCTTACTGGGACTGCATAGCTTAAACTCACGTTCAATAGAAACATGAAAACAGTAGCCAAGCCCACCACTGACTAATACTTTGCACACAAATTGTGTTGATTGACCAACAGGTGGTGCTTTAAGAATCTAAACCCAAGCTTAGCCTGCTGTTCATGGAGCTATATCCACATTCCCACAATATTGGCAGAATGGGAATAACAGGAAGAACACTCGGTATTATGACCTGGGAGTGTTCATACATTACTCCAGGGTTTTATTCCTAGAGCTAAGTGTAGTCAAACCACATAACGTTGCCTAAATTAAATTCTTTTCTTGTGTTACGTAGCAGTTTGTTACCAAGTGAAACCAAACCAAAGTGTGTATCTCCTCCAAAAATGAGCTGAATGGATTGTATGAGTGTCAATATTGGCTTTTATTTTGATGTGACTGCCAGCTGTGGTGCATTTGCAGCCATCCGACTGACCACACGACAGCTGACATGGATGTGAATGAGCACTTAACTTTCCCTCTGAGTGATCATTTTAGAAGTAAATATAGCCAAAGTCCCAGCACAGCCAGTTTTCTTAACTTATGAGTGTGGTGGTTTTGTCATGGCTGTAAAATCAGGATTTTAGCAGCAGCTTGGAAAAGAAACTGCTGGTTAACGTGTATCTTAATGAGCCCCGTTTCAGTTAATATTCATTGCTTGTTCCGTTGTTTGATGACAGAAACAGAAAAAAGTAAATGAAAACAGTTTTAAATTACTGTTTATGTCAGCACAGAAAATAGAAGAGAGAAACAGATAAAGGGCTGAAACCAGCTGACACTGCTAATTAACGTATTACGTAATTTATTATTATTATTTATTTATTTATTTTACATTTTTGCTTCATTGTATGAGGTGGTGACCTTTCCACAAGAGGACCTGGACTACTACGAACTTTGATGGACAGTGTCTTCTTGTTTCAGAAAGCATCACTTTTGAATGTGTGGAGACAACATCATCAATATCACTGTCATCATCTTTATAATTTTGTAATACTGGTTGATAGAACTAGATTTTTAAAAGTAGTTGTCAAGCTAAGTCTCAAAGTGGCATAATAATAAATGCCAACATGTGGGAAAAATATTGCAGTTAGTTCTCCTCTATGTGACTTTAAGTACAACAAACAGCAGACCTCCACCCACACACAGAAAACACAAAGCGATATTCTGTCTTCAGGCAGAGCTTTTGATGTTAGCCTGACAAAGGCAGCAGCTCCAAAAGCCCCTTTCACTGGAGTTTGGTAATGCTCAATCTGTCCTTTCAAGTTGTGAAAAGATAACTTTCTGGGTGTGCCTCGTGTTTCAGTTTGAAGCAGGCATTTGTTTCATTTGTTCGAGCATCCTTTCAAGTGGTACCAGCTCTTAGAAACACTGAGAGCTTTAAGCTCTTGATTTGGTGCCACACGCTCCACATCTGTTATAATGGTCTTATTCTTGGCAGGTATTTACCTGTGGTTACATTTCCTGTTCTATGGTTTGTTCCACAGGTCTATTGTTGTATTTCACCATTGGTGCACATAAACAGTAAAACAGTGATGAAAGCCAGCCATTTTTATGATTGGCTGTTGAGTATTACACTTAATGAGGAAACCGTACCTGTTTTGCCTCAAGTCACCAGGTGCTGCTTTATGCTCATCCATAAATTTCTCTGGTACCCCATAATTTATTAAGCTGTCCGTGTCACATATGAGGTTGTAGGCAAATGCCAGGTTCTTGCACTTCCTCAACAGGCCCCTACAGACACGGTGAATTATTTATGATTGATTGATTTGAAGTTTTATAAGCCACTGATTCTGCTGGAACATATGTAGCATAAAAATATAAAGAGACACCGATAAGCACAGTCCATCATGAGAAGCCTGAAGGGATATTTGCATGGTAGTATGGTTCCTGGTGTACTTTACAGAATTGTGCCTGTGGGCTGCTATACCTAACATGGGCTAATTGGCTATCAAGAGAGACGCTGAGAATAATAGAGCAAAAGGGTTCCCATCAGTGTGTTCTGCCTTTGGCTAAAGTAAAGACAACTAAGAAATGTGAGGTGCCATTGCATGGTAGTTTTTTGGTTTTGTTTTGTTTTTTTTTACATTTTAAGGTGAATATTGGAGAAACAAGTATTTCCCATTGTTGCTAAGGCTAAGGAACATCGAGACAATGTTGTCAGCCCACACACACACACACTCAAGTAGATGTGCCAGTGTTCTTTTTATGTGCTCAGTGAATGGCCATGAGGATGAAGTTTGAAAAGTTGTGCAGCCAGCCTATTGAAGAGCATGTCTGCGTAAAGCCACACACACAGACAAGACCTTGCCCTCAACACCCCTAGCCCTCTACACACACAAAGACACACACACACATCTTTAATTCGTCTCAAATATTGGGTCTGCCTCCTCATCTCTTGCTGTGCGTCCATGTGAGACGGATCCCGCCGACATTTTCCACCGCAGGATTAGCTGTGTAGCGCGACGGGCTGCTCTGCCTCAGTGCTCCTAAAGGGCTGACCCCAAGATGTGTGTGTGAAGAGGTGGCCAGCAGGGCACTCCTTAAAAGGCTATTAGATCCTCACAGCTTATTATGAGTGGGCGTGCAACAAAATTATCTAGCCTGTTTTCCCTTGTCATAGGAATATAGGCGGAAAAAAGGCTGTTTTCCGGAAATAATTAATCCTACTTGTTGGCATAATAATGTTGAGGAGAACACATTGTGTAGTGCTGCGAGTATTTCCCCATGAACCTTTTCTCTGACAGGTGGGCTGCTGCTGATGGAGATGATCATCTTCTCATTTAGCTTCCTGCCTGCAGGACCTTTCCATTAAATTACAACTGAGCCACCCTCTCTAGAGAAGGGGATTTGATTCAGGTTGGAGTGAGCACTTGTGTGAGCAGGTCTGTGCATATGCAAGTGTATGTGTGTGTGTATGTTTGCACATGCTGTGTGTGTGCCAATGTGTGTATGCTGATCCCTCCAACCATTTGGAAGGCTGTGTGTCCAGGGTGTATCTCAGAGCGGAGCCAAGCCTGGTTACCATGCCTACACATGATACTGAGAGACACCGCGTTTATCTTAATGAATTCATTATTCAGGCTTATATTTGCCTCTGTATTTTCTGTCAGCTGTGTACACACTCTAAATAGCTGTGGAGAGGAGGGCTTTTCTATTGCTAAAAGTGACCTGGGGGAAATAGCTTATTGATTCTTGGGGGAAACATGATTAAATTGAGGTCTGAGTGGACACTTCATCTGAACTTGTCTACAGGAGTGAAGATAAGAAACTACAGGAGCCGAGCCAGTCTGCTTTTGTCCAGGCTCTGGTCTACTGTTTCCTCTTTGATGTGGTTAAATTAATCCCTCCCCTCTATTTTTTAAATAGGCAGAACATTTATTTTAACTTTGGGTTTTTCTATTTAAAAAATGAGGGTATGTGATTTTGGTTAAACATATATTTTTATTCTTGTCACAGTGAATTATGGTTGTTAGTCTTGAAGATTAAAATAGTTTTACTGCATCATGTCAAATTATAAAATGTGTGTTTTTACTTACATGCAAATGTTCGTAGTTTTAAATCAATCAGGAGTATTTTAGATGATTATTTGAGCTGCCTTGTAAGAGACAGAGTGTACACTGTTTGCAAAAGTCGTGTTTGCCTGGGATAAAACCCAACTACTGTAGGTGTTGAGCAGCCAGAGACGGAACAGACGTTGTTGTGCAGAGTGTGTTCAGTAGGTGTGCTAATCAGGAGTAGAGATCCCCTGATCACTGCCATGATCGCTGAGAGCACCATCTGTGATGCTCTGATGGCCGGCAGTCTGGCTGAGAGAGCTGGACAACAGTCTGGTACAGTCTCTCTCCTGTCCTCACAGGGCTGCAGTCAGCTCTGCCTTCACACTCTATGAGGAAACTGGAACCACGCTTGCAGACACAATATTAAACACTGTGTATAGTTCAGATAAACCACAGAATGTGTGCAGCCCCCCATGGTTTTTTGATTTATCTGTTTTTAGATATGTGTTGTTTGATCAGTTTTCTTTGTAGTGTGCTGCGTAAAATAAATCAGCTGTCAACAAAAATCTGGAAATAATTGAGGGGACTATTAAAGTGCCATGGATAATGGATAATTGCACATAAAAGTGGGCAATTTCATTGCTGGAATTTTGTCTGTTTTTCATTTGCAGTCACAGGTCATAAACTGTACAAGTCACAATAATAATGGCAATAATAGAAATAATGCACAGGTGCTTGCGGAGTTCAAATAGAGTTGCAGCTTGTTTGCGATGGATTTCTGTGCCCTGGAATAAAAGCATAAATACATCATCACGTAGAACGCCGCAGTGAACGGCTCCACAATGCATCAACCCAAGACAACTTTTCGTCAGTGCCCGTGTGATCGGTTTTGAAGATAGGGGCACTTGTTACCATGGCAACCTATAAGACTACCATACACAGAAATGCATTGGTGTTCATATTGATTCAGAGTGCAGAGAAAAAAGTATCAGCCGAAGGCAGGCTGCCTTCCTTCTATCTGCGAGTGCCAGGTTAGAGGCTTATTGACCGTTTTTGACAGACTGAGTAACAGACAACTTTTCGGTGAAATGGGCTGCGTGCCCAAAGTTCAATTAAAAGCCTCACACTGTGTGTAGCCAGCATATTTGCCAAGTGGTGTGAAAAGTGTAAATCAGTCTTCGTGCTTTCTCAGCAATCTGGTTGTCCTTGAGGAATACTGGTGGCTCCACCTTAACTCGTTTTTTAAACGTTTATCTTAACCTGACAGGTTGAAGGAGGCTTTTCAGGTATCGCTCGAACACATTGGAAATACACAGCTGTATTTCGAGGTTTTAGTGGGGCCATGAACTGTGGGTGCAACTGCCTCCATTTTTCATTCTCTGCTCTCAAAGCTGTCAGTGGAGGAGCAACATGGCTTTAGTTTTGAATAGACATGGTTCTGTTTGTGTTTATCTGTCATTCACTCTGCTTTGGGGGCAGTGGGTCAAGAGAGCATTATTTTAATTCCAGTGACACGATACGGCTGCAGACCTCCATCTTGTAGCCGTCAGATAACACTTAGTGATTGCTGCTTGAGGGAGATAAGAGATACGACATAAATTAAAGATGGTGTACACATTTTCTGTGATGCTGCAGTGGATTATCTCATTTTAAAATTGAATTTTTGAATGAGTCCCATCCATGTGAAGTCAGAGAGTATGCTCAAAATTGTATCAGACTGGGAAATGTGATAAATGACACATCAGGTGTCAGTAAATCACGGTGACAGGAGAAAATAAGCCAGCTGAATTTATGAGAGTTTATTGAGTTACACGATCTGATTACACTTTCTCCCTGACTTCCTTTATGGAATTGTAAGAGTTGGTTCAAAGTGTGAATAAATGTTTGCCTTCTTGCCTCTGTAAGACACGTCCAAATCAGTGAATCAACTGAGCTAGAAGTGTGAATGAGCCAGAATAGCAGAGAGAGAAAGGGGAAGAGGCTTTCCCCGGGGCAGTGCCCAGGACAATGTCAGGTTTGTCTGGCCCGAGTGCATGAACACTAAGCTTTTCGGAACTGGCAGCCCGCCCCGGTACCTACCCATCTCCCCTGGCTTCCAGAGCTGTCCAGCCCCGGAGCACTAAGCATTTGTGCAAAGTTCATAAGGCTTCCCTCTGTTTGTGTGACCATAATGGCAGCTCCATCCTGTTGTAGCTCAAAGAGTGCTTATGGGCTCTGAGGGCCTGGCGCTGACGCTGCAGAGGCGTGTGAGTGTTCTCAGTTACTGACTTTGGCTGACTGTTCTCATTATGTGTCCAGTCCCCCCCATCCGACAGTTCCAAATCTCAGCCTCAGTATTGGTATTTCCTTCTTCATGTTCTCCATCTGCCTTTTAAACCTAATTTGCTAAATGAAAACCTCAAGCTAAGTAGGATGAAAAGTCAGTCCATTCACTTTACTCCATTTTTTTTTTTTTTTTTTAGCAAAGAAGCTACAACTGTAAGTTAAATCGAGATGATTTATGTTCAGTGTAACAGAAAAAAACATGAAATAAAATGAGTATATTTAAATTGCACAGAACAAGCTGGTAAATATGTCTGTCCGGTCCTGTAAAGGTGCAATCTCACCTACACCATTTCCTAACTGTCAGCGTTTGTGAGGCCTGAGTGATAATAACCTTGTTATTTGTGGCTGCCAGTTCCATCGAAGCAGCCGTGCCTTTGGTTGGTTTTTTTCACCACGGTTACGACCCACATCAGCATAATTCAAGCATGACCCTCCTCCCCCCTTTCATTTTCTGCCTTTCTCCCCCGTTAAAACCCAAGTCTCAGGCTAGGGTCCACACCATACATCATCCAGACTGGGGGCTCTTCCTCCCTTCCCCCTCGTGTGTCGTGGGAGAGAGACTGCGGCTTTTTTATTGGGCTGGTGGAAGGCTCTTATCGACAGTCTCAGCACTCTCAGTGCACTGAGCTTTCCTCTGACATGTCACCCAGCCTCCACTCAAGTCCATCTGTATAGTCGTGGAGTCAGGTCCCTGTTCACCAGTGTGGAACAATCGAGTCCACTTGAATCCAGATGCATACTATTAAAAAAAAAAAGGAAAAATGAAAAAGCAGTGGTTTTTCAAGCAAATATCCTCTTCCATTAGGAAGATAAAGGAGAGGAGCATGTTTCAAAAGCTCCGACAACACTGGACTAATGCTAAGCGACAATCTTCAGCAGTATTAGCAATTAAGGAGATTGTCGCTGGCTGACAGAAGAAGATTGCAGCAGGAGCAAAACTCAACAGATTTTCACACAGCGGGCGATCTGTGCTCCCAACCAGTGCACTGTTCATATTTTTCCTCTATTGATCATTGCAAATAAACACTTTTCACTGAGCTTCCAGGTGCAGCAAACAATCTTTGCTATGATGCTGAATGGTGGGAGGGGGCAAGATGGAACTTGCATTCCACCACTCTCCTTTGTACACACCCGGTGAATAGCCTTTAGATCGGGCTTTGTGGGAATGATTGTCAGTGGCTTAATGAGCGTCTTTGCCAAGCTAGAGGCTTTGGCAACATATGTGACTACAGTGGCTCCGTTCCTGTCTGTCTCCAGCCTGTATGACACAACGCAGAACGGGTTTAGCACTCTCCGTTTATTCAGAAATCTGATTCTAACTTACTCCTGGTTTCTTTTTATTCTGGATCTTATCATCTGGAAAAGAATGGTTACTCCTCTCATGGGGACCAGAGCTGAGAATGAAGTAAAATCTTGTAAGTATTCCGTAGTATATGAGGATGTCTAAAAGCCTGTGGCAGCACCTTTGAGTTGAGCATGTTATGGTCTTTGCACTTGGAGGAGACACTCTGGAAAGCATTCAGCGGATTTTATTTTCCCATAAAAGCCAAAAGGAAAATTATTGGCTTATGATTTCCATTTTAAGACAGAAGAAATGTTGTTCTCCTGCATAGTTTTTTGAATGTTTCATCTGACATTACAGGGTTTTTTTGGGTTTGTTTTTAAGTTAAAATATCAACATTTTGCCATTGTTTCTGTCAGACAGATGCCAAACAGGGTCACTTTTAGAAAGTTTTCAACAACTGCAGCCAAATCAGCTCTGTGACGAAATGTCAGAGTTACTGTGATGTCTGATAAACATCTGTGGAAGTTGATGCTTGAAATGTGGAACAGTCATGAACAAGTGTTTCATGGGAAATGTGTGACAAGTTTAAAGCACCATCTGTATTATCTGAAGATGTAAATAGGGAAATGTGCCAGTTTATTAAGATTTAATTGTAAGTGTTCAAAACATGAACATCTGCATATTGACTGAACAAACAAATAAATGAGGTTAATGAGATTAAAAGTGAAATGATAAGTTGATTAATGGAGTTAAGTTGATCGACAAAAATAAAGCAGCAACTATTTGGATAATTGATTAAAAAGAACTTAGTAAAATGCCCCAAATTCACTGATTTCAGCTTCTCAAATGTAAATATTTATTTCTTATTCTTTTATGATAATAAAGTAAATAGAAAATAGTAAAACAACTTTGAGTTTTAGAGCATTGATCAGACAGAAAAAGGCATCTGAAAAAATCTCATTAGGTGTCATTTTTTCATTTAAACAACTGAACCAGAAAATAATTGTCAAATTAATCAATAATAGAAATAATTGCCTGTTGCGACACCGTGAGATTAGTCATACAGTTAAATATAAACACATAAATATACCAGTTGCTCAAGTTCACTGATCTATACCAAAGCTCATCTTGTGTTCCACAGGATCAATCACAGTTTCATTGTATTTTGTGTAACTCAGGTGATTCTGTAGTCACATTTTCAGGCCTCGTTGTTCATTAATTCAACTTGAAGAAGCCTTAAACTTCACTGGGCTAAAACTCTACTAACTAAAACTCTGCTGCTCAGAGGACCACAGATACAATGCAGTATCTCACTAAACAAATACAGACTGGGATCGCATTCACTGAAGTTCATTCTTCCTCTTGCTTCTTGCCAAAGCAAATTTACATCAAACTGGCAATGAACAGTGATGACTGACCCCTGGGTGCATCACTGTAGACCCCCAATTAGTTTTATGTAACAAGCCGTTTACTGTAGATTGAATACATGTAGCATGAAATAGCATGTTTCACATTTGTGTGTCATCATGTGTTAAAAATATTCGAGTCTACAAGGAAAAGGAATTAAGAATTAATTGCAAGTACACAGAATGTATATAGAGTGTTGAACTGTAGCTGATGTGTCTGTAAGTGTAACCAAACTAATGAGTTTCAGTGAGAAACAGTGTTAGTACTGGAAGCATCTTGCTTTGATTGGTTTGTCGTTATAAAATCATTTTAATGATCTTAATGTAACTGCTCTGAGTGTGAGCTGTATTTGTATTGTAGAGAGGAAAAGTCAGTGAAGTCAAGTTATTAAATATGACACTTCCCAGCTTCTTTTCCTTGCTTGTTGCTGGATTCTGAAACGTGCCCTTGAATATCAAACCCAGGGTGGAATTTCTTTTGAAATGTAGAAGTTTCTAACTTTGCAGCATGTGGATGCAACTTTGATCAGCATCATTTCAAGCAGTTGCAAGTTGATGTCAGTTTTGCTTTGAAAACCATTTAAATTATTGCTGGCTATTGAAAGTTTTATAACATTTTCAAGCCAAAAAACACTTAAAGGTTCAACAGTAGATTAAATGAATTATTTTGATGGGTTTCTTGTTTTCGTGTCTGTAGACAGTGAGAATCCAGTGTAAATACAGAGATTGTCATATTTTAAAACCTTAAATCTTCGGCGTCTGGTCTTGAACTCATCCTATTTGACTGGTCTCAACACAACCTCAGCTCGACCCTATTAAGTGATGAAGGGGCACAGGAACTGGGCCACATATCCGACAGCTGTGTCAAACAGCTTACCCAGAGTAACACTGTCCAGATGCTCTGCTCTAGCACGAAACAGGAAATTCAAATGCTGAATTAGAGTCAGCACGGAACCTCTCATTTCACAGGCTGAAATTATGATTTTTTACTGTATGTATATTAGACTCCTGAAGGGATTTAAAAATGGTTCAAGCAGCAGAGGTATGTCTGTAAAAATGTGGTTTTGCTGCAGCCTCGTGTGTGCTGTGAGGACATCAGAAATTCTTGGTTGCTGGCAGAAATAAATTGCTTCTGGGTCTGATGGAGGTGAGGATTTTTGATACAAGGGCCATCGATCATGTCTTGCTGTGGCACAGTTTTCGTCTGGGGAAATTGCCAACATCAGTCAGACAAAGTGAATGAATGTGGAGAGAAGTGGGCTGTGTTAGTTCACACAAAAATAATATTCCAGTCCCTGCAGTCCAACTTGTGAATTCATCTCACTGCCGGCTACTCAGCGAGGATCACACAGTAATGTGATTATTGTCCTGGGCAAGGGGGGCACTCCTGTGGGACTTCAAAGAGAGCAGATCAGAGGGAAAATGAAAAAAAAAGCTGTAAGCTGTGATGCAGACAGGTGCAGTGCACTTTCTGAAACCTTTTCTTTCGCCTTAAACATATTAACAGGTTCAAAATGAGGACTCTGAAAGCACATGTAATATAGTTTTAGCTGACATGCCACAAACAGTCCACATGATTTATTATCATGACAGGCTCTGGTGATCAGTGTAAGTGTTTTCATTCTGCATATAAATTATTCAGCAGACTAGAATTAAAAGTCATAATCCGAAGCGAAAATATGGAGAGACTACTGTAGGCTTTATTCTGTACAGTTTTCACTCCTGTTTTGCTCAAATATTCACAGCAAAATTTCATATTTCAGGCAGACAAGCAGCTTTCAGACACACAAAAGAGCAACTAAGAGGCTGGAGAAAGCCTTCATTCTCTTTTGTCCATGGGAAAATGAAAAGCTTTTGTGAAAATGAACATTACTAACAAGATAAAAAACCTCTAGTGGCTGAAAATCTCTTCAAGTTATTTTATTTTTTTTATTTTTTCAAATGAACTACATCCTACATACACGATTCCAGTGTGTCCAGTGCCAGCTGGTGACATGATCATCCTGTTACAGTACTGTGTGTAGTTACATAAGGCTGCAGGGTCACTGCACGATGTACGCAGCGCATCCCACTTTCTCCCCAATGATGAGAGTGGGGGTCATCAAGGTCATTGTTCATTAGTTCATATAGAACACAGAGGTCAGACACTGCACAGTTCATCAGTGCAGCCGCTCTATATCTGTCTGCAGCTGAGCCCCCATTCCTCTACAGCTGAGAGACTCCCCTCATTCCACCGTCCTCATCCTCTGTCCCTCCTTTACCCAGCTCCAGACCCCGTCCCCTCAGCATGCTAAAGCAACAGACCTCTGAAATATTCATGGTGTGATAATGGAACTGTCATGCTTTCTGAAGTGCAGTAAAATTAAGCCAAATCTCAATTAGACAAGCATATTATCTAATATTGCTCCCACTTCCTAATCTCATTTAGCGTCTTGTTTCTGTTTTTTTTCTCTCCCGCCACTATTATTTTAATAATAGATGAATTGCATGGCCCAGCATGTAGCAGAATATTGAAAATGTTTATCGTCGTCAAAGGTCACAACTGAATCTAGATCAAATTCAGAAGAGTGAGGAGGAAAAACAAAATCTTTGAACAAAGAGGAAAATTAATTTCTACATAAAAGTTTTACCACTTACACAAGCTTTGTTTTTCGCTGAGAGCCAGACAGTGTGTCCGATTTGCAAGCTAAATGAGCATTTGATTGGACAAAAAGAACAAAATGACGACCGAAAAAACTGTGCACTCATTACACACATCAGAAGAGTCAATTGCTGCTTAGTGTTAATCAGCTTGGTCGTTGTTTTAATTGTTCTTGAATGATCAAATGGGAATCAGTGTGGAGGCTTTATCAGGACCGTGAGAGGGGAGTGTGGAGCTGCTGTCTTTCCCGTTTCAGGTCTTTAGTGAAGAGAATATTTTAATCCCGCCTGACAAGATGAGGATCTGCTTAATCCTATTACAGGCTTGCACATTAAACTACAGTAGGCCCACACTTCTCCGCCTGTTGTCTTTGTGTGAGAAAGGAGCAGATGGTGCCAGTTCAAGAGCCTACTGTAGTGAACTTTGAATGGCTGAGCCTGGACCCCACCCCGTTACTAAACAACACATCCACAAGTGTGGAGAATGTTCTAGGAAACCACTTGTTGTTGTTGTGCTCTTTTTTCCTTTGAAATCTTACTCATGCGATCCTTACAGCGTGTGACACATTTTGTATATTTGTAAATTTGTTTATGGGTCACAGTTAAGGTGTAATGCCAGAGCAGATGGCTGAACCATGGGAGTCAAGAAACAGACAGAGCTTGCCAGTTGTATAGTTGTGTGCCAGAATTGTTTCCTTAGGAAGAAGAAGTGAAAGCTGCACGGTAATCAGAGATCACAATGACAACACAACACAAACTGATGATTACTTTGCTGATTATTATTTTTCAGAATAATGGTTTAGTCTATTAAATGTCAACAAAAGTGAAAAAATACCCATCACAGCTTTCCAGAGTCCAAGGACCCATCTTTATATAAGCATCTTGTTTAGTCCAACCAGCAGTTCAAACCCCAGACGTATTCAGTTTTCAGTGAATAGCAACAATGAAAATTATCATTGATTGATAGATACCATTGAAAAGTAGTGATTGTAACTGATACAACACAGCTTCCTGACATTTCACACTGCAGGGTTAAAGGATTTAGACAGACAAGGCTAAATATTTGGGTTTATTTTTGTAGAATTTATTTATTCAAATAGATTTGATATTTGCAGCTCATATAATTCTTGATTATTTTTCAGGTTCTGACTCTGGGGAATTCTAACCTGAAGGGAATTCTAACCTGAAGGGAATCTTCATGCTCAAATCAGTACTGACTGAAAAAAAGTTATTGTGGCACCGTTTTTTCCATATCATATCCACGTCTAAGCTTTTATATTACAGGGTTTAGGAAAGCTGGGAATCTGAAAACTGTCTGCGTAGCTTTTTATTGTGGCAGACGCATCAATTATGATGGGTAAAATTAGGTTACAACGACTCTGTATCAAATTGGTCTACATTCGATGTGATTTGGTCTTGTTGACAAGGAGAAAGTTTTGTCAGAGAGTTCTCCACAGCTGCCACTCAGAGACAGCTTTAAAGTAGGGAGGCAGATTTTACTTGGCCCACATCGCTTCATTTCCCTCTCCGTGCCCCCTCCACGGCAGAGCTTCTGTCCCCCCTGAGCCTTGGCTAAGTAAGGTTAGGGTTCATATTGGCCTTCCCACAGTGAGCAGCTTTTAACCTCCTGCCAGCTTCATCAATCTCAGGCTAGTGTGATCGCTGCTGAAAGGGGTGGGGATTAAGAACAGCCTGCGGTCTGTAAATTATGCGAGCCAGGAGTGGCGGGCAGGTGGGGGGGGGGGGGGGGGGGGGGGGGGCTCTTGTGTGCATCATATAGGACCAATAGCCACCATACCCTCTGACTTCAGTGTAGACATTGTCCCTCGCAGCAGTTAAGCTCTGAGCGGACCTCCCTAAACCAGATGGCCAAGTTGGTTCTCAATAAATGTTTAACGAGGGGAGAACAAATTAAATCAAAAGGCAAATGATCAAGCACAGTTTGAACAAAGTGTAATCCATCTAAGGTGTTGTTAGGTTGGTAAAGGATTTTGGCCAGCGCAATAGGACAATGAGAACACATTGTCTTGTGGGAATTGTAACCTCCCTCCTCCCTCTCCTCTTAACCAGGCCAATCTTACCAACAAAACACAAGCCAATTAGCACAAAGCCCTTACCTTTTGATTTTAATCTGTGTTTAGCAACATAAATCACCGTGTCTGGGAAAAGCCTGAAACAAAGGAAAGCCTAAGGCATTCCTGTAGATGACTTATAACTCTGAAAAACCAATAAGCCTGGATTGTGATTGAATGAGGTGCAGTTATATTATGTATAGCACACTCAGAACTGGAACCTTGTTGGTGATGCTATCGGTGGGTGGGGCAGGGGTCACAACTTGGTTCAGAAAGGTCAGTATTGAATCACAGACAGAGTTAATACCATTACCATGAGGCACGGTTGAAAAGTTCAGAGAACATGTTCGTCGTTCACCGAATGAATGAAATCGACTCTTTTGTTCTCTGGTCAATTATTCAATTACATCTCTTGAACAGGAGTTTGACCTCAGTGTTTCCTATTGAGTTTGTTAAGGCAGTAAGAAGATTAGGAAAGAGGAAAGAGTTGTGATTCATGCACCACTGTGAACAGGGAGCTCTTTTCTAGACATTGCATGGCTGGTTGAGCATGAACTAGTAACTGTACAGCTTGACAACGTACGTATGCCTTCTTTGAGATTAACTGGACGACCTATCCACACTAATACAATGATTGTGATTACTGGTCTGCCTATCTTTGTGATGCTCCTTGCATGTTAAACCATTTCTGTTTTATGTGATCACCAGCAGAAGTCCCAGTAGCCCAAGAGCATTTATGATTTCCAATTTCTCTAAAACTATAGTGTTTTGCTATTATTGCTCTTTTTGTTATTATGGTGGATGTTAGTTGTTGAGCTAATTACGACAGCATGACTTAACCAAGCTGGGTCACAGCCAACACAAGGAAGACTAATGAACTGACACCCCACAGGGTTTACAGAGCACAGACACTAAAATTCCCATACGTCGCTCTTTTCCGTCCTCCTCCCAGGTCCAGCGATGCACTCTGGACCGATCATGTGCTCATAATGATCCAGACTCTGGTCTGTTAACTTGAAAATGATCCAGAGCTCTGTACTCTGCAGCCTGTCAGCGTGCGAGTGCAGACAGCTTACTCTGTCTGACTGTTAACTACAGTTGCGATTTATGCCGCACGCCCCTCAGGCAGCAATATTTGCTGCAATAATAGATAAATGTGTAACTGCATTGTTAATCTCTTTGAGTCATTGTTATCAGAATCATGCAGGCGCTGATCAAAACAGCAGTATGATTAAATCGGCTGAATAGTGTCTCAATTCTGATGGTAATTTTGATTTCAGTCTTGGCTATGTTTTGGAATAAATGCCTTTTTTCCTTCAGTAATGTTGAACATCTGCCATGCATTAATAAATCCACAGGCTCCTTCATTTCTTTCTTTATTTATTTCCATTGTCACATGAAAAACACGCTTTCTGCTCCACACTTCCACAGACATCAAACTACAAAACAATGTGAGTCTCAGGGGAAGCGGATGATAGGAGGCTTTAATGTGAATATTTCTTTATCGCAGCAAAATTTGAACTAGTGCAGAACAGAGTCCCCGTTGATGCAAATGAAAATGCGCGGAGTGTCTGGTTATGCCTGGCTGAGCAGAGAGCAGTCGGGCTCCCAGTCACGGGGGATTTGTTGTGTTTGGGGTTTGCCTTTCTGTCTGCCAGCGCGTGGGTGGATTCACAGGGCCTTCTCCGTCTGTGCTGCTCTCACAGGTACAGCATCTTCAGCTCGCCAGAGAAATGAACTGAGGACATAGAGGGGAGCGCTCGTTTCTTGAGGACGTCTGAGATTTACAGTGAAACCATGAGGTTGCAGAGGAGCCCGGGAGAGGTCGCCGTTCTGGTCTTGATCACCTGTGTTTGTGCCTTTCATACAACTACTGCCATTGACATCCCGCTGGAGGGTGAGTGCTGACATACTATAGCACAACACTAGTTTTCACATGTTCACAAAGGATTCAGGAGAGTGCATATTAGTTTCAATGACTGTTGTAGTTAAAGGGGCATTTCTCAGTTTTGCTAGGGACTCATTTCAGTGAAAGGCATCCCTGTTTAAAAAATATGACATTGTTTAGTCTTTTACACCCAGATAAACATGGACATTATTTCTGGAAAGACCACATTGTTGCTGAATCCACTTCCATTAAGTTACAATAGAGGCATGGATCTCAGAGCAAGATATCTCAAAAACTGGTTATATGAAACCAAAACTATCTGGATAGATGGAGGAAGTGTTTTTTTTCATAATCTGGGAGAACAAACCCTTTAAATCGTTGGCTGTATAATGTAAAACACGGTAAAGCTGCTAAACTTAAAGTCTCAATGTCAGTGTTGTGTTCACAACTTGTTTCTACTGCCCCCAAGTGGTCAAAAGAAATCTGTCAGTGTGGGTTTTTGCTAGCATACCTTAAATGACCTTAACATGTTTTAAAAGACATATGCAAGTTCTCATCTAATGCATTTTCTTCTGATGATAAGAGACATAACATTTTGTTTGCGGAGAGTTTTAACCACCTGCTAATGTGCCAGACATGTTTCTTTAGAAGCTTAATTTGATTAGTTCAGAGAATGAGAAACAAAATGTTTCTGTGATGTTATACAATCTAACAATTCAGAATGAATCAGCTAAATGTTGAGATAATTGGCACTTAACTGTACTTAATAAACAAAGAAAGCAATTTATAAAGCAAGAGGATCAAGTTGAATATTGAAACAAGGGAAGGTTAAGTGTTAAGAGTCGTACAGGTCTTCATGCTCATCTGCAGAGAACTTGTCCTTGATTGAACTTGAAGTGTTTTTATCATTTAAAAAAAAGTGTTGAATAATTTAGAGGCAGATAAATCCCACCACAGAGAACTGTTACAGTCATCATGCAGTCTGTGAATGGAATATAGTCACAGCTATTATCTTCTTTGAATCACATTCTTTTGTGTTAGATCGGTATGTATCCCAGTTTCATTGAAAACTCATATCAAACCTCTTCTTCTAAATTATTCAGAAACATCTCTTAAAGGCTTGATAAGGAACAGTTCAAACAGGTTTTCTGAAAAGGCAGAAACATGTTTGGGCTCAGTGATGTTAGAATATGTTTTAAATTCAGTCTTCTGTTTTGCATTACCAGTGTGTGTGTTTAAAAAGGGGCTGTGTATAAAGAATACTGGTGACAAGACTGTTTTTGTTTTGTTTATTTTCCCCCTGCTGCGATGGATTGTGTAGTTTTAGGTCATGTAAACAGTAAGTTCACTCTGCCATACTGTAGCTGGTATTAGTGACGTCCTCAGCTCTCTGTCAGTTAATCTCCTGGCTCGCTGTTGAGCACAGCAGCAGCTTTACTTATGCGCTGGATCAGATTTTCATGTGTCATCAGTCATGACTCCATAATACTGCTATTTTAGCTTCCAGGACTCATGGTATTTGCTATTCCTTAACACTCAATCACACCATAATCATACTGTGTTGTGTGTTTTCCATCCTTACCATATGTCACATATCTGTCATCATGTGAAACCATATAAAGAGTTTTATGCCAAAATAAAAACAATCTAACAAAATTAAATTATAAACATTCAGCTGTATAGACAAAATTGTACATTTTTTTAGATACTTTGAGTTAAGTTTTATGTTTTGGGATAGAACTCTGCATATAGAGACACATAGTAATAAACATCATAGTACAGTGGTTTCCAACCTGGGGTCAAAGCATCCCAAGATGAATCTGAGTGGTCACAAGACAATTAAAGGGAGAAGAAAGGAAGAACAAGTATTTGTATTTTGTATAGGTTTTTGTCTAATTTTTGCTTTTCTCCTGTGAAATTTTGGATACTTTAACTACTTCAGGCTCCTTAAAAGCCTTCAGATTAAACAGTTGAAACAGGAAAGTTACTCTTCAGTTGAACCACTCACAGTAATGTCCTCACTAAGGCCTTTCAACCTACGATGAGGGGGTCACAAGAAGGCATTGCCCTGTTATCAGGAATCACAAGCCAGAAACGGTTGGGAACCACTGCAGTAGCATCATGTTTAATGTGATATACTTTTGAAAAGAGTTCTGTATTGAGGCCTGTGTTGTATTTCTGACATTTCCATACTTGTTTGTTTGTTTGTTTGTTGCCCAGTTGAGCAGCTGCCCACCATCACAGCTCAGTCGCCCAGTTCTCTCATCGCCTTCCCTTTTGATGAGAGCTTCCCCGTGACGTGTGAAGCCAAAGGGAATCCCGAGCCAGAGTGAGTACTGAGCCTTGCATAACTTCAGATAGGAGGAAGAGAGGATGGAGAGCTTATTAGCAGCCAAACAGACACCAATAACAAACAACAACAACAACAGCATGATGTACTGTATTTTGTTGCCCTCATTTTTTGCACCAACTTTGGAAAATGAGCATGCTATAGTCTCAGCTGTTGGACTTGACATTTCAGTACTGGCTTTCTTTATGTAGATTCAGATGGACAAAGAATGGCCAGGAATTCGACCCCTCTCTAGACCCCCGGCTGATGAAAGAGGAGAATTCTGGGACCTTTGTGATACCCAATAATGGGAACCTTACAGAGTACCAGGGAACCTATCGCTGTTACGCCTCAAACAAACTGGGGGCCGCCATATCGAAGGAGATTGAGTTCATTGTGCCCCGTGAGTAACATACATCTGTGAGTGTGTGAGTACGTGTGTGTGTGTGTGTGTGTGTGTGTGGAGTGGTCTGTTACAGTGCTTTCAAAGTGATTCAGGAGCGGCAGTCCTGTGTAATGACTGCACCTCTCCATTGTGAGCTTTTCATTGTATTGGACGTGGCAGAAAGTCATTGAGACTCCCCAGCGCTCCACCCCTCGCAGCATCTCTTCTATAGCTCTGCACTGGAAAAAGCATCGAATGTGATCTAGCCTCTCTATCACCTCCTTTGCTATGTGCATTTTTCATTTTCTTCCCAAGAAAGAGTATAAATTCTCAAAGAAAATCCACTCTGTGGGGGACATCGACTAAATTTGGCTGGGCTTCAACCGACTCAGCAGTGGTGACAAGCCACACACAATAGTCATAGTGATGTCTGTTTTGTTCCTGCAGGCAAGAACTGAAGGAAAAAAAATATCCTACAGAATTCAGTCTAGTAAATCAGACAGAGGACAGGAATCATATGCCCAACACAGAATTCAAGAATGATTTTACTGCCATCTGCTGGAGAGGATGAGAACTGCACAGAGTATGTTATTCATTCTTGTCTGACTCACTCTACTCACTGCAGGCTTTTTCTTTAATCTAGATGTTCCAAAGTTTCCTAAAGAAACACTTGATCCTGTCGTGGTGGAGGAAGGACAGCCTTTTACTTTAAAGTGTGACCCACCTAAAGGAATACCTCCGCTGCAGATCTACTGGATGACCATTAGTAAGTGATACCTTTAATCTATGATAAATTAATAAGGTTGTATTTTATAAGGCTGCAGTTTATTTCAGAATTAAACCTTGAGCATATTGAAACACTTTCTGTTCTCACCTACAAAGTGCTGTATTTAGGCATATTTAGAGAGCAAAGTATTTAAGGTCTTCTCCTCACCTTCTGAACTGATTAATCCCTTAAATATCAAAGTCATGCTGCGCAGGCAAACACTGCTCAATCTCACAGATCTTCATTTTAAATTTGACTGGAGATCCCAAAGTTCCCACAGGTACTAAATATGTCAGGCTGAAGTCTGTGGCAATGTGTATAAAATGATGATTAAAATCTTGGTTTTGAATATTTCTCTTTTAAACATCTTACAGTTTCAATGAAGTACTGGAACAGGTTGATACAGAATACATTGCATATGTGGTAGTGCCAGTCTGTGGAATGAGATGGTTTTTCTGGGCACACAAACAGGAGTGGTGAAAGACGTGTTTGCATCCTTTACATAAATAAAAGTGTTATAGAACCCAGTAAAAATAAGAGTCGAACCTTATTAAAATTACAGAAGTCTTATCAGCAGAATGTACTGAAAGTATCAAAATAAAAGTACTACTTCTGCAGTAAAATGAAAGTAGTAGTACTGTAGAAGTAAAATTTGGCTTCTTCGTGCCCCAGTGAAAGAAATTTAGAAATGAACTCATTCTTCAGTGTGACTTCAATCAACTTATGGATTTGTGAAACATGTGACATGTGGAGAGGCCAAAAGTAGACACTGCTGCTTTGTAAACAGTCTTGAGTCCTAAAGATTGGGAAACCCTGGTTGAATACATAAAAGTGCATTGTATTTCATAAACCTAGCTATTAATGTAACTAGTTTTTCTGTAAAATCTAATTTGTGAAGTAATTAGTAACTGTAGCTGTCAGATAAATGTTGTGAGTAAAAGGTCAAACATTTCCTTTTGAAATTTACTGGAGTAGAAGTATAATGTAGCACAAAATGAAAATACTCAGATTACATCAAATTGTACTTAAGAACAGTAATTTATCAGCATGGTGTTATAGTAGAGGTCATTCATATCACACTTTTTCATGGCTGTTAAAATCTCTGGTTTTAGGACAAATGGCTAAAATCACGGGTTAAAATCTAAAATCTTCCTGTTTCTGTGCTCAGATCTTCAGCACATAGAACAGGATGAGAGGGTGTCTATGGGTTTGAACGGAGACCTCTACTTCTCTCACGCGGTGGAGAAGGACAGCAGGAGAGACTACTGCTGCTTCGCGGCCTTCCCCAGAATCCGAACCATCGTTCAGAAGACCGCCATGTCTGTCATCGTCAAGACTAGTACGTGTCACCTCAACTTCTTTGTCTTCGCATGAGCGCTGTTCTCCTCTCAAGCCAGCGTGATGCAAACTTTGATTTGTCTTCAAAGCAGGGATCAATTCCAGCATGCTTCCAACACAACACTGATATCCACGCTCACAGCAGCACCTCAGAAGTCATCCAAGTGTCATGTTGTCTTGTTCTGTGCATCTTCTTGGTTTTGTGTTGTGATTTTGATCTCTCTGATGTTTGTCATGATGCATCCACATTGTCCTCATGTTCATTGTGTTTTTGTCTCATCCACCCCCATTCCAGAAAAAAGTGACATGAGCCCTGAAACGGGTAAGTTTTTAGAGTAAAACACCCCTGTGCTGTACAGCATCTATAAAGAGTTGTGTGCACAATGCAGGCGTGTGAAAATCAATAGTTTATAATTAAGTGTAGCCTTTAGGAAGCATTACAACTCTGATTTATATTTTACTGTCTTATTATCGTCTATACTTCCTTAGCTAATGCAATCCTGGACAGAAAGCCTTCTCTTCTGACGCCCTCTGGTGACAGATCAGAGGTAAAACTGGTCAAAGGAGAGGACTTGAAATTGGAGTGTATTGCTGAAGGATTGTAAGTACTACTACCTTTTTCAGTAACTTCATTCTCTTACACTTCACTCCAAAAACAAACCAAAACTACTTTTTGAAGCGGCATGAATGTAAAACAGATTTTAACTGTAATGGATGTAAACTATTTGGTTTCAACATTGTACAATTTAGATTTACTAAATTTAGTTAATTTGTTAATTTTATGAATGACTTACCACGGGCTTGAATGCCATTTCCTGTCATATATAGGCAATACCTAACTATTTTTTAGACTCACTATGTGTCCCCGTTCTGTTAGTCCAACTCCACAGGTCAAGTGGGTGAAGATGGGTGAGCAGCTTCCTGTTAAAGTGAAACTGGAGAATCATGGAAAATTGCTGATTGTGCCAGCAGCTGAACAGGATGACAGCGGAAAGTACATGTGCAAGGCAGAGAACGCGTTAGGAAAAGCTGTCCATTACTTCACGGTGACAGTAGAAGGTAAGTGCTACATGTAGTGAAGTTACAGTGCTGCTATCACATCAAACTTATTGGAAATAATTTGAATAATGGATCCTTCACTTTTCTTGAGAGAAGCATCTACAGCAGAACTACTGTAGGAGCTCTAATAATACAGTATTTAAAACCAGAGAATCTCTCATAAGTGCTCTGGTTTTACGACAAGAGACCACAATCACAGGCTAAGACCTAAGGTTTAATTAAATACTTAGCTACTTTTCACCGCTGATTAAGTTTAGAGCACACTGTACATGCACTGTAGCTGAGTAACAAGGAAGCTCTGTAGATAAAAAGAAAGGAGCAACCATAGTCATACACACATCACTATAGTCATTTGGTAATTTGGGGAACAGTAGGGCCTATAATACACCAACCTGATGATGGTAATGCAGTTTGCCTTTTCACCAGATATCCTGTAAATAACCATAATGTCTCCTCCCTGGAATTGTTTCAGTGGATCCCTGCTACAGTCTGTGCTGAACACTGTGCCATATGGAGATTCATGTACAAATATATTGTTATGAACAAACTAATACAGAAACAATGCATGATAGAAACTTAAACACATTGCCTATAATGTGCCAACAATGATTCTGGTGAGACAGTAGGCAGGTGATGTGCTTCTTGTGCCTCCTTGTGTCTGTCATGGGAAGGCCTGCATATATACACTGCTCAAAAAAATGAAAGGAGCACTTTTTAATCAGAGTATAGCATCAAGTCAGTTAAACTTGTGGGATATTGATCTGGTCAGTTAAGGAGCAGAGGGGGTTGTTAATCAGTCTCAGCTGCTTTGGTGTTAATGAAATTAACAACAGGTGCACTAAAGGGGCAGCAAAGAGACAACCCCCAAAACAGGAATGGGTTTACAGGTGGAGGCCACTGACCTCCTCATCTTTTCTAACTGTTTTTCACTAGCTTTGCATTTGGCTAGGGTCAGTGTCACTGCTGGTAGCATGACGCAATACCTGGACCCTACAGAGGCTGCACAGGCAGTCCAACTCCTCCAGGATGGCACATCAATACCTGCCATTGCCAGAAGGTTTGCTGTGTCTCCAGCACAGTCTCAAGAGCATTGAGTAGACTCCAGGACACAGGCAGTGACTCTAGGAGAGCTGGACAGGGCCGTAGAAGGTTCTTAGCCCATCAGCAGGACCAGTATCTGCTCCTTTGTGCAAGTAGGAACAGGATGAGCACTGCCAGAGCCCTACAGAATGACCTCCAGCAGGCCACTGGTGTGAGTGTCTCTGACCAAACAATCAGGAACAGACTTCATGAAGGTAGCTTGAGGGCCCAGCGTCCTCTAGTGTGCTTGCCGCCCGGCACCATGGAGCTCGATTGGCATTTGCCATAGAACACCAGAATTGGCAGGTTCGCCACTGCTGCCCTATGCTTTTCACAGATGAGAGCAGGTTCGCCTTAACCACATGTGACAGATGTGAAAGGGTCTGGAGAAGCCGTGGAGAACATTATGCTGCCTGTAACATCGTTCGGCATGACCGGTCTGGTGGTGGGTCAGTGATGGTCTGGGGAGGCATATCCATGGAGGGACGCACAGACCTCTACAGGCTAGACAGCTGCACCCTGACTGCCATTAGGTATCAGGATGAAATCCTTGGACCCATTATCATCCAGAGATGATCTGGTCCAAATCTGGGAGGAAATACCCCAGGACACCATCCGTCATCTCATTAGGAGCATGCATACAAGCACATGGGGGCCATATAAACTGCTGAGTGCCATTCTGAGTTGCTGCAATGAAATTTCAGTAAAATAGACCAGCCTGCCGCATCATTTTTTCACTTTGATTTTCGGGGTGTCTTTGAATTCAGCCCTCTGTAGGTTGATCATTTTCATTTGCATCAATAATGTGGTATCATTTTGTTCCTAACACATTACCCAGTCCATATCAGTATAGATATCTGGCTTATATATCTGGATATCTGGATTTTTTTCCCCTTGAGATCTGATGTGTTTTAGGAGTGTTCCTTTAATTATTTTGAGCAGTGTATATTAAATCACACGTGTTGCGCAGCTGTTCCTGTGATCGTGTCGTCTCTCTGTACATGCTTAGTGTCTCTCTGAAACTGACACTCATCATTTTGATAACATCGTGCTGATTGTGTGTTCCTAGAGCCTCCAGAGTGGGTGTTTGAGCCTGAGAGTCAGCTGAGCATGATCGGCTCAGATGTGTCCATCAGCTGCTCCGCCAGAGGGACTCCTCAGCCCACTATAACATGGAGGGTGAACGGTGTACCTCTGCAGGGTCAGTCCCACAAACTCACTTTACCATTTACAATGATGATATAGATTGATGTAGTTCTAGTCCTAATAACAGGACAATTTTGAGGTCACAGGAAGTGTTGAAGTGTTAATGTTGATGTTTCGCTTTTCTTTCTTGTATTACATAAGATACAACATGGGGAAGTAGTGTTAAAGGAAAGTTGTGGCTAGGAAAGTTTTTGAAGCCACAAATGCTAAATAAACACTTGATAAATTAATGCCATCCAATGAGACACAAACATTGTATCTAAGGAAAAAGGAAACGGATCAAAACAATGCCGCTCATCACAATAACTGTTCAGGTTTTATATCATACAGTAGGAGGGTAGAGGCCAAAATCTGGAAAACACATTGATAGTACAGTTGGTTTTTTCCTTTATTTGCTGTGCATCCTACATGCCACTGAAGAATCATTTAAAAATGTGTATTTTAAGAAAGTCCTGGCTCATGGGATTAGGGCAGTGGTTCCCAGTAACTGGGTCGGGACCCCCAAACATGACCGCAAGACAGTTGTGAAGGGTTGAAAAATAATAATAATAAGGGGAGAGGACAGGACGTTGAGGAGTGTGGTGAAGAGATGGGGTTTTAGCCTGAAAATGGGTAGAAACTCCACTGTCTGCTGCCCAGTTAGCTCAGTCGATAGTGCATGAGACTCAGTCTCTCGGGGTTGTGGGTTTGAGCCCCACTCTGGGCGGCACCACCTCCCATGGGCCCACCACCTGTGGGAAGGTGCCATGGGACTTCGGTGCATTGCAGACTTAAGGACTTAAGTCCAGTTACCTGTTGAGATTTTATTACCTGTATTTAATATAGATGTTAAATGTGTGTTGCAGCATGAATGTTGTCTTTAGAGCTGGTGTTTTATCAACTGTGTCTCTGGTTGAATACAGAAACCCCAGCAGCCAGCAGGAAGGTGTCTGATGGCACCATAGTTTTGCATAACGCCAAAGCATCTGACAGTGCAGTCTATCAGTGTGAGGCCTCTAACAGACATGGAAGCCTTCTGTCCAATGCAAACATCATGATTATGAGTAAGTACATAAGCTTTTAGTCCTGTGAGCCACAGTTTTCATCAGTTCTGTTTCACTGTTATGTTTATGTTATTTGTGCC
The DNA here is from genome assembly GCF_017976425.1 of Toxotes jaculatrix. NCBI lineage: Eukaryota > Metazoa > Chordata > Actinopteri > Toxotidae > Toxotes > Toxotes jaculatrix. Next base: position 5,490,042 of record NC_054396.1, on the reverse strand, counting down.
AAGTACGTGAAAACACAATCGAAAGATTTGCCACGAAAAGTGTTTGTTTCACAGTGTGTATGAGTAAGTGCGGTGAGTCACTGGGAGTCTGCTGACTGATGCGTCAAGCTAGAGAGCTGCCGCCGATGCTGGCATATGCCCATAAAGCAGTGAGGAGCCCAGGGAAGGAGGGCTGTCTACAAGCTGCACTCCTTCATTCAGACTAGCAGCTCTCCCTGTGGAGCAACGCGCACTGTTCCCTGACATTTATATGCTAACAAGTTTCCCCTCAATTCCATACTGATTTCAGAGCCATAAGACAAACATGTGCTGCTTTACAAGTGCAGATAAAAAAAACAAAAAGACACAATGTTGCTTTCCATCGCGCTGCAGAGTTTGTTCTTGGTGACACAGGAGTTAATAAAGCTGGACAGCCTCTGAATGCTAAGTCCCAGCTGCTGCCTTTGTAAACAATTAGGGGAGACAGACCATTTTAATGGGAGGCTTTGGCCACAACTGATAAGGTGCACATGCTCGGCTAACTCATTATTCCATTGTTTTCTTCTTTGATTTCATTTTCACGTTTACACATTTCTGACAACCTGACAGCTGAATAATTTTTCTTACACAAAGGAGCCTACAATTAACGCACAATAAAGGCAACGGTGTTGTCACCTGGTTTAACCCACGATTATCTGACTCATTCCATTATCTGGCTTTAAAACTGCTAAACTGCAAACTTGATCGCGCTCAATGTTGCTTTCGCCTCCTAAAATCCCTGAAAGTACTGCACTCACGGGCCACACCTTGTTCCATCAGCGGTGGAAAATTCACATTAGTGCATCCACCACTGCTTACCCTAACAAATCTGGAGTGATGAGTACATTGTGCTGCTGGTCTTTGCAGATCTGCCCCCCATGATTTTGACCAAAGACGGGGAGGATTACTCCGCTGTAGAGGGGAAAGGAGTGATGATGCACTGCAAGGTCTTCAGCTCTCCTCCTTCCACTGTCACCTGGTAAGTGTACATTTTTTCCCTGTCTCCTACACACCAGCAGAGAGCAGTAGATCTCAACTGCTCAATGCAGCTATACTCCTGTACACAGTTTCTATATCAGTGCCCAGCTGTTTCTTTAAAAACATGCCACTCAACTCTCAAGTTTTGTTTTGTTTTTGCTGCCATAGTGTAGTGTTTCGACTACTGCTGTGTTCATATTTAATTTGACCTGACAGAACTTTGAGACCTCAGTGGGTGTGGGTTTTTTTGTTTTCTGAATGTTTTTCAGGAGCAAAGACGACTCCTCTGAATCTGTGAAGGGGCTAAGATTTACCGTTCACGAAAACGGATCGCTGGAGATCCACAGCACAGAGAAAGATGACATGGGACAGTACACATGTTTAGCTAAAAACACAGAAGGATCGTCTGCCCTCGACGCCATGCTCTATGTGAAAGGTAAACAGTTTTACAGGTAACAGTGTTTGCAGTGACTCACAGTCCTTGAGATGTAACTAATACAGGTTTGCCTATGGAAGATCCCACTAGAATAACCGTGGCCCCGGAGGACCAGCAGATCTTAATAGGTACCACGGCCCAGCTCTCATGCCTGGCAGAGTACGACAAGTCCTTCAGCAACGACTTTGAGCTCCTGTGGGAAAAAGATGATATGGAGATAACCCTCAACTACACTGAGAATTCAAGGTAGGATGCTAGATTTTTTTTTTCCTGTTTTTCTTATACAGCATTGCAGACTTCATCCCAGCTGGAAAGTCATTTTACTTTTCAGTTTCATCAGTCAATATGGCGTCTCCATCTTTCTGTCAACAGATACTTAGTGGAGGATGGTATTCTTCAGATTATCAATGTAAGCCACGGAGACCAGGGTGTGTACACATGTGTGGCAAGAACTCCAGTGGACCGAGACTCGGCCTCAGCGCTGCTCATGGTGTTAGGTGAGCTAACATATGAACAATATTTCTGCTCCGGAGCCAGAGGATCAGAGACCCCTGGTGCCACATTAATGTATGACACATTTGTTCATGGATCAATATGTCAGGAAGCCAAAGCGGAGCATGAACATGCAGACCACAGCTTTATTACTGCAGTGCATGAACGTGCAGTGTCTGACAATCACCCTTACGAGATGCTGTTGACATCTTAAAGTCTAAAAGAAATGGTGGAACGCCATGCAGCGATGCAGCCTGTTCCACATCCTCGAACTCTCGGGATGATTTGATTGAACATTTTCTCCCTCTGCCTTTCTTTTTTTTTTTTATTGCCACACAGATTGATGTGTCTGTGATTTTCCAAAGCCATGTTGTTGTGATGGTTTTCAGATGTCCCTGATGCACCTGAGAACTTGGTACTGTCTGAACACAAGAGCAGAAGTGTGAAACTGAAATGGATCCCTGGAGACGATCACAACAGCTCAACCACAGGTAAACAGAGCGTCTGTGTGTGTGTCAGTGTCAGTACATATAGTGCATATTGAATGAGTGCATCTTGCAGTGAATGGTATTAATGTGATATACACATTTTAGGCATCACTTTGCAGGTAAATAGATTTGTTTGATGCCATCTTGTACAGTGTGAATCCATTATTGATTCATCCAAGCATGAATTATGATTAGTCTCCCTGAGGAATATACAAGCCCAGAGCAGGGTTTGAGGAGCTTTCTGCACAGCTGGTGGTTAGATAAGCAATCCTTTGGCAAGAACCATAGCAGTGAGGGACCACTCTGATTGTCTTTCTACCTGTCAACAGAGTTTATAATCAGCTACGAGGAAAGCCAGTGGGAGCCAGGAAACTGGAAGGAGCTGCTCCGAGTACCTGGGAACCACAACTCAGCCGTCCTGAAACTGCACGGTCACGTCGACTATCGCTTCCGCGTGTCTGGAGTTAACGCTGTGGGGAGGGGTCCTCCCAGTGAGCCCACAGAGAGATACAAGACCCCCCCAGCAGGTTTGACGCTTCCTCCTTTCATTGTTTATTACGCTTTTTTGATAAGGTCCTCCAGGCCACTCGAGCTGCCAACACTGCTGCTCTGTGAACTTTAAAACACTAAGACCTGCTACATAATTGATTCCACTCTTGTTGAAAATCTGCTCTCTTGTGTGCCTATTTCACTGGAGATTTCTTCCACTATGCCGACAAAATCTATATTCCTTCTTTTCTACAGCCCCCGACAAGAACCCTGAAAATATCAAAATTGAAGGTCATTTGCCACATGAAATGGATATCAACTGGGAGGTAAGGAATAGAGTTTGGTCTTTCATTATCCTCTTACTGCAAATTCTGTAATGGTGGCTACCTTTACATAGCGAATTATTCACATCGACTACAGTTTTTGGAACTCAAAGAATTTCTCTAGGAGAACAGATTAAGTTTTATCAATGTTTCATAGGTAATTACGAATAGGAATTTAAGAAATAGAAATGGCTCACGTTTGATATTTCATTCTGTGGTTCAGATCTTTAGAAAAGCCATTTCCTGGGATCACTGTGAAAGAGTTTCCATTGAAATCTGCTCCTTTTCTTTGATTAGAAAGAGAAAGGAAGGCTATGAAAAGGAAAATTTTCTTTTAATGCGTACAGTAATATATTCAGCTTTATTGTAGAAAGATGAATCTCTCCTTCACTTATTATCTGGTTGCCCTATCATGGTAACGTGGACCCCGAATCCTGGATTCATGAGCTCTCCCACTGCTAATGACTTGCTTTTGTGAAAAATGGCATCTCATTCTATTTCTCACACTCTGACTTCTGTGAGGAGATAAATCTTTTCATCTACCGTGATATACGAAGCCCTATATCAAAGAAAAGCCTCACTGCAAGACCAGGTCAATTGTTCCATTGTTTTATTAGATAGTGGGATAAAACACTGCCAGTGTTCCAAGCACAGCTCACTGGGCTAGCTTGTCATTTTAATCCCATAGAGGCAGTGACACTGAGCGGTGAAATACAAGAAGCGTCTTATGCAACTGTGAAAGTCTGTATGAAACCCTTCACACCATTGTTCTTCCTTTTTTTTTTTTTTTAATTTTTGCTTTCTTTTTCTCCCATCCTTCAGCCCTTGTTACCCATTGAACACAACGGTCCTGGTCTAGAGTATAAGGTGAGTTACAGAAGACAGGACTTGGGAGAGGGCTGGAAGGAACACATGGTGAAGAGACACTCGTTTGTGGTGAAGAACACTCCCACCTTTGTTCCCTACGAGATCAAGATCCAAGCCAAGAACCATCAGGGCTGGGGCCCCGAGCCCAAGATGGTGACTGGCTACTCAGGAGAGGACTGTGAGTATTTGACAGAATTTTATTTAAAGCTGCGCTAGTTCATAATTTTTACATTAACAATGGATTAAATGACTATGAGTAATGAGAAAGGGGTCACTGAAAAGAAATATCATCCAACTCTGTAGTCCCTCCCTCATCTCTTTTAACACATTGTTTTGGTTATGCTGTCCTCAGTTCTAAAGAACATTTCACAGTCCTGTATGCTTTTCCTCTTAGCCCCCAAAAAACTATAATATCAGTTACTGCAGCTTCAAAAATATAATGTTGCTCTTCAGACATATATTAAAAGGTATTTGACAAAAGGTGCTCGAAAAGATGCCTGTAAAACCTGTAAACAGAAATATTATAGATTTTCTCTTAATTAAATTCTGGTGAGAAAACCTGAAAGCTGAATTTTCTTGTTGCTGTTTTCAGTGGAAAGAGATTGCAGATAGTCCTGGTGGATATAAGTGATTATACGTCTGGAGTTTACTGACATAAACTTAAAGGGTTTCTGGATAGCAGAAGATAGAATTGCACAAGCTTCCCACTCTCTGCCTGTTTTCATTTGGAGATGACAAAGTGCAAAGTAGCCAGTGTTGCTTTAGGATATGTGATTTTATGGACAACAACGTGGTTTCATTAAAATATTTTCCTCCCTCTCTGCTTAACTCAGGCATTTTCAGCTGCAGCATTCAGGTGGACTTTGTGAAATGATTTATTTATAGGCTTTGTAATGTTTCAGACTTGGAGTTGGTCTTAGACTTTCAGTTTCAAGGTTGTCTGCTCTAGCAGGTACACTGTCTCAAGCCACACAGTCTTTACACAGGCTTACTGTATTTCCTGTGTTTAGCTTTCTTCTGGACTTGCCCCCAGGAGGTCACCTCAGGTCATGACACGTCTCACTGTTGTGTCCTTGCTCAAATGTGGTGTTAGAAAGTCATCACCCCCTTTAGTTCAATGGTTTTATCACTTACAGTAGTTATTTTACTGTAGACAGAGTCCTTTAATGATTAATTATTGATTGATCAGTCCCCAATAGGTGTTCCTGCAAATAGATAATCTGTAGCTGTATCTAGTCATTTAGTATTTTTAATATTTTTTGGTCTTTTATTCATTTGTTCACATGTTCTGAGTTATTTTCAGGATCATTGTTGGGAGTCTTCACTTCTCACTGCTCTGTTTTTCCTTGACTTACTTTCAGCTTAGTGTGGACTCTAACGCGCGTTTGCCTTTGCAGTTCCCTCTGCTGCGCCTGATGATGTAGCTGTGGAGGTGATGAACAGCTCAGTGGTCAAGGTTAGCTGGACGCGTGTACACAAGGACAAGCTACATGGACATCTGGGAGGCTACAGGGTAATACCTCAAAAACAGACCTTTGCTTTTAGACACAGTTTAAAAGGAATGGCCCTGACCTTGCTCCAAACGTTTGCTTCTCTCACCCCTCTCTGTCTCATTTACTTGGCCAGCCCCATGTTTTCCTGCTTGCGCCACCAGAAAAAAAAAGCAAAACAAAAGAAAAACACAAAACAATAACTTCAGCATCCTCTCACACATACGCACCAAGCACAAAGTTTGATCTCGCTGCTGAGGATGGCTCTGTGTGTCTCTCTCTCCTGATGTAGATAAACTGGTGGCGTCTGCGCAGTCTGGTGAACTCAAAGAAAAGCCATGGAGACAAACACACGCTGACGTTCCCCGGGGACCGAAACCACGCCACAATACCGGGTCTAACTCCCTTCTCTGAGTACAGCCTCATTGTCATGACCTTCAACGGGCGGGGCAATGGCCCCGGCAGCCATCCCGTCAACTTCAAAACCCCAGAGGGAGGTAGGATTGTGGAAAAACAGCATGAAGTGTATTGATTCACAACTACTGAAGGGAAAATCTAATAATAGCCAAGGAAACTGGGTTGGAGAATTCAACTGCTTACTGTGTGTATTACCTTCTTTGCCCCCACAGTCCCTGAGAAAAATCCTGTTTTCAGGGTCACAGATGTACAGAAGCACACTGTCTCTCTGGTCTGGGCCCCACCATTGGAGCCTAATGGGATTCTCACCGGGTACCTCCTCGAATATCAGCTCAGTACGTATCCCTACGCCTCATGCTTCTACTTAACTAACTCAGATATAATGGTGATGCCCCCGTCTTGCCACAAAGAGATATTGTTTTTCTCTTGTGGTTAATAGTGTTTACATCCCTCTGTTTCTTTCCAGCTTGTACCCTCGTAAGAAAAACGAAACTGCGTAGACAAAAACACGTAGGCTGTGTATTTCAATCTGGCAACTCTGACTGCATATTATAGACCTCAATAGCCTCTGTGTTTAAATGCACAGCCTTTGTCTCCATATGATATTGTACAATTTTGATACAGAGTGTGTGCAATACTCCTGGAGTATCAGTAAAAGAAAGGAGGTTTATCTTAGGCTCGCGGGTGATTGTCTAACCCGTGATCCTCAGCACGGAAGGGAAAATCGTTGTGCTGCTCTAATAGGGCCCGGGTCATGGTGAGGTCAGAGTGTGTGTATAGGAAACATGTCAGGGCGATGTCTGCCGGCCTGCGTGTTACAATCATGGCTCAGCTAGTGCTGACCGAGGCCACTGTGTCACAGTCTGTTAAGGTCCAGTCTCCATGACCCCATACTGTCCGCAGGGGACATCTTCACTATAGCTCACAGTCCCAGGGGATGCGATCACTGAACACATCCCACATGTGCGCACACTCTGCCGTCCTTAAACAAAAGTCATAACAGAGCTAATGACTAACTTCCAAAAACGTCTTAGTGCCGCATTTCTCGGCTAATTGAGTTTGATTTGGCGACTGCACAAGAGGGCCAAGTGTCATACAGTATTTCAGGAGAGGACGTTTTCATTGTGCCACAGCAATAAAGCTGATGGACTCTTTGAAGTGTGACTTTTTTTTTTTTTTTGAAGTCCTCTTGAAGGAAGTCATGTGTGAAATGTTGAGGAGTATTAGTGTATCATCAGTGACACAAGTGGAATCTCGAGCTGCAGCGCAGCTGTTTGAGGGCTACGCCCATCTTCACAGCAGCCTTTAATAGCTTCACATTTCACAGGCTTCACTTTTGTAGCATTGTTTAACACACTGAGCGTGCGGCAGTACCAGGCTGTTTAAACAGCTTTAACTAAACGGCTGTGACACATAAGAGCAACCTTTAGGTCATTGCGTGGTCGTCATCGAAAAAGATCAGTAATTTGTAGCGATAATATTAGCAGTTCACTGAAATCATACAGCCATTTTTGTCAGTATTCTTTTCTAAATCTAAAACTAAGTAAATTTATGAATGTAAACGCTGAATGTATCCTAAAGCTCCCCTCACCATCGAGTGGGCAGCGGGGCCACACTGCCGTATAGAGCTGCTAACCCTCGCCAAAGCCTGGAGCAGAAAAGGCCAGTGCGCACTAAACAACTACTAGACCGTGTTACAAAAGTGAAAATATTTCTCCTATTTGATTGGAGCACCTTACTCTCATACGCATACGCACCTATATTTGTGCTGTGTGGCATACAGTAGCAGATACAGCTTGAGCACTGAAGAATTTATGTGAGGATTCTTCCGTTTTATTTGCCATTGTATATTTATGCATATTGATCTTTCTGAACACTTAAGACCTTTTTACTGTATATTAGAGTAACTGTAGAGGAACTTACCACGGGTGAACCAAGTTTGCCCTGCAAGGATTTGAAACATGTACACAAGTGGGAGTTCAGTATGACCTTGGCTTCATTTCATTATGTTTCTCTTCCCATTTGGCCTAAACTCACACTAGCTGTTGGGTCATTCTCAGATTTCAGTGTTGTTGGTCTGTTTCTCACTGCACAAGGCCAACCATATTTGGCCCAGCAGGCTTAAGAATATTTGGAAATGTTGTTGTCTGAAGTCAGTGGCAAAGCCAAAGTCTGCAGCCTTCAGCCAGTTCACTCTATAAGATCATGTGCACCAGCTGTCAGGCCTGAGTGTTTCTGGACGAGTGAGAGAGTATGCATCCACAGGGTAGAAACACGGTGTCTGTGGCCTCTTCTCTGTACCAGCCTTGATTGCATAATTTACCAAAAATGGATCGTTTTCATCCATAGAAACAAAACAAAAAATTGTAATGTCTGATAACAGTGGGTAGTGTCAAGGCAAAAAGAAAAGTGGACCAATATATTATTGTCATTGTTTGCTCTCAGAGAGACGTAGCACCTCTTTTACAGCAAAGGTCACCTCAGCACCTGCTGTGTTTGTTTTTGTTACAAAGAACATAAATGCCACCTCCTACCTGCCGGCCTTCTTTACGTAGTGAAAAATGAGATCCCATCACAGTGTAGACAGACAGAGTGCAGACGACAACACAAAGAAAATCTCGATGTAAATGTGCAGGACCTAATCTGTTTGTTTGCAAATAACATAAAGTCAGAAAGCAAATAACTTCTTTTTTTTTTTTTTTGGCATTTTGTCTTTTGCCAGAAAAGCAAATATGTAAGTCCAACAATAGAAATTGATGTTTAAAGCTGAATGACTTTTAAGTCCTGTCAAATCATAATATCATAAACAATAAATCAGAAGCTTATCAGAGCTATCAACTGTTTCACATGTCCAGAGGGTGTGGTACATCAAAAATTTTAGACTACTTTTTTCATGATCAAGTGAGGAAGGTAATCAAGAAGAAATAGATTACCTCTGAGTGAACACTAGAAAAAGAGAGCAGGATCAACTGATAGTTTAATAAAGTCATTTACTAACTAAAACTGTAATCTAAATCATTCATATTGTTTTGTGATTTTGACATCTAGTCAACGACACAGAGGAGGTGGGGCCACTGCAGACGATAGACATCAGCAACCCTGAGACCACCAAGTGGATCCTGCGCGACCTGGAGCCCTTAAGCAAATACAAGTTCTACCTGCGGTCCTGCACCACGGTGGGCTGCGGGCCTGTTGTCAGCGAGGAGTGCACCACCACCCTAGAAACAAGTGAGTGATGGAGGGTCCAGAAAGCAATTGACTGGGTGGTGTGTGTCTGGATAGGCTTGTGCTTGCGTGAACGGGCGGGTGAGCGTGTCGCTTTGCCGGGGAAGACAATGAGAACACAGACGAGCTTTGAGGTGTAGAATTGGCTCGTCAGAATTCAGGCTAAGCGAACTAGGTGACAAAGCCATTTCTGTCTTTCAAAATAGCATTGAACTAGTAGAATATGATGTATGCCTGGGCAGCCAAGCTTTTCATATCTCCATGTAAGTAATTTTTGTGGATAAACAATTTCATATGGGTGTACTGGAGGTTTTCATTTGTCACTGTCATGAGAGAGCAAGTGCTTATTGATTGGACGGAGAGCGTGAGCTATGAAACAATCAGCTAAGAAAGAAAATTGCTTTTAGCAGGAGGGAAACTGAAGGTTCTGATACTGCATTGTGTAATCATGAAAGAGTTTGTGGGTAAGTAATCATAATGAGCCGGCTTGTAGCATGTAATCATTTCTTTTCAATTATATATCATTTGTTGAGGACTGCTGGCCGTACTTCAGCTGGCTCAGACTCAGGCTCAGATTGTAGATTGTAGATTATAGACACTGGGTATGAATGATTGGATGGGAAATGAAACAGGAAACTGTACGTGGATTCACCTGAGTGTCAGTAAAATGGACTGCGGCCACAGATACTGTCAGCATAAATAATTGGGTGCCACCCCGAAGAAATTTAGTTTGTCATTCAAGTTGTGTTAATCAAAAACAAAATACTCAACTTTTTGAAATGCGCTGCAGGTGTTCAATATGCAAGCGATTACTTTGTGCTGTAGAAAAATCACAGAAAGAAACTTAATTGGCTCTTAGGGTTTGTTTGTTTGTATGCTGAAAAGCCAACATATAAAGAGACAGACTCATTTTTATGTATAGAATTACAATTTTGTAGAGTTGTTACCTGTGTGTGTGTCTGTATGTGGAAGGCTCTTAAGAAGAAGTTTTTTGTGGTAACTCTATCAACTAACTCTACTATTACCATCACTCTCACGCCACTAAAAAGCACACTGCTTTCAGCATTACCTTTGATCACACAGTGTGTATTGTAAATGTGTGTGAATCTGTAAACGTCTGCTTAGCAATGCAATGCTTGTCCCCTGTCTGTTTCTGTCTGTCATTTATTTATTTATTTATTTATTTATTTATTTTTTCCAGCTTCCACTTTGGCTTCCACTGTCGGCCTCAGTATGTAGATCTCTATTTATGTAGAAACTGTGTCGTGTCATACCTGCACATATAATCTCAACCGCTCTGAAAATACTCATTAATTCTTCCCATTAATTCTACACGTTTAGAAATTTGCATGTTGGTATGACACGTTTAATAGTCATGATAATGTTCTAAGTAGTCAGTGCATGGTTAGATTTAGAAATGTGGACAGGTGTGGATGCTGTAACCCTGAATAAATCATGGGGTTTTGAACACACATTTTATTTTTTTCCTGTACGGAATTAAAAAGTGCTAAACACTGTGCTCCTCTGCAGATAATTGACCTTGTCTTCTGTTTGCCCTTGCCATCAGCAGAGAGCACTCTGATGCCTCCTTTCATTAGAAAAATGTCAACTTCTTAGATAAAGTTTGTGGCTTCCTCTCTAATAGCAATGGTAATGAGTAACCTAATTATAAATTCATATTAATCTTGGCTCATTAGTGACTGTAAACGAATATTGACTTTTATCCTAGCAACAGCAGACTCAGTGCAACATGTCTACCTCAAGCTGAGGAAATAAATGATGCTTTAAGAGCCAAACCCAGGGAGAAGATCAGACACACCACACATCCATCCTTCTTCCTTTTAATGATGCAAAAAAAGAAAAGAAAGTCGCTGTTAAAAGGCAAGATCAAGACAAATTAAATATCCCAACATCTCACCTTGTGTATAAACAAATTTAATTTAATTATTTTTTTTTTAGATTATATTTCACTGTAGACATGTAGTTACTAATCCTAGAGTTTAGCTGGAAATAGCATTTGTTCTAACAGTAGAGTATAGCGCCCCGGGGCTCTATCCCAATTGATAACCACAAGGTCTGTCTTTCTTTTCAGGCAAGTCAGCTTCCCCCTCACCTCCAAGCACTCCAAAGTCCCCTGTGACCAAACCCACTCGTTCCACCATAGGTAGAGCTGCTGCACATTCTGACACACCGAGCATCAAACCACAGAGACAAACAAAAGCTGTGAAATAAATAAAATAAAACAGAAACCAAATACATGTTTATGTTTCATCGAAAGATTTTTGCAGTGATGTGATAACCCCTGAACTCCCTGGTTGCTGTCTCAAAAATAAATTTATATCACAAAAAAAAACAAAGATCCAAAATACCACTATACTGTGCAGGCTAATTAGTTATTTTCTTTGATGTTTTAAGTGGTTTCCGGTAGCAACAAGAGCTGGGATGTAAAGTAACAGCTCTATTGTATTGTTTGTCATGAGACAAGTACATGCTAATGGAAAAGGTGGTTTTAATTTCTCTGCTATACCACAGGGAAATCTAGGATTCTAGATCTATATCCTGATCCGACAGTGTAGCTGTAGAGTGCAGTCACTTGAATGGGACAAATATGTCTCATTGTCAGTGATTGATTTGTTGGGCCCCAGTCACCCTGTACATGGCAGCGTATTGACCTAACAGTCACCTGACATTTCCATGTAATCTTCAAGTGGGTAAACAGCAACACAGCTCTGGGACAAGAAAGCGTCCAGGGCCGATTCTCAGCTGAGGAGAAGACAGTGAGGAGAAATGTCCTCCTGGGCCGAGCCGGGGAGGTGTGAGATCATACTGGGAGGGTGATATTTACAGGACACTGAGATAAGTGGATAAGTGGAAGCTGTTGAAAGCTCCTATATCAGAATGTTTTCTGGCCTCTCCCTCTAAAAAAGCCTCCTGACTTTGAAGGGGCGTCTTCCAGGGCATCAGCTCCCCGCTGGGTGAGCAGCTGCTTTCTGCAGCGTTTAATAGCAAGCTGAGGAGTGTGGTGACAAAACACGGCAGCCAGCCTCCAGATATTTTTAGTTCAGGGGCCTATGTCAGTTGAAGTTATCGTGCCGTTCCAATAATTGGAATTACCATAGTTGCAGACTAATCCATCAACATTAGTCAGAGAGTGTCATTTGCAGTGGTTGGGATGGGCAGTGCAGACGCAGATGTCCTTGTGTGCCGAATTATCACCTGAGCAAATAATGCACCTGAGCGGGAGACACAGCAGAAGATTTGCATGTTTGCCATGGGGAAATGAAGTGGATTGACTAGCTTAGACAGCTGCTGTCAAATCATACTTTTCCCATACTAATGACGCACATCATTCACTACATCACTACGTAGATTTATTTTTCTTCTGTTCAGTATCAGAAGGCTACATTACACATCTGAGTCAGATGAAACTTTAAATTGCTTTCAAAGCAAATAATTAATAAATAAAAAAAACAAAAAACTATAGCTATTCACTGAGGACACTGAGTTCCTCTGCGTTGTTTCTGGGAATTAAATAATGCATTGTAGAATTGCAGAAACAATTCTGATAATTGATTAATTATTTATTCATCTTCTAATAATTAGATATTTCTCAAGCAAGATTTCATTTCCATTTCCACATCGACATTACTCTTGTCGTGTGCTGTTGAGACTCACCCGATGTCCCGCTCTGTCAGATGTAATTGATGCACCCTCACAATAGTGTTAGGGAAACAGAAGAGCACGCTCGACTCTTTCACAGAAGGTGAAGAGCAACATCCTTCATCGCATAATGACAACACTCCTAACCACTCCATGATGGCTTTGACCTGCTTTGTCCTTTAATAATTCTTCCTCAGTGTTTCGCTCCTTTTTCTCACCTTCTCTCATTTCTCCGTCAGTCCTGTTGAATGTTAGCTCAGCTGTGAGTGACGGCTTTGCAAATATCAGCTGGATATGTGGAGGAGAGCACACAGAGTTTTATGTTGCGTAATATGTACAACCAGAAGCTCATGTGACCTTTTTTCCCTGTTAGTTTCTGGATGTTGTTAGACTGAGTGAAGTAGATTCTGTAGGTGAAACACGTAGTGACGTTCGCTGTGTTGCGTCTGAAATAGTCCTTCCTGTCTTTTCATTCATATCTACGCTAGATTACACTAATTTAGTATCCTCATGAGCACTAACCCACCCTGATCATTCACCCTCTGCACAGGTGAGGGTCACTGGAAGATTACAGAGGCCTTTAACTCCTCTAAGACTTTCCGCATCACTGACGGGCTTGAACCTGGGACTGAGTACACTGTGAGCCTTATCCCTAACAGCTGGGTTGAGAATTCTAGTCTATTTGAAGACATTATCACGACCGTGTCCACAGGTGAGGAGGGAGACCATAACGGCTCAAATTAAAACCAAAAAAAAAAGAAAGGGAGCAGAGCTAATTGACCTCTCACTGAACAGAGTGCAGGTGCAGCAGTGCGTCCTTGAGCAGTGATTCAAGCCGCGGCGTGTGGTCCTTTGCGGTGTCACTAGGATTTAAGACGCACAGAGTAGCTGAGAGGAATTGCATTTGTACAGCGTTCCTTGCTTGATTAATTAGACAAGCAGGATTAGCTGTTTAATATTAATATTGGAGCGTTTCCATCAGCAACGCGCCCTACCACCTCCTGCCTTTGCATCAGATAGGCTTTGTCGATGTAAACATTCAATCAAGTGTCCTGATGAAAAGGCCAAGGCGTGTCAAAGTCACTGAGTATTGTTCTCCTCAGGTCTGGCCAGCATCCACGGAGGAATATCCACCCAGGGCTGGTTTATCGGCCTGATGTGTGCCATCGCTCTCCTCACACTCATTGTGTTGATCGCTTGCTTTGTCAACAGAAATAAAGGAGGGAAGTATTCCGGTAGGTGCTCACTCACAAGCACACACACACACACACACATGTCGGCTTGCTTGAATACTAATTGCTGCTCGGAGCATCATTATATTTCCATTTCTCTGTTTGTTGCTATGAGAGAAATTATCAAACATCCTTGAAGCCATTACAGGAATATGTAAGCTGATATGTTTTTCCTTCTCAGGCCTCAAAATTATTTTAATGCAAATTTACACATAAAATAGGCTGGTGTATTGATAGGAAAATGAGCATTTCTACTGTATGCCCGGCATTTGAATGTTGCATTATTTAGACACGCAGCTTTTTCCAGCAACAATCTAAACAAAGTGCAGCGCGCAGCGAGACAAAATGCAAATGGTGCACATGGGGCGGCTTTGCGGGGAGCAATGACATAAGCTGTGTGGTATCTCGGTGTTATTCCTCCTGTTGGGGACATGAGAGTCCTTATCAGCTTTATTATTCACAGCTAATGGCCATCAGGCTGTCGTCTGGGCAGCGATCGCTTCACTCGTCAGCAGAAAAAGAGCGAGACGCAGCTCCGTCCTTTGTTTTCTCATTAAGTTCTCATTATCACCCATAGCTCCAACAACCTTTTCTTTCATTCGCCTGAGCCATTTTTGTTTTTGTCTTTTTTCCTGTTACACCACATATAGGACTATGCATTTTAATTCATACAGTATTTACCATTTTTATCATGAATGTAACTTTTCTATAAAAATGGCTTTTATAAAATATTTTACACAACATAAAGCTAAAGTTTTGTTATAGAATTAGATTTATAATTTAAAAAGTTTTATAAACTAATGCACATTTCAATTAAAATTTTGCAATCTTTTCTATGGCTTGCATTGATCTTTCATCTAGTGAATAAGTGCAGAGAATAAGGGACCGAGAATCTAACTCATTCAAACAAAGTTACCAGTCAGGGGACACAGTGATCTTCATTGGCAGCCCTCTCCTGAGGAAATCACTGCTATCTTCTCTTCATTTTGTGAGCAGTAAAAGAAAAAGAAGACCTTCACCCAGACGTGGAGTCCCAGGGCATGAATGACGACACATTTTGTGAGTACAGGTAAGCGTATCCCTCAGAGCACTATTTCACCACCTCACTGCAATTCACGCGCAACAAGGTATGAATTTCTCTTCCTCTTGTGGTTGTTTCCGTCTTCTTCTCTTCAGTAATTCTCTCTGCATTTTCTCCTCTCGCTGAAAAGACAACCCAGCATGCATGAGGTTCACGTGGAGCCTCGCACTTCTTCTGTACAAGACATTTGATGGACTGAGTAACTGAAGTGTATGTGATAAACAGCAATAGCATCCCTGAGCTGTTTCCACATCAGTGTTGTTGGAGTGTTAGCTTCCCTTTATAGGACATTGTGATCGTAGATACGGTGTTGTGTTGGTGTTAGATGTGACAGACGTGGCATCATCATCGTCATACAGGGAGTCGCAGCGTCGCTCAGATGCTGCCATTTGCTCTTCTTATGGAGCTAAAGTCAGGCTGCCCAGCACACAGCGGGAGTCTGAAACCAATCAGTGTAATTGAAAGCAGCTCATCTCCAGGGCAGTAATATCTGGGCACGTTTCATTAATCCTTTAGTGGTCCAATTCATAACAGTCTACTGCAGTACGAGACCCAGTGTAATTCCCCAATCAGTGGGATCCGCAGTGCTGATGTGATGAAGTCAGAAACGGCTCAGTGTGACAGGATATATAGTTTGTCCTGTTGACTCTAGGCGCTGGTTGCACCAGCTATTCTTTAATTTGTCACTACGTTTGTGTGTAAAGGACTTCCTGGTTTGTAGCAACTGCTAGGTACCTCCAAACTCCTGATTCACTAAATTGGGTCACAACATTGCACATAACATGTGTAATGACATTAAATTTTCTTAGCTAGCAAGTCAATTTAGGACCACCAGCTGTAAAATATAACACCTTTTATAGGGCAGACAATATATATAAACTTAAAGGAACATTTTGGGAAACATGCTTCTTTGGGTTCTTGCACAGAGTTAGATGGGAAGATCGACACCATGCTCATATCTGTCCTTTCATTGTAAGGCTACAGCAAACAGCTGGATAGCTTAGCATAGTACAGAGACTGAAAACAAGATGTAACAGCCACTGTTTCTTGGTTGGAGTCTGCACTGCCGACTCGACCTCACAGAGATGACAAGACTCCAGGAAGTCACTGCTCCCAGGGAAGAAATAGTCTGGCACACAACCACCTTTAGAACCCCAACATGTAAGCATGCTGTAATCTGTTAATTAGTGAGTTTTAGAGGTGCCAGCCAGGCTGGTTGTTTCACACGGTTTTCAGTCTTTATGATAAGCTAAGCTAACTTGGTGTCCGTCCTCCTCCATGAGTATGATATTAGTCTTCTAATATTAGTCTTCTAATTCTAATTCTTGGCAAGAATTCAAATGTTGAACTGTTCCTTTAAATGACAATCATTTACAAGTGTATGACTGTTTTATTTATATATGCTCTATGGAGAAGTATGTGTGCTCTGACTTAAAGAGAACTTACATGGGTTCAGCAGTGCCCTCACACAACCTCCAGTGTCTGAGCGAACACCCTTACAGTTTCTTACACCATTCATTTAGCTGTCTTTTGTAGTTTAAGTCAATATTAAACAATATTTTAAACAGCATTTTATTATATGTCAGGTCAGATGTGTCAACCATAGTGAGTATTCCCTACTCTTCAACTTGTGTTAGCTTTGTCAGCAAAGGCTGTACTGTCACCAGGATTTGAGAAAGTTAGTAACTTATGAACCTAATCAAATAAAAGTTCCAGCTGTTTATTAGTCTCACAGTTAAATTGCATTACAGGACCACAGAATGTGCAGCTTCAACATCAGCACCAGTCTACTGTCCCTTTCAGTGCTTTGTTTCTCATCCAGTCATCACTTTGTCAGATGCATTGATGCACGTATATTAATATTGTCTCAACATGTGCACCTGTGTGATTATTTCCCATTGGTCAGCCAGAGGTAATGCCAATCACACAGGCTCATCGTAGAGGCAATGATATCTCAAGCCTGCACCCCCGTCCTCTCCAATAAGCCATAGAGTGAAGCCATGGGTGAAATGAGGTGACTCTAAATCCACCGTGCCTCTCTTGCAGTGACAACGACGAGAAGCCACTGAAGGGAAGCCAACACTCACTGAGCAGAGAGATCAAAGCTGGGGACAGCGGGGACAGTCTGGTGGACTACGGCGACGAGGACGCTCAGTTCAACGAGGACGGCTCTTTCATCGGCGAGTACGCGGGGCGAAAGGAGAAGAGGGTGTCCGCTGAGATCAAAACCACCGTTCAGACCCCGGCATGAGGAGCGGAACCGCCAGCCCTCCTCCCCTGGACACCATTTTCATTAAACCTGCTGGGAGGAACAAGTGAAAGAGGAAACAGACATTATCCATACCGAGCACACGTTTTGTGTCAAATGTAATGCGTCATTGCCAACTGCACACTGCCATTCTCATTTTATGAAGCTCTGTTTTGTCAAGTTGCAACACAATGACCATTACTAAATACTGTGTATATATAGTGTATATTCTATGTGCGGAGTGTCCTTTTTTTTTTTTTTTTTTTATAATTATTATTACACAAAACATTTAGAGGGCTTGGATTTTCTTTTATCTCTTTCCATTACTTCAGCTGCAGTGCTGTTTGTACAGACGTTAGGAAAATTTCACTCCCCATTGCGCATCATTACATGCAGCTTTGCCTCTGATGTCATGTTGTAGCAGACCACAGATGAGTGGGGATATCAAGCTGATATTTTTCAATTGGAGCAAATATTACTGACCTTTTATATTTGAAATGGATTCATTAAATATGATGTAAGATGTGTATAAAGGTTGCTTATTAACTTATTTTTTCCAGTGGTTTTATACCTGACAAAATAACAAGGAAATTTACATATCATTTCATACCATAAATATCCTACCATAAATATCCTTGAAGCATAAATCTCCCTGTGATGTTAGAAGAAAGTATAATTTAGTTGTTATGCCTTGTTTATGAACATTTAGATCCATTGAACATGTGCTTACTGCTGTACCACATTTGGAAGAGATTTTTAAAACTGTAATCCATTACAGGTCACGGACAAGTACAATTACAATTTATTCCAATTTATAGATCATTTTTTTTATAGTACTACAGCTGCCAATAGCTGGTGTTTCAAATAATGACACAAATGAAGTTTCTCTCAAATTTAATCCCTAAAAAAGATTTTAGTTTTACAAGTAGCCACATGAGCTTTATAGGAGTAGTTTTGGGAACACGTAATAGCTTGTTTGTTTAATCTGGATAAAAACCAAAGTATAAAAAACAACACCGCGGGGCTAAGAAATAGCCCCTGCAAAACAGAATTGTTGTTTTTTTATACTCTGGTTTTTATACAGGTTGAACAAATAACATGTTAATCAGTGAGCTTTAGAGGTGCTAGGAGGTGGATTTTGATATATCTGGACAGAACTGTTTCCAGCTAAGCTAACGGGCTACTAGCTGCTGCTTCATAATAAGCATACAGAGACCTGAGAGTGGTATCAATGTACCCATGGCAAGAAAGAGCAAGAATTCAAACTAACCCTTTAAAGGGGATCAAAGGGAATACTCCAGTGATTTAGTAGTGCCCTTCCAAAATGTTGAAGGACTTGTGCAGAGACTTTCTTCCAAAAAAGAGTGGTCAAAATTGTAGCAGCAGAAGCCAAAATATCCTGCTTTTAGTCCCCAGCATGGGTCAGACTTCCAAAAACGGGATCCTACATTACCCATAATGCATTCTGATAGCATCTTTCACCAGAAACGTCTGGTTCTTTCAAACTCCAGACCCCCAGTCTATACAGCAGACTTTCTGTTAATAATGGTCTGGTCTCCAAATTTAAGTTGCGATAACCCAGGTGACAACACTAAGGCATCATCAGGGTCGTACTCTGCATGATCCATAAACTGATTTTAATGTGTGAAGTTGGTGGAGTGCCCCTTTAAGGAGGAAGCGCGTCGTACCTGTAATGGATTATAGACTTTTATATAATCAGATTACTGTGATCTGGTTGCATATTTGACATCCACCAACCCTGCTTATACAATGTTGTGTAGACAGTGTTCGATCAGTCTTAACAAGCCTTACTCTGTTACTGCCATTCAAAACACAGTTCTTATGTTGTCCAGCATTAACATTAGCACCATGATCGGAGCAATCGCAGTGTTTTGTATAAATTCAGCCATTGCATGGTAAGAATGTTAATTGGTGTTTTTTGATGTCATTAAATTGCTTTACTTTCCTACATCCTGGTTATGGTCTGACTGCCTGTTTGGTCACAGCCATCACTGATACCTACAGTACTATATGTAGTGCCCCCACAGAGGAATACATGACCGACTAAACCTCTGCCTTTACCTCCAGTCAGCAGTCAAATATGAGTGGAGAGAAAGCGTCTTTATTCACTCTGAGTAAAACGGAGATGTTTGATAAACTGTTCCCATTTGCAGCATGACTTTAACAAATGTCGCGTCAGGGTCAAGTCTCTGTCTGAGTTGAGCATCTTGTTTGATTACTTTGGCTGCAGTAGAGAATCATAAGAAATCAAAGGAGTGGGCTCAGGCAGACTCTGGATCAAGCAGCGAGAGCTGTAATCATGTCTGATGGTTGGTAGTAGGGAGTGGAGAGTGTCACTGTGAGGGTCCTCACTGTGTGGGTCACATCTGCCTCAAATACTCTCTCATCACTCAGCCAGGTTTGCTTCAGTTGCTGCAGTTAGAGGCTTCAGCTCTCACATATATGACCTTCAGGTGTTGAAAGTGGATCGCCTGATAGCCAAGCTGGAGGTCCTCAGCTCTTTGACAACAGTGCGAACAGCTGGATGTGCTTCTGTGCCTGCAATCAGTGTCAGGGAAACTACTTACAGAAAGTAATTCTGCAACATGACAGTCACTCCTCTCTGAGAAGCTGAACTACATCACAGCCAGAGATTTTTTTTCAAGCCTGTCTTGCAGCAACACAACACTTACAAGCCCATATGTTCATTAAAAGAGTATTGGATTGTTGTAATAATTCATTCTGTCCGTACTGGCTATCAAGTGGTCACTTCTAGCACAACTCGAGGTGGGAAAAAAAAATCCACAGTCCTCAACCTTTGAAAAAATGCTCTGCTAAAGCTAATATGAGGCTTGAGTCTGAATTAACCACATGAAGCTGCTATTAGAAAAGTGAGCAATGAGCCATTCCACATTCAGATGGGCATGCAAGTACTGTGTTCAGACAGCATGAAGTGAAGTCCAGGAAGGTGACTTCTGAATTCAGACAGAAGCTGACGTGAACACTCCCACTGATGCGATCACACACAGCTAATGTGTAGCTGGTACACTGGCTGTTTGAGCCAAATGTGTTGAGCAGATAAGAGCAGAATATTCCCTTTCTATCTGAATGTTCTGACACGGACACTTGCAAGTAACATCAGCTTCGTTTTACATGCAGTGAATTATTCAGCCAACTAGAAACTGCAATTTCAAAGGGGGGGGGGGGGGTCGGTGCTGCACTAAGTGGCTAGCATGTTAGCATTTTTGGATGTAGTTCTGTAAAAGTACAGCATCAGGTTCAGGTTCAACACCAAAAAAAAAAAACAAAACAAAACAGTAGATGTGATGTTTTCTCAGTGGAACTCAGTTCAACTCCGAAACACAGCTCAGGTTCACAGACAGCACACGTCACAGGCACAGTCACAGCTGCACGTTGTGAATGTTTGCAGACAGCACAACCTGTCGAGGACTGTGGAAAACTGAACTACATGAGCTTTTATGAACAGGAGCAGGGAGGGAATGTTGAAGCTAGAGCTCAGGTATTCAGCATTCATCGCCCCATAAGCATCCTGTTAAAAGGTGACACTTAACTGTTGGTTGCTGGATAGAAAATGTTGCCGTGGCTACTTTGGATTCACATCAGTTACAGTACAACAGATTCTAACAGTGACAAGTTTTCACAGAGGAGGAAAAAACAAAATAACAACAGAAAGTTTCAGAGTCACTCCTGCAGCATAGTTCACTTCTCTACCGTCCATGTGTAGACACAGCATGTTCCAAACACTCATATATTCAACTATACATTGCTTGTTTTTATAGCATTAACTGACTGACTTCTCTCTTGTGAATGAGCTGTACTATATAAATTAAGTTTACCTTTGTTTGTCAGCAGTTAACACCTTTAAAACCTCTCAGCCCCTGAGGGGGCTGTTTTCTGAATCCTTTGGTTTGTTTTATGAACTCTTTTATCGACATTTGAAGCTTTTGGGCTCTGGTTTAGTTTAAGTTCTGTTAGTAGTTCCTGCTTTATTGTGAAGTCTTGTCCCTGGTATATCTGGTCTTGTTCTACTTCCTGTCTTTGTCTGGTTTCCCTCCTTTTGTGATTGTCTGCCCCGCCCTAATTGCTTTCACCTGGTGCCCATTACCTTGTGTATATAAGTCTCGTCATTCCTATGTTCTTGTCAGTTTGTCTGTGTCTGAGTCTACCTGTGTCTTTCTCTGTGTTTGTTCCCTGTGTTCTTTCCTGTACCTGTGCCTTGTGTTTTCCCCCTCATGGACTTCTATGTTTCCAGCCTTTTTCCCCTCCTTCACAGATGATTTTTACTTGTTTAAGTTTTGTTCTCTGGCCCTGACTCTTCTAGTGATTTTGATTTAAAAGACTTTTAGTTTACTCATCGCTTGTCCTGGGGTTTCTCCGTTTGGGTCCTCTCTTCCCTCGTGTTCCTGGCTGTCTGGTGTTGACACAGCCCTATGAGACCAGGAGTGTGAGTGTTAGGAAAAAGATTACTTTTTTTTTATTTACTTAGTTTTGTTTTATGTGGCCTTTTTTTTTCACCTGCATGCTTTTACCTGTGCTTGTATGTAGTGACCTTGTTAATACAAGCACTTGAGCATCTCTAATATCATAAAATTATTATTATTAAAGCACACTTAAAATACACCTCCAACATGTTCCAGTATCCTGATGCCTGTTTCTGGATATATTTAAATATTTTATTTATGCAAGCAATGAGCCAGTAGTTACGCTTATGCCGCTTTTAGCGATGTGGATACATGCACACAGAAGACGCAGCTCTAAATAAATGAAATAAAGCTGTTCTAAGCTGAGCCACGCAGAGTCGAGCAGGTCTCTACCATCCTCACTTTGCTTCAGCATTAGCAGGAGTTAATAATCCGTGTGTTTACAAAAGAAAAAAAAAAAGTAACAGCCTCTGTGCAATAATGAGACTTTGATGCTCATAACATCCCCTGCCCTTATTATCATAGCATTTAGCTTTATGTGTGTGCCGTCCCAGTAGATATGAAAGACTCTGCTATTATACTGGGGCTGCACATGTCACACCATGTGTTTTATTCCTGCTTTAAAATTCTGACTGCAGACATGATGTTGCACATTTATAATGACTTTATGCCTTAGTCAATAAAATATTTGAAAAAAATATATATAAATATAAAAGATAGTAAGAATGCCCAAAATAAAGGGATGTGTATTTGTAGAACTAAATGTTTACAGGGGGACTTTGAGGTGGGGATTTTTTTCACCATCTGCTCCACATCATTTGCTCCTAAATAATCAGTTTGTACATAATCCTGGTTTTTGGTGTTTGCTGTCCATATGAGAATGCACAATGAATAAATGCCTGTGAAGGTAGTTTATTATACACAGCAGTTTTATTGGAAAAAATGTCCACGAGAGACACAACACTCTTTTTTGGCTATGTCTAATCGAAGAACTATTCATTTTTAACTTTGTGTCAGCAATAGCTCCAACCGTAAAAAACCAACACTAAGCTTTTTCTTTTGGGGGGGGGGATTTTAATCAATCCTGAATTCTACCAGTCAACATTCCAGCAGTACCAAGCTACAACATCACTGGGAGTGGAGTCCTTCACTGAGAGTGAAAATAAGAAGATAGATATCAGTCTCATGAATCTCACCACTCTACACGGAGCTGGAATCGGGCGAAGTTATCTTAGCTCGACTTAGCTCAAAGTCTTGACACGTGGGGAAACAGCGAGCCTGGGTCTGTCCAAGGGTAAAAAAATATATATATATGCCAACAAACACTTCTAAAACTCATTCAGTAAAGTTTCATTTGTACACAGACAAAAGTGTAGAAAGGCAATTTATGGTTCCAGGTGAAGCTCAGGTAGCTATTTCTTGGCAAACAACTGTGTCCATTCGCCCAGGACAGAGCCGCTGCACAGCTCTGTCTAAATATGATCAGTCACTGCCAAACACAATCAGTCAGGACAAGTTTTGGTCTCTGTCCAGGTCCAATGTTACCAAACCTGGCGCCCTCAGTAACAGAAACACATGAGGATGCCTTGTTTTTTGCTTGTCAAGAAGTAGCTACACCACATAACATTTTTATGTTTGAACAAAGATGTGCATCATATTATCTGGCAGCTTTATAGGTACTGGTAAGTGATTTTTTTTTTCCCACTTTAGACAGAGTGAGGCTTTCCAGTCTTTCTGCTAAGCTAGGCTAAAACCTAACTAAAATGAAATTAAACTGATACTGATCTTCTCATCTCACTCTGGAAAAGAAAGTGCTTATAAAGTTAAAACTAATTCATTTGCTCATTTCAGTTATTTTTAATTTATATAGTTATTCATCAAGTGTGCTGATTCTGAATTAAGCTTCGTGGCTGGTGGCAGCAAATACATTTGTTATCTTATGAGACCAACTGTCTAAAGCTGTACCCGCTCATTGTTTTTGTATTTACAAGCCTTGCAATATCATGCAGTACCAGGAGAACCTTGGGTATGATGACTTATATGAATGTCTCACACACACACACACACAGCCCATTGTGTTGTGTATATGGGGTCACCAGGGTCACATAATTAATTTGACAATGATGTATTCGGGTAAACTCTTATGAGAAAGCCCTGGAGCAGCACTTAGTATAGAGGTGAAAGGATTTGCCTATAATGTGAAAGCCATGCAGTACAGTCGCATATATTTAACCAGTCTTTTATGCATTATACCTTGCATATCATTCATGACCTCAGTCCATTACAATGGCAATGTCAAAGACTTAAAAAATGCTCCATTGTGTGTCTGTGCCTCTAATGGAATTCACAGCAGGCAACAGAGGCGAGCCTTTCCACCGACATCGCCGGTTGTTGAGCGATGAATAGAGGAGAGGGAGGGTCAATGACTTAAAGCACAAGGTGGACTTTTAAGAGCTCCAGTGACGTGAGAGAGCCTTTTTTCAGACAAAGTGCTCCAACAGTGTTTCATCTAAATCAGAGTTACAAATAATACAAGCCTCAAGTGAACGTCAGAATTGCCTCTAAGGTCTTGCGCTGAAAAAAAAAAAAATAGCTGCATTAAGTAAGGAGGAAAAATGGACTCCTTCCCCTGCCGTATAAATTTCTTCCCATGTTGCCAAAAAAGCGCCGTAAGGCTGACATCACAAAGGCAAAGGAAACCAGTGGATCCAATTATCATTTCACAGTGTAGGGGTGATAAAACGTCTGCATGCTGTTGCCTCATTCCAGATGACTTCATGCTCCTTGATAAAGCAGGAGATATTAAAATCTGTTTCTTCAATAGGCAGAAATGTAAAGCCACTCACTGGCCTACTGTAGTCTACATCAGAAATTCTAAGTGGAAATTAAAGCAGCAATGATTCATACAGTCAGGTAATGAGAAATCCTGCGGTACAGTGGTAGTGAGGGCTCTGCGCTCTCAAGCACTGATTCATTTGGAGCGCTGCAGAATTTCCAGTGCCAGCACAGGCCTGTGACTCTTTCAAAGTGCTCAGGCATCTGGGACATCTGAGGGACTGATCTCAACATATCGCACTTGCGCTGCAAATGAATTGGTCCCGCAGGTCTCCAGAGCTGTCAGCAACTCACTTTGTATGAGAGCTTCATTCATCAACACATTTTTCCCTGTGAGCAGCAACTTCTGGAAAAAAAAAGGGGGGGGGGGGGGTGGGTGGGTCTAGCAAAACTTTTTTTTTTTTTAAGACTTTTTTTTGGAGTGCTGAATATACATGTGGCACTGAGGAACATCTGTGGAACTAAATCATAGACTGGTGCCTGTCAGGCTGCTGTAATTCTCAGGTGTGGTGTTATACCATTGTTCTCACCTCTGGAGAAATGAATGAAAAACTGTACTGTACAGTGGAATTTAGGCCCCAAGTAAAATGTACTTTATCTGCATCTGTGCCTGTGAAGTGAAAGAAGAAAGGTTCATTTGGATATATACACTGGGTAATGCTTTCTTTTAAGTGTCTTTAATTTCGTTAAGATGTTTCCTGGCAAGAACTATGTAATTATAAAGAAAATATTAATTTCACAAGAGGGGGCAGTGCTGTGGCAAGAGTGTTCCAGGTTCAAGCCCTGGTCTGGACACATCTGAGTTTGCATGTTCTCCCTGTGCTTGCGTGGGTTTTCTCCGGGTGCTTCCCACAGTCTAGCCACAGGGGTTTCCAGCCAGTGACCTCTGTGCCGGTCCCAAGCTTGGATAAAATAGAGGGTTGCGTCAGGAAGGGCATCTAAAACTGCATTTTTAAATTTTTTTTTTTTAAATTGGAGAAATGATTTCATTCAAGAAAATGACTGGACAGGTTTATCTCATAGCACAAGGAGACTTTTTTAAATACAACTTTTTAAAGAAAATAACACCATCAGGACTCAATAGTGCTCAAACTGACAAGATATGATAAAGATTTTTGCCGTGCAGGTTAAATGTCTATGCAATAGCATAGATGAGGCACCAGGGGCAAATATTAAAGCAGTAATTTTATCCTGTGGCAGACAAAACACACAATTTTTATTTTCTCCAACTCTGCACAGCTGAGCTAAGCAGACTCTTGAATATACACTTCTGTTTGATGAGGAGCAGTTTGAACATTCGAGCATTTACATAGAATTTATTGTATGATACTTGAGCGCTGACTTCCTTGTGACCCTACTTGAGAGGCAGTTGTGAGGGTAATGATGATTACACAGCAGTGTCAACTGTGTGGGCCCAGCCCTTGATGTTGTGTTATCCAAACTCTCAGGCAACACAGGGCTTTCTTTCTGGGGAGGTGATAATTTACTGGAGAGGTGTGGGAAGCCTGGAGTGCAAGTATATCCTCTCAGTATTTGTGAGAGGGCCAGCACAGACTGACGTATCTAGCACAGACAGATGCTGAATGTGGGCTCGGCTGCCACTGATTTGGGAATGAAGGCTACGGGGAACACATGGCGGGGCAAAGGTAGCAGGGGACCCAGGGGAGGCAGACAGATGGGCCTATATTAGACAACTCAGAGAGTTCCACTTCTCCCTGGATGCAGCCCAACACAGCCAGGTCAGAGAGTGACGCATGGGCCTCTTCAGATCCAGGTGGCTCCATGTTGACCTCACTTCTCCATTTATCTGCAGCCACGTGTTCAGGCCTCGTTCTCAGCCGCTTCGACAAACAAAGAGACACCTGCTTTTTATTCAAAAAGCTAGACTACTGGACTGGAAGTGTGTAAATGTGGGAGGGATTATGTTGAAAAACAAATGTTTTGGGTTTTGACTCCTTCTACCTTAAGCCGTGAATTTATCAGTCACCCACCCATATGAGCTAAAGGAAGCTAAAAGGCTGCGATAATCCCCTGTGGCCTCATCACTATGAGTACTACCCTTCAGAACACACAGTCACTTAATCCGTTGTTAATTTAAAAACACTCAACAAATACTGTCTATATATTATTCTCCAAATATAAAACAGGAAGTGATGCACTTAATCGATTTGGTGCAGTAGAAGTTGGACTGAGTATTTCCTGTTAGCCGTGTTGGCCATCACTGATGGAGAACAGTGACACAGTTAGCATGTTAAAAAAAAGAAAAGAAAAAGAAAAAGAATAATAATAATTACACATGCAGTGCTAAGTATCACCACTTAAAGGACTAACCTGCTATGAAATGTGGTAGAGTCATGTGAAATCATAAAAACACTGCCACAGCAGTTATTACATGTAATGGGTAGATTAGTGGATAATTACAGAAAGTCAAAAGTTCAAATGATGATTAAATCCCATAAAGCTCCTCCACAGTAAATACTCCCCATCTGTGTGTAATGTGAACTGATACACGGGGTAAAAGGGTAACCCAGGAACTGCCCCGAGCTTGTATTCAATAACAACGCAATTTCAGAGCTGCTTGTATTATTTATTGAAGTGCTGTTGAGGGCAATGAACAAATTTTCTTTATTGTCCAAATGGCTCCTTGCAAATCCTGGTCCGCTGTATTTGAGTTTGACAATTATTACCTTGGATACAACGTCCTCTGCAAAGGACAAATTGACTTCTCAGTGTGAGTGTGTGGAGATACATATGTTAATATATCGAATCCGTTGTCATACGCTTTTCAGGATATTAACTGTTCCGTTTACTGGCCATCTGGGGAAGTGTAATGTAGATAGCCTGATTAGAATACGTGGGGTTTTGATGCGTATGTTAGCAACTCTCCTTCAAATAAAGTTTTATATCAGTGCTGCAAGGAAAACTGGGAAAAAAGCATGGTAAAGTGATGGTCCACCTGTTTTAGATTTTTTTTTTTTTTTTTTATAATTGAATTTTTTTTTCTATTTTGAGCATGAACAGACAGCATCAGTTAAAGGTGGGTGAGAAGAGGAGTAGAAAAATCACTCATTGCTAAAACCCAAAATGATGAATCGAACGTGCAGGCAGAGCAGGGTGAAGTACTGATGTTCAAGTAAATAGAGCTATTTGTGCTAAACAGCCTTTGGTTTATTGAACGAGAAATCAATCCAGTGTCTTCTCCAGTGCATGCGGTCAGCAGACCTACTGTGCGGCCAAATTTGTCCTCATCCGATGAATATGGGTTATAGAATGGTCCTTGTGATTTTACTAATGTATATTATCCTGCAAAAACTGCTGTGGTGTAATAAATCAGACAAAGCCTTTTTCCGACACTCTGCTCGGTCTGAGGTGAGGTGTTTCCCCCCCGGGCCCCGGTTCTAGCTCAGGGTAAGACTAATGATTCTCTGGTTTGAGTGTGCTTAGCCTCGATGCAGCTCTTCCCACCGGCTCTCGGCTTCAGCAGCGTTGGACATGAAGGCTCCTCCGTTCTGAACCAGTCAGGTGAGGACCTGTGTTATAATCTGAGAGTTTGCCTGCAACGCCAATCACGTGCACAGGCCACCTCACCGGGGGGGTGTGCGGCCTGCGGAGGCAGGAACAGGTCTTTCAAAGATTTGGTCCACATTTTTCACAGCAGTTCCTGCAGGATAAGCTCTGAGCCGAGCTCCTAACATGGCACTTTGAAATGCCCTCCTACTTTGAGAGGATCAGCCTCGGTGCACTACAGCCATAAAAAGAAAAAGAGAGTGGAAAAACTAGCAAGCAAAGAAACACTAAATGAGATTTTATTTTTGCTGAAACATCCCCCGAACTAGCCATGATAAATCTGCGGGTTGTCAAAACTCACTTTTTGCCCTTTACTCTCTCTGTTTGAGAGTCAAATGTCCTCAGGCGGTGGCACCTTTTCCACCTGACATTAACATGCCGCCTTGGCTTTATAGTTCATGTCGGGCATACATATTAAAATCCTATTTCTCTCTCTCTCGCTAAAAATTTGTCATGCAAGGGATCTCTTCCTCCAATATCTTCTAACATTCTGCCAGAGCCAACGGCATGTCCATCATCACAAATGCATGTTAAGCATATAAGCATTGTTCAAACTTTATTTAAAATTCAAGACAAGACTTTTAAAAAGATACCAAAAAATGTCACTCTGAACTGTGAGGGAACAGCATAAAATGTCCAATAAGACATCTAGGATATTTTCACATGATATAATGAGACATTTGGGGTTTTTAATATTAATCCAGTGTCATCATCATCATGTATCTTCACTCATATGCTGGCAGCTGTAGGAAGCTCCTGTGGTGCGCTGTGTGGTTTTTCCTCAGCTGTGCTGGTTTGGTATCTTGGTGATTGGCCCTGCACCCCCTTGGGAGGATGTGCTCCATCACTATCACGTCTCTCACAGGAGCAACGGTTGAATTTTCGTGCCACCAGCACCAGACTGTGGCAGAATAACAAAAGCATCAGCAAGATAAAAAAAGAAAAAGTAAACACAAGTAATTAACAAAATAAGTCAAATAAAAACAAAACTGAAATAAGCAAAAAATAAACGATTAAACAGACTCAAAGGCTGAAGTCACTTTATTGTACATAGCAAATACTGATATTTCACATGAGTGGATTTGTCAGTTTTGGTGTGAGCGGTCCAATGGGAGCAACAATGGCAGCAGATTGTAAAGTCTGACAGCAGCAGGAAGGAAGGAAGGACCTGTGGTGTCTCTCCTTCACACGCTGCACATGAAGCAGCCTGTCACTGAAGGAGCTGCCCAGTGCTGGCGGAGCGTCCTGCAGGGGCTGGGACATCAGAGATGATAGCTTAGCTCGTATTTAAACTCCAAATTCAGATTAAGGAATTGTGATTTTAGGTCAAGTAAGTGTCTTTAGCACGACTTGTATGACGGGTCTGGACCACTGACAAAAAAATGAGAATTTGCTATTTAGCTTTTTTTTTTTTTTTTTTGTTATTTGGTTGAACCAACCCTGTAAATAGAAACCGAGGGTTCAAGATGACCTGCAGACAACACATTCTTCACAGCTACCACATGTTTAACTAATCTGTAAGCACCTCAGCACACATTTCCATTACTGGATTTCCTTTGTGTGGCTCAGAGATAAGTTGAATTGCATTTTTTTTTTTTTTTTGTCCTGAGGCCAAATGTATTGACCACACGTGAGATTGTTTTTCACATGGACTTTGAGTGTTTCTGTATCATCCCCTCCTACAAAACAAGAACACCCACAACGTGAGTCTGACTGAGTTTCCAAAAACTTGATTTCAAAAGGAGGGCATAATACGCCAGCAGTGCCATAGGAGAGATCATTTTCAGGAATGATGACCTCGTTGACATTGATCTTCTCTACATGGGAGGAGATGAAAGGAGCTAACAGGTGACGCTTATCTGATGTTGGAGCAGATTATCTGATTTCAATGTCTAACTGACCGGAATCCTGCTGCTACTGTTTTTCTTCTGCAGAGCTCACATATCTTAACTTGATCTCGGCCCATAAATCAATCTTGAGGCTTTGTGTTTATTTTTGTGTCTGGAGAATGTTCAAGCAAATGTAAAAGGTTAATCCATACAAACGAAGCCCAAACTTCACCGATGACAGAGGAGATACGATTTTAAAGCATCATCAGAGCCATATTATATTATATTACTCATATATTGGGATTAAAATATTGGGAATATTAAAAATTAGCTGTATTTGTGACTTGGTAGCTAAAAAGCCTGGCACAAGACAAAACAATACTACAGTGGCTGTTTTTGTGAAAATCAAATAAAACACTTTCCTCCAAGAAAGATGAAGTTCCATCTCATTGATAAGGTAATGATGTATGCCACGGGTCAGGCAGGGAGAGGCGATAATGATGATAGTCATTTAACATATTTACTGGCGTACACTGGATTACCATCTGCAATTTTATGGTTGATTTAGAATCACTTTATCCTCTCCTTTATAGCGGAGATTTCACAATCAAATGTGCATCAGCCATCCTTTTATCATCTCATGTGTGCTGAGCCAGCAAAGACCAGTTTATTGCCATGGAGTATTTCATTACGTCCCAATACAAATGCTTTTTATCTAAGTCTGTTTTCAGAGGGAGGCCCTCCGTGTGCTGCTGCTGCCTTCTTGACCGCTTCTCATCATTACTGAGCTTCGCCTGGATGCGGCTCAGCCTTTACAAGAGTCAGTCACTGGTTCGAGAGATGATGGATTGAAAAAGGAATGAGTGCCCCACCCTGCCACCAATCACCTCCTTTATTATTCCTCACAGTGTCTGTCTTCAGTCATTGTGTAAAAGTGAATGTGCGTGAGCTGGTATTGTGTGTGTGTGTATGTGTGTGTGTGTGATGAGCAGACTGTACCAGTGAAGGGCAGTATGTGATTGGACCATAATACAGTCAGACGTACTGCGTTAGTGATGGGAGGAGCCAGAGAATTCAGCTGAATTAAACCCTAAAATCCAAGCAGACACATACGAGCTCATTTACTGAGGAGGGAAAAACTTTTTTTTTTTTTTTTTTACACACTGTGTATTTTTGTATCAAAAAAAAAAAAGTCATCCGCCATCAAATCCTGTTTAAATGAATATTTGTAACATTTTTGTATGTTGACATCTTTGTGGCTTTGTTATTAGTGAAGACAAAGTAGAGGGAGTCAGAAAGTAAAACAGATGATTGAGCATGTTGGTTTTTTTAGGTCTTTTCGTGGGAATGGTTTACAATAATTAAAAAAAAAAAAGAATAAAGAATAGCAGCCTTAAGTTTATTTTTAAGATTTTTTTTTTTTCACTTTAAAACCTCCCTGTGACCAGTTTGACAGATTGCTGTGAAATTTCTTCTACACTTTCCTTTAACACTAATCGTGTTGATTATCATGTTGATTATCATTAACGTCCAATGGCTCCCGTCTACAGTAACATTCTGTAGGGTATGGCACGAAGGAGAATCTGGCCCGCTGGCTGTGATGTTGTGGCACACTGCCAACCTCGAACCTTTCTCACCTGTCAAGCTGTAAGCAGCGCGCACCGTGGTTGTCTCTAAAATTAACGAAAAATAAATCAGAGCCAGCAGACGGGCAGCAGGAACTGTGTTTACCCAGGTGGCACTTGAACTGACAAAAGAGCAAAAGACTTAAGCTCTGACTTCTACTATGTTCACCAGATAAAGAGTTTGAATAAATCTGTGTTTTCTTTATACTCGGATTTACACAGGATCATAATGCAGTCGTGTAAAACAAAACATTGTAATTAAGATGCCAAATCATATTAAAGGCTTAGTAACATCTGAAAAGGTGATGCCAACGCAGTCGCAGCAAAGCGACAGCCACACAAACTCAGTATATCCACAATATCACACTCTCTGCAATTCAGTGTACCTGCTGGGAGAACACATGGCATCTCCCGCTGAATTCAGACACTTATCTGTGATCCCAGCAAATTATTTTTTACTTTGCCAGTTAGTGAAAACTGAGAATTGGATTTATGGATGTTACCCTGAAAAACAAATGCAAGACAACAAACATCAGGGCTGTCTTTGTACTGAATCACTGCTTTTCCCTTCTACGGGTAATATGATTGTGGCAAAGAAACCACTGGCAGGTTTAGCTGATGGATTAAGCAATTACCAGACTTTCCAACATCCGAGTGATATTTAAAACATTACTGGTCCCAGGACAAAAGAAATGTAAGTTCCACCCCATCAATACCAGATTGGATCCACTTCACATCGGTGCAAAGATTTCTTACTTTGGGGACAAATACATTCTGTTTTTCAGCACCTGCTTCTCCATAAAAGTCACCCTGCGTTTTTCCAGTTGCCTGTGAAGCAGCAGTGATAAGAAATGTTTAGTTTACATTAGCAGTAATTTAAATCAGCGCAGTGGGTTCTACAACAACAACAACGGAATGGTTACTGCTGAAAGAAGTGTTGACCATACACAGCATCAAATACAAGGTTTGATACCATGAAGATCTTAAGGATTATAGTTTAAACATAGAATATACAAGGCCATATAATCTGAAAACTACAGGCTCCTGTCAGAGAAGAGAGAGCGTCTTCCTGATGTAGATTCAGGTTGTCTTTCATCTCAGTAGTAGGGAATCCAAGCCTAATAAATATGCTCAGATTGTCATTGCTACCTATTTTATGTGTCCATGGCCAGAATTTCCCTGTGGAGATCTCCATCTGTAATTTTCTGATTGGATTTTAGCCACAATATTATATCCTCAATGATGCTGTGCCAGCCTCGCCGGGCTAACGTGGGAAAGTGAGAAACATATGATTCAAAGCCTGATTCAGAGGCTGAACAGCAGGACCCACCGTTAGAAAATTCTCCATGAGTCTGCCCATTAACTTCTACCAAGCCACAAGCGTGACAAAATATAATAATGAGTATCACTGTCCCAGGTTTAGATTCCCGGCAGATGTGTTTGACACATTTCTATCTGCTCCTGTTTTTGATTCAGTTTTGCGCTCCAAACTTTCTTGCACTTTTTGCAGGCGGAGCAGCTTCTCTGCATGACGTGAAGATTTCATGAGGACAAATAATAATAAATTTCACCATTGCTCTTAATATAGAATGCTTCCTGTCAGTTATATGCATCTGGGACTGTTTTATGCTCTTTTGTTCTTAGCCTCATTATTTTTCTTTACCTTTCTGTGCACTGTTTATCATTCATAAAAGCCCCATCCTTACATACCGTACCCAAACTGCTGCATCACACCCCCAAAGTCCCCTTTGGGTATTATTAAGGTGTCCTGCCCTGTTCTGTCCTACAATGTCCCCTCCCTCTCCTCCTGTCCTTCAGAAACTTTGTAGTCCTCCATAGTGATATAGGCTAATAGGATGGATGTAAAAACTTTTTGTCATTTCTATCGTACAGTCATTTTAGGGCAAAATGCTGGTGCAGGAGTGCCAGAAAATAAAAGTTTGTCATCACTGTGGTTTGGTTGTATACTCACTGAATTTGTTGAATTCATTGTGCAGACGCTCTTTCCTGTTTTCTTGTGCACTCTGCAGCCTTGTGATCTCTTGTGTGCCCTGTTGAGCAGAGGAATATAAGATGTTCTCAGCACACATTTGAAATTGTTCATGATTATACATCTTGTTGGATCAAAGAATAGTTTGTATATAAGGACCTATTCTTCTGTGTGTCTGCTGGAGATAGATTTATTCTTATGGGGGAGTGTGTGGGTGTCTTTCAACCTGCCCCATCATGCACCACACTCCTTATCCAAGACAAAACTTCATAGCACAAGATGTTTGTAAACTGAATGCTACAACTGTTAGAATAGTTGGTGGTGTTTTGTGCTCACCACAGTTCAGTCACTTGTTTAGCTTTGTTTTGGCTTTAAGCCTCACAGCTGTTTATTGAACATGTTCTTTTTAGCTTGTGGTGGCTAAAAACAAACGAACAAACAATAAAAAAGAGGTATCATTTTGGAGTTGAATACAACAGCAGCCACAATAATTAAGCTCTTCTCTAAAATGAAAGACGGGTTAAAACCAGAATCATTATACTATACTTTTATTCTTATTTGTTTTTTTCACTTCACTTATTTATTCTAGAATTTTTTTCTCTTACCACACACTATGTGCAATTTTTCCTTTTCATTTTCAACTGGGAGTTAAGTAACAGTAAGAATTTCCCTACGGGGATCAATAAAGTTATTCTGAATCTGAATCTGAATCACCAGCTGCAGTTGCAGTTTACATCCATCTCTGTCCAGACTCATCTATGTGGTGAAGACTACATATAGTTATGGTCATAGTATGTGTGAGGATTTTAATGAAAGTTATTGTGTAGATCAAGTGAAAGTTTGAAGAAATTCCTTCTCGGTGTTCCTGAAATATTGCGTTCAGCAGAATGGGTCAGGTGGAAGCATGTATTCAGACAGAACACCCGCAAACATAATGCCTCTGACCATGGCTGTCGCCGGCGTGCAGGCATAAAGATAAAACACACTGAGTAGTCTTGAGGCTGTATTGTAGTATAGTCTATTAAAGCTGTTGTCTGTGAAGAAACTTTTATTTCTGTCTCTTAAATTGGGCAACACTGCAATGATCCATCTGCTGGTGTTTTACCTGCAGTATGTTGATGGCATTTCCTAGATTTAAAAAAAAAAAACACTGTAATGTAACCACTGGCAAGTGGGACACAGTGTGTTTTTCTATAACAGAACCCCATTGTCACAGGGGAGAGCTTTAACATAGAAATTTGCCTGTTAGAAAATTCTAATTATATACAAGTACATTTGTACTAATTGTATGGCCTGTGGTTTCTGTAGCAGTACTATGTACAGTGCTGGCTTTGTTCTTGCTGCAATATATTTTCTCAAACAAGTCAGTCAAAGTCCTGTCGTGACTAAAACTGAACCGCACTCATATCAGTGTCATGCTAATTTGTTCAAATTATAATTTGAAGAAAAATCATCACAGCCCAATTTTATGTCTGGTATATTTGAAGATAATGATATTGTTACAAATAACATAACTACATCTCATTTAAATGATAATATTGTGTCTTTGTGTATTTTTCTGTGCATGCAGAGAGCTGGGACAGAAATGTGGGTCATTTGAAATTAGGTATTTAAATGACAAAGGATGCTCGTGCTGGGACAACGCAACGGCTATATTCAGTTTTGTCTAATTGAAGTCAAAAGTCTTTCATCAGCTTTCGATTTGATGAATGAGAGAGCAGCTCGGGCTGTGTGCTCTACTGTATGCCGATGCGCCAATAGTGTGACAAATGGCTGTGGACCTGGCGACTACAAAGCACAGTAAACAGAGCTGGAGCTGCCACCACTTCACACAGCCCAGTTTTCCACAGGGCTAGCTCACAGATCATTCATCTCCTTCATGGCTTGATGAAACTGTAGAGAAGGCACAATAAGGATGGCGTATTAGTTCATACTGTACGCTGGAAGATGAAGTTCAGTTGGTTTTTTAGCTCCTCTCTGAAATATGGCCTTCGTGCACAGCAGTTTCCTGCATTGGATCAATCAGGAGGGTCCATATTATGTACTATTGGAAGTTTATAGGCAAATAAAGAATCATTAATGAGGAGGTTCCCCGACACTGGATTAGCTAACATATGTTTTAGCTATTTCTGGCATTTAGATAATTTTTGCATCTTTCTTATTTTTATATGAATAGATACCTTAGACTGATTCTTATTTAACTATATATATTATTTCTGTTATTTTTTTATTTATTTTTTTTTGTTGAAATATGCTCCAAAACATATCTTAATGTGGAGAGGTGCTGTCACAAGCTTCGGTGACACAGACTCATTGAGCAGCCTGGAATCAGTGAAGAAATATTCTCTTCAAAAGTTTTTGAGTGTGTCTCGCCTTTCTAACCAATCAGAGAAGACCAGAGTCAGTGGTGGGAGCTCACAGTTGCCAATCAATAAGTGGACTCATTTATGGTCCAATATTCCACCTAAGTTAGCAAGTATTAGCCACTGGAAGACGTCACTATGGACAAACACTCCTGATTCCTGTGTTAGCTGAGACAGCGAGCACACTGGTTTGCTTTTGAGTTTTGTGATGGTGCTAGCTTCATTTCCACAGCTTGCATATTGTAGCTTTGAACTCGAGGTAGATGAAATTATATATACAAATTATATACATTATGCTGCTAAAAGAGCTGCAAAAAAGGTTTGCACACTCAAACATATCACACTGCCCCTTTAATTCACTCCCCTGCTCAGCACAGGGATGTAAAATGCACAGATGTTTTGGTTGTGTCTTCTTCACTGGGCAAAGGTCATTCAGCTTCAGGGCTGAGACTTTTTCACCCTTTCAGCAACAATGAGTGTCAGCCAATGCCCCACTGCTACGATTCACAGAGCATGAATCAAACGCTTTTATGTTAAATTGTTATAACGGACCGAGAAGCAGAACACAGGCTCAGGTTGAACAAACTGAACAGGATTTATTGTAAAGGTAATGAAGGCTGAGTAGGCGGAGGTGAGGACTGAGAGATGAATGAGAGGTGGGCAGGTGATGAGTGGCAGAGTGGAGAATCTGACGGAGGGTGAAGCAAAGGCTGAGAGATGTTAAACAGCAGGCACGTTGGCAGGATGAGATTTAGTCCTGGAGCACAGGAGACATAAGGTTTGTCAGAAAGACAAAACCTGAAAAGGTAAAGAACCTGAGTGAAAACAACAACAAGGCGTTAGAGTTTGTACCACACAGGTAAACTGAACAATCTGGCAACGAGTGAGTGGAGAATGCCACACGCTGATGACATGAAGAGGAGGAAAGTGAGTCGGGAGGAGTAGAGTGGATCACCACGGCCAGAGACACACAACCAAGCACTGACAAACAAGGAGAGAGTGACACAATGGCCAGAGACACAAGGACAAAGGGGGGAAACCAGGAGCCTTCGACAAGAGCATAAGTCTTCAGATTGGATTGGACTTTCACATTAAAAGTCATGTCTGCAGTTAATATAAATGAGGAATTTAACTGGTCTCCTTCAGTGTAGCAACCTGAACATTTACAGACTAGTGACTAATTAATGGAAAATCCAACCTAAAATGTGTTAGTAAGGTGTTGTTTTACCTTGAGCCTCCAACATATCTTAATTGCTCCCTTGTCATTTCTCCAAGTCTCTGAACTCTCAAAATCTCCCATAGGTGCTCAGTTGGGTTGGGATCTGGAGACTGTGAAGGCCATTAGCGCTGGAATGATGAAGCCTTATTGAAGCACTGAGGCTTTCAAGCCAACTGTGTTGAAAGGGTTCGCTTGGGACATGTGGAAATACAACTAAACATGGTGTCTCCACAGGCTCTTCCATGACTTAGCTTGACTAGCTTCCATGACTTCAAATCGAAATATTTCCATTCTGGGTGGCACGGTGGTGCAGTGGTTAGCACTGTCGCCTCACCGCGAGAGGGTTTCAGGTTTGAACCCCGGAGTTTGCACATTCTCCCTGCCCCTGCGTGGGTTTTCTCCAGGTAGTTGGGCTTTCTCCCACAGTCCCCAAAAAATCTCAACACAGAGATTGCATATCACTAGTTTTCATTCAAAGGCTAATGATGACTGCGCTGATGTTTTGTTATATTTGTTGTTGTTGTTGCTGGTTAAAGTGTTAGGAGCAGATGGTCTCTTCCTCATCCCTTGTGTTTCTGGTGTTTCCTATCCCTAGTGTTTCTTGTTGTCCCCCATTTGTCTGTTTTCCTGTCTTTGTGTGTGTCTATGCCTGGGGTGTGGCTAACCTACTTTTGGATTCCCACTAGTTCTCCTGCTCACCTGTGCCTGATCATTCAATCAACCACACCCTTTACCTGCAGTGTAAGGTAACATGGGTCCTTCACTCTGTTTTTTCACTACAACATCAGTTCACTAATGTGGTTCATCTGCACCATCCCTGTCTTCACCTGCTCTCTGGTCTCCATCTTGGACATTCTCCCTGGTCCCCCTGGTTCTTGATTATCTGCCTGCTCCAGCATTAGAGACTTTATCAGATGTTACAACAAGTTGCCTCTGGTTAAATCTTGCTTCTGCTCCTGAGTCTTTGTTCTACATTTGGGTCCAACTAACTCACTTTATAAATCATAACATTAAGATTTGTTTTTTAAGTTTGATTGTGTATAGATTTGTAAATGTTATGTGAATTTTTGTTTTGGTTGATGCACTTTGTGTGCTTGTTGGTTGGAGTGATTGTGATTGACACTCACTGTAGGTGAACCATTAGACTGAAGAAGACACAGCTGAAACAAGTGTGCATTGTACTCCCCTGTGCTGAGCTTGAAATACTGTGAATGGAACTAAAAGAACAGTTTGACAGATTTGAGCGTGCATTGTGTCTTGTCACACATATGGTTGGTTCTGCCATTATATTAGTGTGTACTTGAGAGGTCATGTGGGTGAAAATGCTAAATAATGAGATAAAGTAAAACTACAAAATTGCAAAATGGCTCAGAAAAACACAGAGGTGGACGCCAGCATCTTTGTCTTCTTCTTGTGTTCCCTCTTGTACTTATATTTTCATGTTTATTCTCGAAGGCAGTCTGACAAACTTTGACAAACATGCTTATGAACACACCATAAATAAATTTGACTTGACCGCAGCCGCCGTTGCTAAGCAACAGGTTTGCGAAGACCTCCACCATTGTGTGTCTTGTCAAATGAGACAAACATACAGACAGAAGTTTGTCTGAAGCAAACCATGTAATACAGAAACAAACAGGGAAGTGATGTATTCTCTCCACCACAGCTGCTCTCCAAATGAAATGCTCACCAGGAGGCTTATGTCAGCTCAGCTAGTAACACAGATGCTGTCCATTCCCTTCAACACGGTCACCAATGCAGGAAGCATCAAACCCTCTGTGAAGCCAATTTCAAAATGGAGAGCTGTGATTCCAGCCCAGGCTCCTGCCCAGTGGGTAAGATGCCCTGATTGTTGCCCTTCACTCATTCAACAAAACTTTTAGCTTTTGGCAACCATTTTTGCAACTTTTTTTTCCGTTTCTCCGTATTTTTAAAGTGGACTTAAGCACATTGTTTAAAATACGAAACACAATTCATCAAATCTAATGACATGTGGCATATCTGTGCGAGAATAACAGGAAATTATTACCATAATTGCATCATTGCTTCAAGATGAGGCATAAAACCAAATAATACTTTTATAAAATGCCTATTAAACGGGTGTATTCACCAGATAATCATTGCCTGCAGGTTGAATGAAATGAGGTTAATTAGAAGGCCACTGGAGAATGGAACAGAATAAAATAACTGAACTTGAGAGTTATTGTGTGCTGTGCAAGCTGGGGATAAGACAAAGTTGACTAACTTTGGACAAGTACTGAGTTCATAAATTTGGTGGTAAAGGTTATGTCTTTTGTTGGATTTCAGAGCCTGAGAAGGAATGACAGCATGGCCAGCTAACTGGGCAAAGTCTCTATCCACTCTTTCCTTTTCTTTAAAACCAGTCCTCATACCTGAAGGACAGAATCAGTTGTTTGTCCTTCTAAAATGACTGATATGAGCATTCTTGCCGAGCTG
Source organism: Toxotes jaculatrix (assembly GCF_017976425.1). Classification (NCBI taxonomy): domain Eukaryota; kingdom Metazoa; phylum Chordata; class Actinopteri; family Toxotidae; genus Toxotes; species Toxotes jaculatrix. Next base: position 5,450,271 of record NC_054396.1, on the reverse strand, counting down.
GTGTCCACTCAGCAGGACAAAGATCAACTAAATCACTTTGTTAAAGTTAAATTGACTATGTGCTTTTTTTGCATGAGCTGTATATAGCATAAGTGTTTGGAGATCAAAGTGGTGAATGGGTGTGTAGCACATTTGACTTCCATGCAGGAGACCATTTTGCATCCTGTCACATGCCTGCAATCAATGTTCGCCTTTCTTTTCACCATCTTATCTATACCCTGTGTGCCACACACACAACATTTGCCTAGCTTTTACCACACCAAGACACTGGCATTGGATTTTACATGAACTGTGTCACTGCATGTAGGGTTATCTAAAACTGAATGTTGTGACACAGATAATGTGCTGGAATCCTTCATGATAGATTCTCCAGTTCTCAGGTCCCTCATACGTCAGCACTGTCTAGCATTTTGTGAGACATATATTGGATGAACATAAATTCACTGTGAATTGCTTTGCGAGGTATTGTCAAGAGTATAAAAGACACCATTCCTGAGGACAAAAAGTCTAAATAAACAATGTTTTGGAGTGAGCACGTCTACTTTTTCAGAACAAGAGTGCTCAGCTTCCCCACAGTGTCATTTTTCATTTTTCTTATCTTCTGCACCTTGAAAGCTGCCACAGAGGAGAAGTGTGCAGCACAGCGCTCCAGGAAGGCTTCAGTGGTCTCCAGAGAAAAAGTCTTCATTTAGTATTGAACAGTCCAGTAACCATGTCTTTGAGCTGTGTCTGAGGCCTTTCTCTCCTTTCTGAAACTTCCAATGGTGAGTTTTCAGTTGTGGAGCGATGTTGGAACATTTTCTCAGAATCTCTGTGGATATCTGTGCTTTTTCCTCAACGCAGTCTGGGCTTTAAATTGCTAGCCCACAAATGTCATAAAACTGAAATTCTGCGGGATCTGTTGACAGTCGATTTGAGGGAAAAAATGAGGAAGAGAGAGATTTGTCAGGCCTGTTCACTGTTTTTATGCAACTGACACTGGGGGAATGGGGAACACCTTATTTGCTGTGGGGTGGGATTTTGCTTTTGCTGACAATTTGCACAGTTTTGAGTTCTGCACATTTAAGTGAGCCTGAACCATTTGATAAAAGCAGAAAAAAAAAACTATTGCCACTGTCATCTGCACAATGGGATTTGTTATATATAGGCAGCTATTCCTTATCCACTGTCTCTTAACTTATAGTGTGTCTAACAACACAGCCCGTGTCATTGCAGGATGAACTCCGTATACCCACGTGGTTTTATCCTGCAAAAGCTGTACGTTTTTCCAGATCATGTCTGACAGTTTCTATCAAGAGTTTATGTATAATGCAGCTTTTATATTTCAGCTGTGTCTGCTGAAAAGCCCCCAGTGGCTTTCAGCATTTGAATGTCATCCCTGACCCTCTTTCAGATGGGAGAGGGTAAAGGACAGAAGAAAGAGGATCAAAGACAGTTGCCCTGAGTCCAATCTTTGTGCGCTCCTTGTGGAGGAAATGTATTTTTAACTTGTCTTTTAGAAGAAAGGACATGTAAAGAGTTCAACTCATTGTCAGATCTTTTGATGAACCAATTTCTTTAAAGGAGAGTGGGTTGCTTGTGCACCTCTGGTTGAATCCCCCACCTTGTATAAAAGACACTGAGAAACAACTTATTTTGTCATTTAGGTTTTAGGACTTGTTGTGCTATCTATCCACTTCTTCTGCTCTAAAAGGAATCTTTGTTCCCTCCCTGTGGAACACAAGGCTTTTTCCAGGAAAGACGTCAGATGTTTTGAACAAGTATAAAAGCTCCAGTTCTAAATTAGCACTGTGATGCATCATCCAGCTTTAAAACAGAAAAAAAAAAACGCAGTTAGCATAACCGTCACTGCATGGCCCCTGGGCACACGTCAGACCTTCCATTCAGTGCTCACGAAACCCCAACATCACTGACCTTGACCCTGTTCAGCAAAATGTTACTCATCACTCATGATGTCAACCAGAAATGTTTGGTGATGGAGTCCCCGGTGGTCAGTGGGGTTTCTGCTGCTGTGTCACTCAGACATTCATTCACTCCCTGCAGATTCTCAGATATCTTCAGCATCATCTTATAATCCTAGTAATAGCAGAGTTAGTTGTCAACAATTATTTTCAACTATGTCAAATATGAATTTGTTCTTGAAATTAGTTATTGATGGATAATGTCCTCGTGTCATAAACTGGACATTAGAACATTGCTTTTAAAGCTGCACTGATCAATGTTTTTATATTAACAGATCAAAACTGTACATGTGTTCAGTCACAGTGATGAACCCAGATGCAAACGTGCTAATATGTGCGTTAGCATATGTCAACAGGGGGTTGTTGTGGTCATATGGTATGTGAAATTTATCTTTAGTCCCTACAAACCATTATTGGTCATAAAATTTAAGATCAAATTCTGTTCTGTTGGTGGTGGAGAACTTGGTACGGCCAAAAAAAGAGGGTCAAAGTTAAATGTAATGTTAACTCCTCTGCCCCATCAGTGCATGATCTGTTCTTTGTTGTTGCATTTACTCAGTACACTGTAGCTGGCATTTTCTTCAGAGAAGGTCAGGTTTAAAGCAGCCTGGTGGTGTGCCCACAGCACAGGTAAGTGTCTAAGATACGTTGAAATGTACTAAACACAGACTTAGTTCTCAGAACCCTTTGCGGCAGTTCGAAGTGTTGTCTGCTAGAATGTGTATCACAAGAGATGGTTTATGATCACAGAGATTATAACCACAGAAATCCATAGAGTACATCAGCTGCATTAGACAGGTGTTGATTTGATCTGTTCTCCCACTGACTCCTGTGAACAATAAGCAGAACTCAGAAGCTCAGAAGAGTCTTGACATCAAGTGAGTGTCTGTAATGAGTAAACTACTACTGATGTTCCAACCTCCTGAAACCATCCATTTGTTTAATGGCTTTTTTTTTTTTTTTTTTTAATTTTTATTATTTGATTTTTAGGGCTTTTCATGGTGCCTCAAATAACTACCAGCTCAATTTGACACTTTGGAATAATTTCCATATGCAATTTATTAACTGAGATGATAGGAGTAGGATTTTCTAAAATTACTGTAAATTACTGACAGCATTGACTATTCCCAGTCAATGATGCCTGTTTTTTAAATTGTCAGTTGCTCTTGCCTATTCAATTTGCCTGAAAATGTGTGTATAATCATCTTAAATTTCAGATACAAAGCTGGATGGATTGGTGGTAGATTAGTATAATAGGTGCCATTGGAAGATTCGTGGAAATTCAGGATGTCAGAAGTTCATCTAAATTAGCAAGTTTATGAGTCAAGAAATAAATGACGTTTATTATCTTGCTCAGTCATAACAGTACTATTGTGTCTCATATATACAAATTTCAAATACTGCAATTAATTGCACACATATAATATGGACACTATAAGTAAATAGTATTTATTTTAGAGATTTGTGTTACTGAAACTGAAACTGTGAAATCCATACTTTACCACTAGTGGTGGTAACACTTCTACCACCTGAGACATGGCTTTGGAATTGCTCAAAAACAGCTCTTAGCTTTTGAAGTGTGTGCAGAGACTTACTGTCAGAACACACCACTCACTATCACATCATGCAGACTGAACTTTTGCACAGGGCATGACAAACTCATGTACTCACATACTGAACAGGCACTAGAAGAGGTGTGTATGGAAATCCTGTGTTAAAGGTTTTGAATGTATTTCCATTGCATCATGAAAGTGACGAAGTGATGAAAATGGTAGACTGAGGTCTTATAGATACACAAGACACAGCAGTGATTTGATGTCAGAAAATGCCCGAGGTTTTGCTCAGATTGTTGCTGCTGCTGTTATGCTTTTTTTTTCTGTTAGCAAACTGTTGGTGGACTTTTGGTACAGTAAAAAATTAATACAAACGGGTGATACAAACTACAGCTGAGCCTGTCCTATTTTAAAACCGATAATGTGATTGATATATTTAAGCATAATTCCTGTATATTGCAACATGTCACAACTACAAAGTTTGACCAGGCAAGAAACACGAGCAGTGAGATTATCATGTTTTAAACAAGCACAGTTTATCCGGATTATTTAAACCACTTTATTTGGAGGTGAAACCAAAAAGGTGCACACCAGAAAATGTGAGTAATAATCCCCCGATGCACAGGAACACTGAGCGAGAACAGCTAAGGTAGTGCCACTTTTAAATAATTCAGAATTACAAACAGCTAAGTGTGGAAAAAAAAAAAAAAAAACTGCTCACATTTGTTCTGAGAAATTCCATGAAATTCTGACAGAACCATTTCACACATTTGGTGAAAATAAAAGCCACCATTAACATCAGTTAATCAGTTAATTACCAACCATGACAGCTTTTTGGTTCTCTGCTCTGTCTCCTATCATAACTGTAATCTGCTGAGCACACAGTATCCACTAACTGTTCTGTAATCTAAATACTGACTGTCTAACATTGTCCATTGCCAACCCTGTTTGTATTATGCTGCATGTCCTTCTCCTCTTCTCCTCCATTCCCAGCTGTCCTACCTTCTTCCTTTTCCTCCTTTCACCCAGCCCGGCCATCGGCAGGAGGGTCCCCCATATGAGCCAGGTTCTGCTCAAGGTTTCTTCCTGTTAAAAGGGAGTTTGCTTGCTCTGGGGTCAGGCTCTGGGTCTCTGTAAAGCGCTTTGAGACAGTTTTGATTGTGGAAGGAGCTACATAAATAAAATTGAATTGAATCAGTTATATCCAAATCAAATCCAATATCAACACTAACAACGGACTGACCTAATTAAAAAGAAGCTCTTCCTGTTGTGGTGACAGAATGAAGCATAACTACAGGGACGCTGGTCTGTAGACTGTGATGAGTGTTTATTGAACGTGTGTTGAATGACAGCGAGGGTAATCATTTTACATCTCACTTTTTTTTCTCTTTTAACAATTCAGCTAACCTTGGTGTTTGTTTAGACCCATAAGTATTTTTTTTCTTCTCAGCAGCAGTAACAGAAACAAGCTAACACAACATCAATATGTCATCACCTTATAAGTTCATAAAGCGAACAGTTTTTACACATCTAGCACACACACACACACACACGCTCTAAATATGGAGAACCAAAACAACAAAGTCAGACAGTTAAACCATTAACTGAAACTCACTATAAAGCTCTGTTAAGTTGAGGGGAGCCGAAAAGTGAATTCTCTGTAGTTTGGTAGGTATGAAACTGTTTTGCTGTTGATCAGCCTTCTGCTTGTGTTTCTTGACATCTTTTTAGCGAGGAAGTGAAGTTCCCAGATCTCAGACATTAACTGGAATACAGTGTTGCTATAATCAAAAAAAAAAAAATGCTAAAACAATGAAAAAGAAAGAAAAGCAGAAATAATTACTTTAAACTCTCAGATAGTAGAGTATAATTGTATAATGTATAATTCAGACCTAATTCAGAGTTTTTGTCTGATAATTGTACAAAAATGTCCCTTGAATCTTAACCATGAAATATCACATAAGTCTTTTACTTATGATATATCATGAAAAAAAGGATCCCCTCAGATATGTTATGAAGAAGAAAGCAGTTGCATTATCTCTACAGTCCTTTGTGTGTTTCACTTGGCAGAGCAGTTGAGTAACTTCTGCCTTTGCAATCACACTGACATGTCATGAAGCCATGTAATAAGGAGTGAACAGAGCACTAGGAGCAGGCACTTCTCGCACCATCATTACACAAGCTACAAGCCACAGCTCCTTCTAGTTTAATTAGCACAGTGGACCTTGTCACTGTCAGTATCACCCATGCATGAATGCTGCAGCAAGTGACAGCTAAAAATCCACTGAATGTGCCACTCACTGAACAAATATAACACGTGAAACCTGCAGCTATTTAAAACACCCCTGATCGTGGCTGAGCAATGCTGCAGATTCCCCTCTATTTTGTTGTAATTCATCCATCAGACACTACAACAGTCTTCATTTATGGGGCAACAAGAAGCCAAGCCCAGAGTGATTTCTCACAGTTTGAGACAGTCTGACCCTAATCGATGATTTGTGGCTACTACAGCGGCCACTATTTCCCCAGCCTCACCCCCGGCTTTGTTTAGAGGCCTTGGGTTGGCGTGCAGTGGCTGGGGGATTTTTAGAAGGTGGTGACAGCAGGAGTGGTGGGCCACTTGGCCATGACGGGAATTAATGAGACCTGCATGGGTAATGAGATTACAAGGCAGTCGCAGGGAAAGCCAGAAAGGAGGATTACCAGGTACACACTGTCACAGCCTCACTTCTGCAGAACAGAGCAGGGGACACACCTGTACTGCAACCTGAATGACATTCACAACGATGCCGGCACGGACGGAAACATGGCAGCTTTGCGATCTCATTTGTGGTGTCTGGGACTCCCACTACTCCCAGTGGCGTCAGGTTCATGGCAAGAAAAGACATCTGCCAGGCTGTCTCTTCATCTCCTGTGGGGTTTCAAGAAGAGACGAGTACAGTCTGCGGGAAAAAAAAAATCATATTGCTTCAGATCATCAGTTACCAATAGAGATTATAAAGAGTCAAATCTTTACTAATGTGCACCTAAACCATCACTCTGAACACTAGTATCTGCTAAAAATCTAAAATGTATATTTGATGCCAGTATGATATAGCTTTGTACATGGAGACACAGTGTGTGATGAATGAGTGTGTGCGGAAACAATGGCCATGACCTTTACATATTGCATCATCAACGTATTAATAATGCATTGTGCAGCACTTTGCTCAGTGCCATTACTATGTTTCATATTGTGAGTGGAAAAACAACAAGAGTTCCTTCTCCTGCTTTTGCTTGCCAGCTTTGTCTGTCAACCAGACCTTAAGGGCCTGTTTAAAAATTAATGAGCAGCGCTTACACTGTAAATAACTGCTGGTAATGCACCGTGGGTTATTTGAAATGTAAAACCTACTGTCATGCTTTGATTATCTATGTATCTGCCCTGAGCACGGATCCGAGCACGGAAGCGGTGTTCCATGCAGTCTGGTTGCCGGGTGACTTATTAAGGCTCGCTGTCACTTGTGAACATGTTGAACGAGTTCCCTTGTGTTGAGAACCAGTGGGGTTACTGCAGCAGCATTTTGAGGGCACTTCATGTATATACATAATGCGATGCAGTTCTGAAGAGGTAATTATTTTTCGGACTCCGAGGATTTACTCAAGACGTGCGACACTGCAGAAAGTGTGTCATAGAGGTGGATTCTTTCAAAAGGAAACTCAAACATCCATTCTTTAATTTCACATTACAGCCATGGGTTCATTCATTCATTCCTCTTTGCTTTGCTAATAAAAGAAAAGCTTTATTCAGGCACATTTTCAGCAAAGAACTACATGCAGAGGGCGGACGAATAGCTCCAGGACTCAGTCAGCTTGTCAGTCCTCATTAGTTTTCCTCTGGATGTTCCCTTAAACAAAACCAACCTTGTGTCTTTGTAATTGTGTGTCTAGCTACTGATACCAGGCTCCTGCCCGGTGAATAATTAATCTGAGTAAATTGTGCTGTTGTAATTTGGATTCCTACTGTAATAGTCTCATGGTCACCCTTACTCCATATTGGACTGGAAGTCTATTTTCTGCCCCATATCAATTTTTCATACGGAGCCATTTGTCCTTAGGGGACGAATGTCATCTCAACACTGGATGCTGAGTTTTCACCTGTCCCCGTGGCATTCCACTGACATTTCCTGGACACTGAACGACGTGAGGGAAAATACTTTGTTGTACTTATTCTTACTTAAAAACTTGTCCTACTTCTTTCTGACACAGTCTTCTTGCTTTGAAGAATCGGGCTGCTTTGAGTTCAGAAATATATTTCACCCACCCTGCATAACATTCATCTCAGAGTTTCTTTTTTTTTTTTTTTTTCATTACTTTCCATGCAGCTGATACATTTCACCAGCGGCCACAATTGACCCTATACAGAACAACATGAATGGATTTCAGTGGCACCTGATTATCAACCTGCTTGATGAGTCTGGGATCTGCCTCCCACCCATACGCAGTTTAGAAAAAAAACGAGTGAGAGGTTTGCTCCAGATGGTCATGCCCTTTAGAAGTCTCTCTCTTCCCTGCAATAGAGCAAGTTGGCTCTTACTCCCCAGACTGAGTGCTGGGATCAGTCCAGGCGGCTGCTGTTAATGAGCCTCGGTGTTCCCTCCTCTGTCATGCTGGGGTTTCTGGCTCGCTGTATACCTCTGTTTTATCTGCCCGTGTTTCTGCATGGGATCAGACAGGAGGAACTGAGAAGCACGCTGGCCCCGTGAAATCAGAAGTTTCAGTCTGACCAATGCATGCTATGGTAATTCCTGACATCCTAACCTAATTGTAACACTAGACTATTTGAACCTGAGACGATATCTGAAGTCAGACTATTGTAGTAGGAATCACATTTTCAAAAATGAAGTGCTTATTAAGAATTATAGGATCTTATTTTATTACTTTGATGGCATATTTTTGTGTTGAAAAATGTTTGCGGTGTGGAAGTACTGCCCTTCAGTGTCTTTATTAAATCATTCTGTTAAATGATATGAATGACATGTTAGCAAACAGCTGCCTAATATCCCAACCAGCAGACATGGAGTAACATCAGCATACATTTAGAGTCATGTTTCTAGACACCAAACGTATCTGCTATAGGTCAAGTATTCTCTCTCACTTTATCCCTAGTTTGGTCTCCACCAGTGCCTCACTTACAAAATGCTAAATGCTGTGTAGAATTGAGGTAAAAGAAAAAAGCTCAACACTTCCATTAACAACACCATCAATATAGATTTAAAGCTGCAGCCCTGTCTATAGAACCTGCAACGATGATGTGTTTTTAAGCTTCTTGACCACAAACTGTCTCCCCATCAGCTATCAGCCACAGGCTGTCTTTTGCCTGTGGCTACATTCCTAGGTTGTGCTAGATATACAGCTTGGGACACTTTTGCCTCTTCCTGGGTTTTAGTCTTTGAAGAGGCCTGCATCACTTGAGAAAAGTGCTGGATCTCACACAGAGTGGTCTGTTATCAGCTTTATGGTTCTTGACTACTCGTGGGCACTGGGTTAGGTGCCCCCCCCCCCCCCCCCCCCCCTGTGGTGATGTATACTGGGGATCAAATAGTTTGTTCTTGTGTGTGTAAGGATTACTACCTTTTTCTGTGGCCATCTATTGTTGTTACATGTGGATGCCATTTTAGGGGGTCCTACAATCTGACTTTGTACATCTCCTGGTGTGCTGCTTTGTCATGTAGACACCTATACACTGAAACTTGCTGGTTTAACCACAGTGTAACTGAGAGTAAAGATGTAATTCAGTTTTCAGTCCATAACTCATGACATGACTTTAGGATAATTAATGCTGTTATTTTTATAATTGAATCACTGGTAAATCTGAATCTGAAATCATATGAAAATTGTCAAAAAGTGGAATTCTCTTCTGTGTGGTTCAGAAAATATAGTTTACATGGAGCACGAGGTGGCTGTTAAAACAGAACTAAAACTTACATTCTATCGATTAATGTTTCCCATGGAATTAATTCTAATAACTTTAGTGATCCCAGCGTGCCTGTAGATTTGTTTAGACATGTTTAGCTCACATATAACAGTAAGCATTGGGAGGATGGCAGCAGTTTATTCCACCTCTTTCTCTAGAGTAGTCCACAGAACTTATTGGAAAGCTTTTGACTGTGTCCAACAGGGGTTTAAATGTGTGACCTCTGCTTCCATTATGAAAATATGGCAATTTGGCATCGGAGCTATTAATGTTATTACAAAGAAAATGTATATATAAATAAATTTATTAGGGGTTTAAAAGTCCACTCAGCTGTTGTCAGGAGTGATTGCTGAGAACCCCCTCAAATGCAAACCAAAAGGACAGATGATACTGCTGGCAAGTAAGAGCCCACTCAGTAAAATTTAGAATCCATTAAGAAAAAATCAGCATAACAATTATTGCCCATTTAGAGCAATAACATGCTGTCATCTCAAGTCAAGGTTACACAAAATTGTTTCAAATTATTACTAATTGTTTTTTTCCTGAGGCAGATTGTGTCGGGGCCTGATCACAGCATCTCAGTCACCTGATTTGTTGTTGTTGAGGAGAGGAGATCAGTCCGAGGATCTGCTGATGTGCTTCAGGAGGAACACTTAGAGGAAATCTCCCTCTCCCCTCCTGCCCAGAGACGCCTAGCTGATGCTCCGGGGGTGGCCAGTCAGACGAGATAGCGCAGACACTGTCACAAGGATAGCTTTTCCTGGAAAAAAAAAGTGATGCATTACCCATCAGCTTTGAATCTGGAACAGCACATACTGTGCACTCCCACAAAGATGAGGACTACATATTGTGTCCCACTTGACCCTGCCTCCACTGGCTTGGTTCACATGAAACATGATGTGAATATACAGTAAATATACAGTATATATGTACTATATACTGCATATAGCACAAGAAAATTGAAATAAAAACAAATGTATTACATGTAAGTTTATTTTCTTTTAAATAAAAAGTCTGTCCCCAAATGTTCCTGTAAACTAAAATTTAATGCAACAAATTCCTCCTCACAGCTGCAGCATGTACTAGAATTAAGTCTCTTGAGCTGTTTCTATATCACATGAATAACATGTGAAGCTATCTGGCCAAACCAAAGTTGAATTATTTATGCTTGTCCTATTTCCATTAACCCTCACATTTTTTTTCCTCCAATTAGGCTCACAATAGAATCAAGTACAGTCCTGCAGGTCTGTCTGAACAAAGTAAATACTTTATCTGGTCCTAGAAAACCAGAGTTAACTGCTCAAAAAAAAAAACAAAGTTTCTGCTGTTTGTTTCTTCTGTGGTCAGATAAAAGTGGGTCAAAAATCCATGTTTGCTCCCCCCTGTTCACACATGAAGACCCCTGTCCCTGAAGAGACAGTTAGAGGGAGAAACCTGTGTTGCCTCAACAAGCAAATAAAATTCCAGCGATATAATAAGACAGAGGTGTGACTAAAGGCAATAGCACAACCCACCACAGACACATTATGGAGAGGCTGTCTGATTAAAGCTGCAACAGTCATAATAATATGACAAATGGTGGTGGAGATTCATATGATCAGAGTCATTATGTTCCTTTGCAGTTGCACATCTGAAAAGGTATTCATGTAATCATCTTTAAATGTAGCTTTTATACGTGGGGGAGGTGGAGGAAAGGCTGGAAACACTTCCAAGTTTCAGTATGAGAAGTCTCTGTCTCCATGGGTTTCATCCACCAGAAAAGGAAAGGGCTCTCCTCTGGTCCCCTGTGAAGCAATTTGTCGAAGCAGCACATAAATTACACAGCCAGGTTTGGGTGTCACTTATTACAGACAGGTCAGATCCTGACTGAAAGGTCTGGATATAAAAAGCATCTCTGATTTGTCTCTTTCCTCTGAAATGTTGCTCAACCTGAGTGGGAGGAAATGCTATGAATCATTATTAACAGCCGCTGTGTACAGCACCTAGGACTCAGGACTGTGTGACTGAAGGAAGAGTCCAGAAATAGTATGTCACAAAAGTTGTATACAGGGGCGACAAAATCTGGAATAGACACAGGAAAATACCTTCTAATATGAGGAGGGTGGTGTTCGCTGCACCATCCTATAATATTTGGGACGTGTCAACTGACTGTGTTAATGTATTTCACTATTTCCTTCTTTGCAATTACTCATTACCTGCTCATTGACAATCAATTACATTACTGTACTATTAGTTCAGAGGAAAGTAACTAGCTATATTACTTGTTACATTATTTTAGGTTACTCAGCACAGCTCTGTTAAAAGGTTCCCTCTGTCATGCTCACTCATGTTGTATCTTATCTTTTCTCCATATACAAATAGAAAATCACACATAATGATTTCAAAATACTTTTTGAAGAGAAACCTCTCAGTAGATAGAAGAGTGACTGCAGATACAAATGAATCATTAACTGTACTTGCTAGCCAGTTTCCTGTGATTATACTAAACTATGAAATATAAAGAGTCTACATTTTTTTTGTGTGTGTGGAGAAAATCCCAAAGCTGCGATCAGATAATCACAAAGTACAACAGACGTTCAGTGAGAAACCACAAGCTTGACACAAAGCAGCAAGACTTATATACTGTATTGAAGACTAAGACATCATTTGTAATTATAAGTCTGCAGGGGAGTTTACACAGTCAGTCTGCACTTCACAGATATTCTGTTTCCATGATCGGATAAATTACATGTTGCACCATGGTATGCTTTTTTGTAATGGAACAGTGAGAAAAATAAAATGGTGTAAGCTTGCATTGTGGCTCTAACATTGAGAGCACAGGTCTTTGCCTTTCATGTTTTCAATTTAGCCCATGCTGAATGAATGTGATTATGCAAATGACAATAGGACATCAAAAGGCAGCTGTCTCATTTTCTCTTTACAGTCAATCAATGAGATTTGGTTGAAATTCAGGGCTAAAGCGTCCTCTGTGTCATAAGAGCAGCACATTCAGCGACGAGCTCGGTCTTTGTTTGGAGTATAATATGTCTCTAAACCACTGCTGGAAGAAAAGCTGACACTGAGTGTTTCTGTCTTCCACACATGCAGCTCAGACAGTGCACAGATAGATACAGATATAAGCACTCTCATAGTGTGTTGATTAGCATTACAACACTTCCAGCTTCAGAGCAGGTGACACTGGAGTGCAGTGTTACATCTTAAACGTGAATGTGCCTTAAGACGAGCGCCGTTTATTCCATCAGATTGATTTATTTCAGTGGATACTAACGCTGATGTTTGAACTCCTGTAGCAGGAAATAACACTGAGACGTCTCAGTATGGTGCCGTCTGCTATGCGTGAGAACGTCATATGCTAGAAACTAGAGAACAGCCCAGTGTGCTATAAATTCCATTTATATGCTGCTATATAGATTTTGCCTTATACATTTTGTAGTTCCCTGGCAACGTTGGCCCATGAAGCGTTGCGTGTCATGCGGAAGACTCGGACACTGTAGACCAGGGTTTGTGCTCTGCGTGCTGTGTGCTCAGGTCTGTCCACCTTATTCCTAGCCCTGTCCTATGGGAATTAGGGGTTCTAGTTATCCTTTTCACTGAACTGGTGTCTGCAAGAGCTAGCTGTCTGCTACAGGTGTCTTGCTTTTTCTTAGAGATTTGGGAGAAATAAATGATGTGGGAACACACACCTGTTACATCTTAAACACTCATTCCTCTGTGCTCTACCAGCAAGGGGTGGGAGGACAACCCGAGGAAGTGGCGCTGGATAACATACAGTTGTGTAATCTGCTACTATGTTGACTCTTTTGCAGACGACAGAGAAGATTGTGCTGGTGTTAGGTAGATAGCGTCCGATGACAGCAGTTCCCATCAAAATAAATCCAGATATATTCATATAGGGCTCTTGGCTTTATCCAGTTTTGACTCTATGTCAACCTGAATGGATAAATTCTAGCAAAGACAGACAAATGCACTGTGTCATGTTTTGCAAAAGGTATTCAGATGTTGTTTCGTCTACTCCCACTTAAATTTCTGATTTGGCCGGTTGACATGATACCAGACTTCTTCCAATAAACATTACTTCTGAGCCCATTTGATGTTTTTCTGCACCATGCTTTTCTTTTATTGGTACCATGTGAACCTAAGACAATAAAATAAATGATGAAAAATCAGCTTCCCAACTATGATTTGAACCAAATCAAGCTTTCTGTTTCTCTTGGAATCTCTTATGTTGAGAAACAAAACTGCTCCTGCCTCTTTGGAAACAATCACTGACAGACAATGACAAACACTGAGTGTAAAAGTCACTTTCTCACCCAAGTGACTGAATCATCTAATATTACCAAGCTCTGCAACACTTGCCCAGGTTGTTCAATATCAGGAAGTTCATAATGTAACACTTGGTGTCCCACCGGATTAGGCAGTAATTACATGAAATGAATACTTTAATTACGTAGACGCTTCTGATAACTGCATATTTGCCCTTGGTGTAGTTTGTATTCCTGGATCCTGAGCACATTCTCCACAGATCATGAAACTGAAATCTACCCTCACCACTTCCTCGCTATTTTGGGGGCGTGGAATTTCACTAGGGAGTTGACTATATTGATAATGATGGGCATACTGCAGGCGTTCCTTCCTCTGGGATTTGTCCTTACATGAATGGCCCCTGGAGTTATTATCTGTAACGATAATGACTTCTCTCTCTCTCTCTCTCTCTCTCTCTCTCTCTCTCTCTCTCTCTCTCTCTCTCTCTTTCTCTCTTTCTGCTGCTTTACTGGCCAGGGTCCTTAGAACAAGGCCAGAAACCAAATTCTTTCTTTGTCTGGACAAAGAGAAAGACCCTTGAAAATGTGTCACAGCTCAGATTTTTTTTTTTTTTTTATCATTTTCTTCATCATACTGGTACTTACATAATCTTCCTAATGTACTGTGAAGTCTAAAATTGAATAGGGCTGCTACATTTTCATTAAGGAAGACAGTCACTGATATTTATTTGTACAGACAAAAATATTTGGAGTTAATTAGTATCCTGAACATTGATTTTAAACCAATAGGTGCTTTGTTACGATGAGTTGGAATAACCAAACAAAATCAGAAGCAGTTATTCAAGCAATGCAGTTCATTTTGTTGTAATCTCCTACACAAAGAGCTTAATCTTATCTTGTAAGCAGTTGTTTACAATTCAGAACTCACATTTTTAATTTTACCACAGGGTTTCAAGGGCATCCTCTCCTCTTTCAGTTCCTCTGCATTTTTAATCATTCCAAGTGCTTTTAATTTACTTTATATTTATCTTTGTTTCTAACTGAAGTTGTGTTTTGTTAGAAATTGTTTTCTCACTCAGAACTCAATTTAAAAAAAAAAAAAGAGGTAAGGCTCAAAGTCATTACCTCAGTCAAAGAGGCAATGTTTAAGACTTGGGATTGGGATTCATACTCCAAACAAACAGGTGGCAGCATGTTACCAGAAAGTTCAGGTGTCCACTCCTGTTGTAAGAAATGAAGAAAAGCACTCTGGGTTATATCTAAATATGTCACAGTATGAATTTAATAAGTATGAATTTAATTTATAATGAAATAAATTAAAATACTGAGTTATTGATGGCCATTATCCATGGTTAACTCTACAGTACTACTGGTAGTAGCAACGCTGTCAGTGTGGACACACACACACATACGTGAGCTGCACACGTGAGGTCGGCAGTGTGGTCCAGGCATGAGAGTGGTGACAATGGTGGATGTCTTATCTTGGATATCCACCCATTCAAGTTCTTTGTTTACCTCTTTTACACTTCAATAAAATGGATTTACTTATCTTTTATTTCTATAAGATGCTCACTATTTACTGATGTTCAACTGAATTAGCAACAGTAGTTTATATTTGATACATGCAAGTCTATATATTTGATCTCAGAAAAATGTATTTATTTCTAGCTAGCTGTCATTAAGTTTCTACCTTATATAATGAGTGAACTGTATCTTGAGGTGAAATTAATGATTCTTTTTTTAAATAACGTGTAATAGTGTGAGAGGGGTCGGTTGTAGAGATGAACCTGCAGGCAATCATCATCTGAATCAGCAGCTCCCTTTAGCTTAACAGAGCAGAATACACACATGTTGTTCACACACTACCTGCTCAGCACCAAACAGCAGGCAAACATGGTTAGTGAATAGCTGGCGAACATACTGGAGCAATAAGCAGCGGAACAACCAGATATCTGCCTCATTTGGCAGGTTGGTTAGAAACTTCATATAAGTTAATGTTGCTCTGTAACTACTTGCTGTGTAAATCAGCAACTGTTTGCAAACAATTTCACCATTTTGACTTAAAAACGTGATGATTGATGTTCACAACTTGTTATGCTGCCCCCAAGTTGCTAAAAAAAAAAATCAGTTAGCATCTTAGTTTGCTTTCTATGCATTACACAGAGCAAGAGAGAGGTCGAGAGTCGAGGATCTGCTTTGATAATTTGATAAAAATTACAAATTTAAATACAAAGGTTAAATGATGCTGGTGCGGCATTCAGATAATTGGTATGAGCAGAATTATGCAGATAGGGTATGTTTAGGAAGTTATTAACAGAAAAACACTGATTCTAATGCAGGTCATTTTTTACCCACTCATGGAAGAGTATAGGTTCAAGTCACCTACATCTAAAAGTCAAAATGCATAAAAAATCAGTCTGTGTAATAATTAATACCATCACCTGTCAGGACCGCATGATTAAAAATCCCTGCATGCTGCAGAACATTGCCTCCTCAAAGGAAGCAGGTCACCAAATGTTATACAGTCAAATAAAAATGAGTGCTGAATGACATGCCATGGTGATGAGGAGGAAACTGTTGGACATAGTTTGATATAAAGGGGGAGTGGTCTGCATCACGCTGTCCTTTATTGGCGTGGAAAAAAAAAAAAAAAAAGACTCATTTTGGAGTTCAGTGCTGGGACGCCGAGCAGCCCTTTCATCCACAGTGCAGATTGTGTGGCTCGGCGCTCTGCCCGACAGCCTTTCTCCCCTTACCTCTGCTTACTGTCGCGTCTCCTCTCCTGAACAGGTAAGACATCAGTCTAAGTTATTGTGGCCACGCAATAGTGTGCGATCTTTGTAGACTTCAGTGTGTATCCTGCCTGCCTGCCTGCCTGCCAGCGCGTTGCAGCTCGCGAATATTTCAATACCTTTCCTTTGCCACGCGTTTGCACAGGTTCGTGTAACTGTATAGGAGGAGATGGTGCCCTTAGCTGTGCCGTATACCTCAGATGTATCCCCGTTTTAACCGTTTTAAGGAAAGTTAATACTCAGGAGCCAACAGTGTATTCCGTACAGGAGTGAAATATCGTGATCCTTTGCGCATTCCATCAGGCTGCAGCGCGCAGCGAGAATGAGAGGGATTTTGCACGGTGGAGAGAGGTTACCGTCAGTGTGACAGATAATGGAAGAATTTGTCAGTTTTCAACATGTACAGGAGCTGCGCTCTTGTTCGCAGAGGTCGGTGGGTAAAGGTAGAGGTGAAGCGCGCCTTTTCCCTGTCTATCCACATTCCATTACTATGTAGACGATCGGACTGAAGCGCAAGGGACACCTGCAGCGGGAAATCAGACTGTGAACAGAGGTTTTCTCGAAGTGATTTTTTTTTGTGTGTGTGTGAGCTATTATGGTATTATTTTCACGTATTATTTTGAGAAGTACAGTGAGAAATACATACGAAGAATAACGATTTTTCTTTAATCTTCAGAACGCACTCATAAGAGCCTAGAATATTCTAAATAGTCATTTAAATGGGTTTGTGATAAAGACCTTGGAAATAAATGCTTTAAAAGCTTAACCTTAGAAGGTGACAGCATCGTGCCCACCTACAGTATTTCATCTAGTGACTGTGTGTGTGTGTGTGTGTGTGTGTGTGTGCTGGATGTGCTTCCAGTTCTCTGGTGTTTATTTCATATTTGATGTGCTGAAGCCAATAAGTTTCTCGCCCCTGTCTTCACATGTCTCAAGCCAATTCATGTTATTTGTTTTCTTGCTGTTATACAAGGATCATTAAAAGGAAAATTACCCCCGACACACACACACTCACACCCACACGCTCAGTCACCCTTTTCCCACCCAGGAAGGTACTACAGCATAATAAATATGCCATTAGCCATTTTCATTCAAAGGCAATACCCCCCCAAATTGTATTCACTGATCACACTCCTCTGTCACTTAGTCTAGTGGAATGATGATTAATATGCCACTTTGTGGCTTAATTTCTAAGCACTGACTTAATAAATCTGCCACATTCATGTAGCCCCATTGATTGCTCTCCATAGGGTCATGTAGAGAATACATATGGGCCCCTTCACATCCTCATCGCCACATAACGACAGAGGTGAGCAGACCTCAGCCACCAGTTTCCCTTAATTCACATCATGGAGATGATGCAGTACATAAACAATTTGCATCAGTATAGTTTGTTTCCTTGTTTCACCTGGAAGGCAGTGTAGTCTGCATAAAATACAGCTGATACACCAACATAAAGGTCCATCTGTCGTCTGCTGTTTGCACTGAGTGTCTAAAAAAATACACACATATGCAGTCTCTCCCAGTTTGGGGCCTAGGAACATCCAGGTGCTCTTCAGTGTAATACTGGGAAACCTGAGCAAAATGAGGACTCATTCAATCCACCATTATTTTAATTGACACAGGAAAACACAATGATAAATTGTTTAAAATGACATATTTGAATGGTTTTATAATAATGCAAATCCACACTAAAAGCTCTGACACTCAGGAATCAGTGTAATTAAAACACATTATTTAGAGTGTTGTTTAGGAGGAAGTAAAAGCCATTCATGGCATTCCCTCACATTTAAGAGCTGAGTGCTCTGTGTTTTTTGGGTTATCGCTTCATGTTGCCCGGGTTCTCTGGGTTTTTGCTCAACAGCAGCAATCTGAACAGGTAGGCAGCGCCTGCTGAAGGCTAATCTTCACAGGGGTGATAGAGATAACAGTGATGTATGAAGCGGATGGGGTGGTTTAACACCCAGAGCTGACTTGTCTAGCGGGGTCAGGTCTGTGATACCGGAGTACTGCTTCAGCCAGCTCCTCTCATGCCTGGGATTTGGCAGTCTTAATAGCTGCAGCTGGATCCAAGCAGAGTCGGCCTCTGTATTCACAGCCTGTAGATGCCTTGATGAATGCTGTGTTGCTGCTCAGGCATCTGTCAGTTGCTTCTGCTCTCCAAGTAAAATACTTCCTTGGCCAGCAGCCAGTCAGTCTGCCAGTTCATTCTGTGACATGGTTATGTTACATTTCACTGTTAAGTTTCACAGTAAAAGAGATGGCTGTGTTATTCCTGAAGGAGACGCTACACCTGGAAATTGTCACCAGTGGTAGTACCAGACTTTGCATTGGTAAGAAGTAGTAACACAACCACCTTGTAAATGTTGAATTTATGATCTTGCATAGATATAAAAAGCAACTGCACAGTGTAAGCACTGAAATTCACTGCACTCTAGGCCTGAGCAACCTGATCAAAGTGAATATCACAAGGTCATTAAATCCACACTAGTCAATGTCTATGTATTAACAATTCATCAAATAACTATGTGCATTCTCCATAGACCTTTTTAGCATCTTTTAGCTCATTGTTTATGTCTGCCCGTGTAAAAGATTCAGTCTCAACCCAGCAAAAAGGCTGTGATAAATCCACTGTGTGCTAACTGCCCAGCACCAAACAACAAAGAGACAGTGATGAGTTTGTGAATGTTTAGTGGCCAAACATTTAGAACCTCCAGAAGCTGGTGGAGACCAAAGCAGAGCTTAAAGGAGAGTGAATATTGGATTTAAATTTCACGTATGGCCTGACGGACAACTTTAATAAAGTTTCTTCATATCTGCTGGTTTTGTAAACTGGCATTGTTTCCTAGCTATTATAGGAATTAACCCACTGGTGGTAGAAGGAGGAATGCGATCAAAAACCTTCACCTGGCGCTACGTTTTATTGCTGTCACCAGCTGCGTGCAAAGTGCAGTTGTGCAAATGTGAATTGGATTTAAAAAAAAGTCATGAATGGAAAATAAATAAATAAATAAAATCTAATTACAGACTTCAAATTATCACAAAGAAACTTAGCTGAAATGAACAAAAGGAAAAATGACCAGCTCTAGGCCTCTGTCTATCAGGTCCTTGCAGTTGTTGCCTTTCAAGACCGAGGCTGCACTGCAAAGAGGACTGACACCACCCCTGGTTTTATACTGGAAGCCCATCCTACGAGACAAACCACAGTTAACTGAAAACCAGTCAACCAAGATATGCAGTATTTACATGAAAATCATTTCTGTGCACAGCACTCAAACTATTCTGACACAAACATATCACAAACATATATTTCATGCATATTTAGGCACCTAAAAGAACATGTTTTGTATTACCAACAGAATCACCCCTATGGACTAGTTTACATATGGTACATTCTAGGCTTCCCCTCTCTACTAATTTGGAACCTTCCACTTCCAGGTTGACAGGTAGACCAAGGAACTCTGTATAAAGGTGGTAACAGATGGATGTATAAGGACAAAACATTTGGCAACCCCAAGAATATTCCTGCAAATGACCTCAGAGTCAAAAGGTGTGTTTCTTTTTTTTTTTTTTTTGGTATTTCTTTTAACTGGTTGTGATTACTGCTCATCTGTATAGCACAGCAAGCTAAGAGGTTTTACTGTTAGCTAACACTAGCTTACCATGGTAAGACAGTTGCTAATGCTAATTCTAAAGACTGGCAGTGACACTTGAGCACTGGGAAAGTAGTGAAACAATGGTGTTAGCCTAGCACAACATGAGTAGCAACAATCCTAGCACCTGGCAATTTGTGTGCTGTGTGCAACCCACTTAGAAAGCTGGAGTAGCCCCATGACAGCCATACTTTTTAAACTGACCATATGCCAATGTTGTTTTAGCTAGTTCTGTGTCCAATTGGCAAAATCTCAATGCGGCTTTAAGAATCTTTATCTGATACGAAGAAAATAATCAAGTCAACTTTTAATTTAATTATGTCTAATATTTAATTATCTCCTGACCCTTAATTAAATTTGGTGTCGGCAGTCTTCAACCAGTTATCTTTGGTAACATTCCACACAAATCTCTGTAGTTTCATTTTGTCTCTTTGGTCTTGTTGCTTGTACCAGCGTCAGATTGTTTCTGCCACATACTGTAGCCAGAAGGAAGGACTGGACAGAGAGATATTGATCAAATTGACTTGATCACACCTGTGTGGCCCCATAGGCTCTGGATTAAAAGTAATTTTTCTTTATTAAAAATAAGCATTTGGTCATGGAGGCCCTAGTTGCTTAATGAAAAAATGCACACCAGAGACAGCCTACATTACTCAGTGCTGTCATTTAATTTGACTGTTGTCACTTTAAGATGAATTCAGAGAGGAAGTGTGATTATTAAAGGTGTGATTATTGATTGGCTGCCGTCTGTCAATGGACAGGATCAAATATGTTGGCAAGTGTTGAGCAGCAGATGAGTTATTTTGAAGGAATTTAATAACATCACTCGCAAATCACCAGATGGGCCAATCTGTTAATGATTCAGCAGTTCAAAATGCAATTTTACCTTTCTTTTATACCTTCTATTTTAACAGGTCTTTAATATGGTGTTCAATTTTAGATGAATTTTGGAGATTCTTTCAGTTTTACTTACTTTCCAACTCTCTCGAACAGCCCATTCAACCAAAACATGTTGAACATTCTTACAGCTCATGATTTTATTTGGAGTCCTGATGTATTTGTAAGGTCTTCAAGAGCCGCCAGCCAACACTGGTCTGACTGTAATTCAGTGGAGAGATTTTTTTGACCCATATTGATCCAAGAAAAGTTTCAGAAGCTTTTTTAGCCGTACAGGAATTTAATTTTGGATAAACACTAAATAATTGCAATTGCAAAGTATAAAAATATTTAACATTCCCACAGGTATTGGTATCAGTATTGACGTTTGAAAAGGGCAATCTTGCAGTTAATAACTTATCAGCATTCTGTCGATAGTGACTGAGATAAAGGCTGTGTTTCTGATCCCTCAGCGACAGTAGTCAGGAGAGATTCAGAGGGAAGCTGAAGGTGCAGTGTGAAGACATGTGGCCGGGCTGCAGGAGGCCAGGTAAGCAGGAAAGAGTGGTGACCTTCACTCTCTGATAGAAACTGACAGAAGCTTGATGGAGACTGTGCAGCCACCATCATGTTAAATTATTTCTGACATGGAGCTGCAAGACCCCTTAAAGCCAGAGAGGAGCATTTTACACCATAGTATTGGAATTAATGAAAGAACCCGACCAACAGACTCAAATTATGTGTTGAAACAGGCCACCTGTTCAGTTCAGTTCTGTTCTACCAAAACTCTGCTTGTCAACTGTTGAACCCAGCAGCTGGAGAATACTGCTAAGTAAGCTTGTACAGTGCAACATGTAAACTGTTCACACCTTGGTTTGGTTTGTTTTATTTGTAATTTGTTTTTTCTCAGCAGAATTGTTGCCTTTGTGTGATGTGCTTTTGTCTAATGCTCCCTGGCAGAAGAAGCCTGGCTTATGAATAAATCAGGGCCCTGACTTTCACTGCTTTGAACGATAGCGAATGGAATTACCATGTACAGTACCATACTGAACTGGGAGCTACTTTCATCTTTTTTTTTGCCCCTCTCTCCTGCTAAAAATAGTCCAAATGCTGCAAAGTGCTGTCTATATATTACATTGGTAAACGTATGCACAATTTCATAAATAATTCTGGTTCGTTTTGTTGTTTTCTACAACAATAGTTTTTTTTTTTTAACAATCTATTATTCATATCAACCTGGCTGTGAACCCATTTATTGTATCAGGATTTTGCACAAACAGACTTTAATTGCTTATTTCTTACATAAGATAACCACCTTCACTCACTGGTCACCAGTGATTTAAGACTAATCTTTTTAGCCAGGCAACATATTTCTCTTTGGAAAGCAGCAATTATTTTTCTGTCAAAAATTTCTCAAGAAATATATCATCTGATTTTTTTTTTATGAATGTCTGTCAGGAAGCTGATTCTAACTGTAATAGTCTTAGTGTTTGATTAGATATTTTTGCACCTCTGTACCAGTGCCAATATTCCAGATTTTTTATAGTAATATCTAAGTTTATAGCTGCAGTCCAGAACAGGATTACCAAATCAATATTGCAAGTAAACAACTGCATGCTCACAAAATAATTTTAGGGAAAGAAGTTTTATCTGTACCCTAAATACTCTATCTGCACAAACCACCACTACACCACAGCGAAGTTTGGAAATTTACAAACAGACTCTTCAGTCAGGGCTCTGAGGTATGAGGGAAAGATGTCTGAGGATAATACCTCAAAAACAAGTTGGGAGCCGAGCCTAGTTTCCTCAAACAAATCCTCTGTTGTGCCGGCATCACGAACACATTAGTGGTGGTGCACATTTTCAAAAACCGACTCCTCTTCAACTCGAGCAACACCTGCGCAACGCTGATAGAAGCCCTGTAATATGAACCTGTCACATAGACACTTACTGCAAAGTCTTAAATAGATGATATTCATAACAGGTGGAGTATCAGCTCATCATCAGAATGGAAATCCAAGAAATGGGTTTTGGGTGGTGGTGGGGGGGGGGGGGGGGGGGGGGGTAATTTTTGTCCTTCCAAAAGCATGCTTTATAAGTTGGGCGATGTGTGGATTTTTGGAAGGTAGCAGGCTAAAATAAGACTGGCAGTCGGTTAGTCAGATAAAACCTTGACTTGCATGAAATGTTAGTTTATCCCAGATGAGGATATATTGGTGGAGAATGCTGTGTAGGTTTTAGAGCAGCTTTGTGCCTTAGAGCAATGTATAGATTTTACTATCAGCATAGGAAGCTTCTGTCTATGATGGAATGTATATATTATCCATTGCCTTCATTTAATTTTCCTGCCTCCCCCCATATATATATATAGTTACCCAATCAGAATGTGTACCTCAGAGCAGCTATGAGTCATGGTTGAAAAAAAAAAAAAAAAAAAAAAAAAAAAAAAAAATATATATATATATATATATATATATATATATATATCTGTCAAACAAATTGAGTTACATAGCCATCAAAAAGATCAGACATGTATTTCATTCCAACTTTACCCTTTAAGGCTGATTATGTTATTTGGACAAGCAGCACAGGTTAGAGTTTTGAGGATGAGGACTAATCAATGTATCTCCCATCCAAAATGTTATCTCACAACCAGTTTGCCTGGGTGTAAACCCCTCAAATCTACTAAAGAGCAGGACAGAGCTACTAACATTAACTTACACTGAGTTATAGTAGCATCCAGGACTGGTTTCCAGTGCATGTGACCTCTCATGACCTTTAGCCACACAAAGTAATGTAGTATGAAATGCTCCTTGGATCTATGGCAAGTAGGTAGCAAGCTAGTAAGCCAAACATTTGCAGCTTAGATTAAAACAAACAACACTTTTTAATTCATTCCTTACACTTTTGCTGTCCTATTTTTGGCCTCTTGACCTTTAACAGCGTGTACCAAATACATACTACAGTGTATGCAGTGAGGCTGCCAGCTTTGTAGCAACCTGTTCAGCTTGTCTTTTCCTCTTCTTATTCACTGCAGCTCGAATAAGTTAGTGAAAATTACTTTCCCTCCGGCACCTCCATCCATCAAATCCTGTCTTTAGTCCTATCTGATGTTGACGAACAATGTGAGTGTGTGTGATGTTTCACGAATCCATGTGCTCCTTGATGCAGGATGCGCGCAGCATAGCTATTTTTAAGACATGTATTCAGCACCGAGCCTCTGCTTCGATGGAGGAGGTTGGTTCTGATCAAGTTTGACACTCACTAAATGATCGTGATGGCTCTTGACAATCAGCTGCTTTCTTTGTGCATGTCTCGTAATGGAAAACTATTAATCTAATAAGTATTCATACACTGAGGTAGGTGTGTGTATGTGTGCGGTGCTTGGGGCGGGTGTAGCGTGTGTGAATTTGTGTGCTATTTTTACATCTGGGTTAATTCATATAACCCTTTTGTAATGCAGTCTTACTCTGTGAGGTGGTAACAGTACATTAGCACTGAATATAATGTCAGAACTTCACTCAGTGCAGCTCTGCAAGAAGAATGTAATTGAGAGTGAGCCCATGGGAATTTGATGGGGAGACTGAGAATCTCGTAATGATATCTATATCTACTGTACAGCAAGCTATTTCCACAAATGGCCCAGTAATACGCCTTTAAACTTTGTGAACGCAATGCTTAGCTTGCAGAGAAGACTGACTCTCATATAAGTCTCTGCAGGTTCTGTGCACATAGTGTATCAGTCAGCTGTTCATCTGTCAAACCTCTTTGAGCATGTACTGTATGTAACGCAACACTGGAAGAGTGAATGAATGCGGAGAACATAATGAGAGCTTCCTTGCTATTAAGCAGAATTTCCAATACCCCTCTCTTGTAATCTACAGAGTAGCATAAAAGGTGAACCTTGGCAGCCTGCAGCATGATTAATGCACTGCACACTAAATGGATTTGCAATGAAACAATCGTGTGATGAGCTGCTTACACTCGCAATAACCTGGTACCTCGACAGCAGCTTGGCTCTTTCTGCTCTTTTATGTGAGAATCTGCATGGAATAGGCACAGTAGGCTCATTCGTGTCTGGAAGTGTGACCAGTAATTTCCAAAATGTCAAAACCACCAGAATTGTCCAGGCTTATCATTTACTTTTAGTGATGGCATGGCATGTTTTTCTGACTGTTGCACACTGCAAAACAGTTATGTCAAACTCATGTTTACCCTGCTCAAAGCTTGCAACATGGAGGAGTCCGGGTAAATCTTACATTAGAACGCCTTGTTTCACTCTTTTCAAACTAACTGATTTTTGGCCACACACTTGTCTGAGTCATGTGCATTGCAGTAGCTGAGTGGGGACTAGAAGTTTCTCTGTTTGCGGCCACCTTTTTAGTGTCTACTAATAGCCTGCATCTGAGGCATTTAGGGGACATCTGTAAATTGCAGCTACAGAAAATAATCTGGGTTACACTCTCCCCGTCTGTACCGCACGAGTGTCTGTATGCACAGCGCTTACACGCCGCATCACCCACCACCACTAGTAAATTGGGGAAGCACTGTAATGTCTGTAAAATGGTCATTTCAAGTAAGAGTGGAAACACCAGCAATAGGCTGAAACATCTTTCTACACAACATGCTCTTAAATTACAGCAATGCCATGTATTTGACTCTCCGCATGATTGCCACAGCTGTCCAACCGAGCGGCACGTCCATTACCGACAGTAAATATCCTAGCACCACACAAGCAGGCTTAGCAGGCAGTTGCTGGAGCTAGCTCAGAGATAGCAAAACGGCTGTAGGGATGCTGAAAACCTGTGAAGGCCTACTTCCTGATCAGGGGTAGTTAAGGGAATCAATCATCAGTAGAATTGATAATGTCATCAGTGTCAGTAACATTTATCAAATTCCATCCTGAGTGACCACAGAGCGTCACCCATCACAAATACAGGCCTTGGCTTCCTCATGGCCACTTTTAGACCATGTGGCGTACTCCTCACTCTCTGCCGCAGGTCACCTGGTCAGAGGCCTGGTTGTCCCCACAGCCTGGCTGTGTTGACTTTGTCGTCTGTGGCACTATCAGTTATCTGGCCCTGTGACCTGCAGTATTTCTCCCTGACATAGCCCCCCCCGGCCCATCTCTCAACACAGCTCCTCAAGACATCATATTTCCAAGACAACTCATATCCTTCGTGTGGTGAAAAATAGCTCCTGACATCTGTGATTATTCTAAACCTTTAAACTGTCTTTTCCTATTACACTTACTGAGTTGTGATAGATTAAGCTTTATCTTCATGGCCACATTGCACCTCCTTTTTTTCTTTGCACTGGATTGTTTATGTTTGTGTCTGTCCAGAAAAAGCCTTCCCTTGCAGGAATTCATCAAAGCGCTTTGTCCTAATATCGAGGCAGCATAAGAACAGGCTGCAAGGTCTAATAGATTAAGACCACTGCCATCCTTCAGCCCCACCACTGATTGTGCATGGTGATTTCATTACCCAACAGGAATGTTCTTATACTTTTGTCTCAGAGCAAAATTGTGTTAAACTTAAATAGCAATTTCCTCTTAATAGAAAACATGTCCTGAAGATACAAGGGTAAAACAGTGTATCTACTGCGCTGACATACCTTTATCAACAAATATAGATTCCTACCTGGCCAAACAATAACTGGACCTCGGCTGCAGCAATTTGTGGTTGAATTTAGGCCTAAAGTGAATGAGCACCCAACATGGACAAGTCATAATATTTCTTATAGTTGTGGATTTGACCTGTGCGGCTATGATTGGATTAGATGCCGGCTTCCTGTCAGGTGCTTTTTGTTGAGGGGGGGTCGGTGGGCTGCGCCCGTGACGAGCGAAGCCGCTGCCCTGCGTGGCGGTGGAGGATGGATGGCCTCGGAGTACAAGGTCCAGGAGAAATGTGCCCACCGTGCCGTTAGGGGATAGGGAGGAGATGATTCATTTTCAGCATCACTTCACCCAGGATGATCTCATTACTTTGTGCGAGTGGACAGTCCCAGCGATGACAACTCGGCAGGTCTGCAGAGCGTCCACCCTGAGAGGCGTGTCGTATGAGGCATTACACGCTCCTGCACTGTTTGTGTGTTGATTATAGAATATAATAGAAAAATAGGAGGAGCACAAATGTATTCAGGGTGTCCTTTCAGATGATTACATGCAGGTGTGTTGAAGTGATAGTCGTCCTCTCCCTGATTCACAAATATTTAATAGGTTTTTATTTTCTGCTTTATTAAAAGTCTACTTTTTATTTAAAGTCTATTGTTCTGTTGATGCTACTAATAACCAAATTCATAAATATAAAGTGGATATTATTTACATTCTGCTTTTGATGCATCACTTGTACACGAAACAATCAGTCGCTGACACGTGTGCATGTTCAGGAATCTTAATCATAATGCAGACAGTTGGAAGTGACATTCTCTCTCTGTTATTTATTACTTCTTCTGTTTACATGTATACTTAGCATAAACTGCATGTACATAATACATTATCTTGATAAAAGATGCATAGTCAGAGTGTAAGAGAGGGGCGATCACCTGTTCGACCCCATTGTATGTTTTTTTTTTCCAGATCCATATGTTCTAATTATGGTATAAACAGACTGTTAAATAATAATCAGAAAATCTGGAGGTGTCTGTCATGTTCTCTTTGAACATGTAGAGCGACACGTGTCGTACCTCTGCGTGTGCTAATTAAGATGAGGCACAGCGTCATATCTGAGCTGTACAGAAGAGTGCCTCGTGTTTTAACAGTGTGCGGCGAGGCGAGCACATAATCCTACCACGCCTTGTTAAATGAAAACAAAGATTAAACAGAGATGTTACAGAGCATTTTAATGATCCATACCTGCACTGTAGCTCATAGAGAGACATCTAGAAATATCGCTGGTCTTCACATGTTTCACTGGATGTTGGTTGTCCAGTGGCATGTTTCCATGATGTGGGACAAGAAAAAGTAGAAACACCACAATGTAAATGTAAGTGTAATTTGACATTTTTCAGAAATGCAATATTATCACCAAACTATAAGTAAGTAGCAGAAGATGCTCTCAGTGTGATACTATATATTATTGTTTTATGACTGAGCCTTGGGCAGCGTTTATTTGTTGCAGCTTAGCTGAGGTGGAAGTAATTTTAACTAGATTTTATTCTGTTGGGCAGTTTAATCTATGACAACGCATCATATTTCATAATGTGACCATGTGGAAGATGTTCATCTGCAAAGCAACGAGTAACCGATGCTGTTAAATAAATGCAGTCAAGTAAAAAGTACAATCTTATAATCAATAAAAGTGTCAATTGTATGCAAGGACAGCACTGCACTTTTTGTTAGATCAGTGTTTTGTGTTGTGTATAGGGACTTTTTACTCCTTTTTACAGCTTCTGCCATTCTCAGCGCTTTCCAAAAGAAACTTCTGACCTACATTTTCACGACCTTCAAATGCCCAACTTTGTGTTTCTGACCAAGGACCTAATATCTGGAATTCAGACACCACTTTTTCTTAGTGCTTGTTGTATAAGTCAAGAGTAAATATACTTACTGTGCACACAACTTTTTTTAAAACAAAATATTGTTAAGGCATTTTATGCTTCAGTTAGAGAAAGTGAAGCTTGAGTCCTCCTTCAGTGTGTACACACAATGCGTCTACACAGCGCTGAGTGTAGGTCACCTGTGTTTTGGCAGCGCTCCGAGCGCAGTACACTATCGCTGTAGTTACTCAAGTAAAACAGAAGAAAATAGACTTGAACGGTAAAAATAAACTGTGGTTCTGTGTGTGTAGCACAAGTGAAATGCGAGCCGTCAGCAGCCTGTGTAGACAGGTGAATGGTGTTTTAAAAAAAAAAAAAAAACACACACACACCTGTCCCATCAGATGTTCATGTGATGGACGACTGAAGAACGTGAAACACCTTCTCGGCTCACAAGTCAGAGACAGCAGACCACTGAAACAGTCATCTCCGAAGGCTTACAGAAAACAGTCACTACAACATTTTATTTTATCGATAATAACATTTCGAGGTAACACATGACAACATGGTAACAAAGTCCCACATCTGCAGCCGAGGCAGAGAAGTGACTTTGTTGGTCTGTACCTGGAAAGACCCAGAAATGGCCTTGATTTTGAATTTCTCTAACAGACGTGTTAGTTTCTACTATTTATTTATTTTCTTTCACATCAAAACTGTGGCAAACACAAGCAAGGTCAAATTTTCTCATTAGTTTTGGTTTTACAAAGAAATCCCAAAGCATTGATGCCGCTCTGCCGAGTCATGAATCTCACAAGCAGAACCATGACCAGTGCGGTTTGTTTTATCTACATCAAGCCAGAAAATGTCTTTTCTCAGTCTGCGTTTGCAAATGTGTGAGCTCTGTTAGTGGAGAGGCTTCATATTGTTTTCTGCTGCTCAGTGGTCGTTATTGTTAAGCTTTAATTGTGTTTGAATTTTAATGCACGAGTTTTATATGTGTCTGTCTGTGGCTGTGTGCAGCTCACTGAGCAAACAGGGCTTAAATTATTCCCTGACTATAACACATTATTACATTGTTTAGGGCATGTGGCATGATTTTTTTTAATGTATCATAGCTAAAAGGTGCCTTGGTATAATATTGCTTTGTGTTATACTTGTTTTATCACTTGTGTGTGAATTTAGATCAGATGTTGAATTCACCACATACATTTCTGTTCAGGCATAAGAAGTTTAGATGTGGAAAAATGATCAGAGAATGTACGTTACAGTGTGTTTTTTGTTCTCCAAAGAATTTAGCAAACAAACGTCTCGGTTCTTTTCCTCCCCATGCATCGTAGGGCTATTTATGCAAAGGTGTTCTTGATCTAAACTGTTAGTTTGCAAAAATGCGTTTTAAATAAATAAAAAAGAAAGAAAAAGAAGCACTGATTGCTTGAATGCAAGTCACCGCAATTTATCTTTTCATTTCTTTGTGACCCACTTTGAAGATTTAGCATCAGGGACCGAACTTCAGTGATCACGTTACAATCAGACAAGAGGCTGAGAGTGAACCCGGGGATGAAAAGTGACCTTGCAGCACAGAGCAGCCAGATGGTGAAGTGAAATAAATACACGGGGTCAGAAC
This sequence comes from Toxotes jaculatrix, assembly GCF_017976425.1. Classification (NCBI taxonomy): domain Eukaryota; kingdom Metazoa; phylum Chordata; class Actinopteri; family Toxotidae; genus Toxotes; species Toxotes jaculatrix. The sequence continues at coordinate 5,420,115 of NC_054396.1, read as the reverse complement.
AATTTTAGACCTTGACCACATGGTACAGAAGGTACTTGAACACAGGAATGATGAAAAGACTGTGTGTTTTAATCATGACACAAACATAAACTGCAATTACTTGTTCATAGGGAATGACGTGTTTCCTTATTCATGTACATCAGCGGTGACACAACTGCTTCTAAAAGAAAGACAATGTTAAGCGAGTCCTGTATTGAAGGACGGGATTTCAAATCAACTAAAGTGCACTGACATTAGAAACTCATGTTTACTGTATGTCATTCTGTGATTGCGTTGCAGTTTCAGAAATTGATCAGGGTAGTTATTGGCTTTAATTTGTTTGCACTGCGCTCAGTGTAGTGCAGATGCTGTCATGTGAGCGGAGGCAAAAAGTCTCAGTCAGCTCTTGTTTGCAGCCTGGATCAGTTCAGCAGCTGAAGGATGTTGACTTTGTCAAGGTTGACCTTAATGTATGTATGTATGGCTTGATAGGGATGACATGCTCTCTGCTGACATCGCCTCTGATGGTCTTTAAAGTGACATGAACTAGAAGGCAAGACTCAGCAGCCACAACACTGATATTATTAAGGTGAGGCAGTCCTCCTTTAAAGGAACACTCCACCATTTTTCAGCCTTGTCTACTTCCATTAGCCTGGCTGTTGGGATGTGATTAACATCAAATTGATCTTTTTCATGGTGAACATCATCACATGTCAAACTAGGAAAACATGTGTACATAATAATATTAATGATGATATGAACAAGTAGAGCATTTAAAGGGAACGGAGCCATTCATTAATGTCATTAGTTATACTAAACTAAACTGTATTTCCTGCTATACAAGTTCAAAGGTTTAAAGTTACTATTACTTTATTGATCCCTCAAGCTGGGGAAATGTATCTCTGCATTTTACCCTCTGATCTCACAGGGTAAAGTCCAAAGCGGTGCTCTTAACATGCTGTGCTACGGCCGTCCCCAAAAACAAAGCAAGTGTTTCCGCCCGGTTTCGAACCAGGGACCTTTCGCGTGTTAGGCGAACGTGATAACCGCTACACTACGGAAACCTTATACAAGTGTTTAGTATAAAATAGGCCAGGTAGGCTTGTGTGTGTATCCCCTTTCAGCAACAAGGCAACTCAGAGTGCTTTACTTAAGATGTAAAGAGGCATTAAGAGCAGACAGAAAAGAAATATAAGGAAATAAATAAAGACACTTAGACACAATAGGATTAAAAAAAAAAAAGAGTTAAATAAAATAGAAGGTACAGAAAACAGATTAAAACAGGAAAATTAAAATTATAGTGCAGTGCAAGATACAGTTGGATGCAAACGTTTATGTTCCCCTGGGCAAATTCCAACTGTGCTGATTTTTTTAAGTGAAAAGAAGAAAATACAGCCCCTGCAGCAAACACACATTATAAATAAGTCTTTCTTCAAATGTTAATGCACTCTTTCTTTTTGTATTCCATAAAGTTAAAAAAATAAATAAAAATAAACAGTAGCTGTTGTATGTGCAAAAATCTGGGGACCCAAATGAGTCAGGACTTGGGTACTTTGGGGGGTCTACTGAGCACTGACTTTGTAGGTCAGTCGGTCAGCTAAAATGAATGTGGAGTGCAGTTTATGCAGTTGTTTTAAGGACTAGAGTGAAGTTGTCTTTGTACGTACAAATTATATTTGACCAAGCTTGAAAGTTAAAAGGGTCCTGAAGTAGTTAATAATTATCTGAAATTTGCTGACTGACACCGGCCTGTGTTATCAACCTACAAAGACAGTAAAGACTGCTTATTACACTGACAATCAGCATACCTGGTTTCAGTTGACTGCATTTTCTACTTTAGTCTCGTGCAATCCTTTTTCTTCAAGTGTCAGAAATGACAGAGATTGTAATGTTTAAAATTGCCTGTTATAGCAGGTTGTTTTATTTGTCTGGTCTGGGCTTGTGCTGCACATGAAAATCTAAGGTTTATCCAATTGTGGAATAAAATCACTCAGCAGTGAACATTCATCATATCTGAGTGTCTTGCAGCAGAGCTTTCTGAATATGACTCACATGGACTGCAGGTTTTTCTGTTCACAAATTCCTCGGTCCAATATACACCTTCAGCTGAAATGCTTCGCTTTTAAGGTGCTGAGGAAATAAAATCTTAATACAGAAATCAAGAGATGTGATTGCAGATGTCCAAAGACCACTTACACTTTACCTGCAATTCACAGATGTCCCCTAAATGCTTCACATGCAGACTATTGGTAGAGACTAGGCAGCTTCACACAGAGAAGCCTCCAGTCCTCACTCAGTTACTGCAGCACATGCAGCTCAGACAGGTGTGTGGCCAAAAAGCAAGAAAGTGAAACAAGACATTGAAATCTAAGATGTAACTAAACTGAAACGGAGTGATTTCATCCATCCAGGTGGGTCTTAATCTGCCTGGGTGGGCTGCCCTAGTAGAGCCTATGTGTGGTAAATGCTGTGGACTTGCTGCTCAGCTGGGAAACCGTGGCACTCGTGTGTAGAGATCAACATGGCATTCCTGGATTTTAAGCGCCTGTTTCATAGAAAGATGTTTCAGCTTATTGCTGGTCTTTGCACCCTAACTTGAAATTAGCATTTTACAGACATCATCACAACTAGCACTGTTGTCATCTTTCTTCTTGAAATGAAGCCCACTGGACCGTTTCTTCCTGCATGAGACACAATTAAGACACACAATCCTGATTTGACGTCATTGTTGAAATGCACAGCTGCCAGCAAATACATTCCGGCATCAGTAAAAGGAACTGATAAGACCACATTCTCATTCTGAGGGTTCAGAATATTTGGAACCAGTTCTCAACTGGAACCGGTTCTCGATTTCCCATCCTTAATTTCATGACAGATGTGATGACACGGGATAACACCAAATGAGAAAGTGGTGAACCGGCTTAGCTTTCCCACGTTGTTGCTGCATTTCTGAGATCACACACTGAGATCAAAAGAAATCTACCAAACACGAAAGGATGGAAAACCAGTAAATCTGATCATCTTACAATGTTTGCAGTGAGCCTCACCTTTATTGCACATGACATGCTCCCTGAAAAGACAAAAACACGCTCGCTTGATGTGGAAATCATCTTCATGTTCCCATTCCTCTCAGTAAGCCCCATCACTCCCTCTTGTGTTGTTTTTAAATGTTGATCTTTTCTGCTCAGTGCCATCAGACATAACATGGTGAGACTTCATTTTATGATCATTTCAAATCCATACAGTTTAGAAAATATTAACTCCAGAACTCCTTTCATAACCTGTGCTGAATAACAGTTGATTTTTTTATTTATTTATTTTTTTACTATTTTGATGCCTGTGGTCATTGTTGTGGTGTTTAAAGACATGACATCTGAGATATCATCTGTCATTCAAACACATCTCAAATTTTTTTTTTTCCCTGTCTTGTCAGTCATGCTGAGTCAGTGCCTCTCCAGAAGGTGGCACGGCAAAATTCATTTGAGCTTTCTTGTGAATTAGGGAGCGTTTAGTGATGTGGGTCATACTGTGGATAAATTTGATTGTGGCAGGTTTTTGCAAAAGTGGACAGGCTGAAAACTTGAACTTCATTTCAGTCTGTGACTGTTTTATCCTGGTGTGACTAAGCCCTAAAGGCTTTTCTACACAGAATCCAGGTCCGCCACATTTTTTCAGCCGTGTGTCTCACATACGTGCAACATCTGGTATTATTGAGTAATACCAGGGCAGGGATCACCCATATTGATGCCGTTATCAATACTCTTGGGGTGTTAAAAGCAGTAATTTGATCACCTTTGATCTCAGATCTGCACATTCCAGCTACTGACCCCGATGCTTTCTGTCTGTGCTGCACATCAGGCGTGTGCACCATCCTACACAGTGGTATCTGACTCGCAGTGTGGTCAGCGTGTGTTGCACTTAATTCTCCTCAACTGCCGAGTCATTTGATTCATCCGAACGGAACAGCCATGATAAAGGAATCATTTCCTGTCCCCGGCAGATTTTCCCCCAGAAACAGCTATCAGATTTTGTGCGTTCAGAACAGCGAATGTAAAAGCTTTTATGAACTCAGTGAAGGATGAATAGAAGGCGACAAAACAGCAGAATGCCTCAGATTAGATATTTAATGCCTCTCCTCTCTTATTGGCTGAGATGTTGTGATGCTGAACTCCTGTCCAGCTGGAGAGAGCGTCTCTGACCCTTTACGTTTTGATCTGGGCTGAGACCGCACCCAGACGTCTCCCCCTACTGAGCTCTGGGCAGAAACAGGCTGTTAGTGTGAGCTGTGATAGCACGAGCAACTTTGACTGGTGGCCTATCAGAGGCAGACTGGCTGTGGGAACTGGATGGGATTTGAAGACCTGGCCCTCCATTAATCATATTCAAATCAGCATCCCACTGAATGCCTCCTCTAAGCTCCTCACTTCTCACTCAAGCTTATCTTAATATAGACAGATGAAGCCAGAGTCTTGTTTGTCTTTCTATAGTGACTATGATCATCCTTCCATCACTCATTATTGATTATGTCAAAATTCCTGATGACTTAAAGATGTACAAACAGCTTGTTTACAAACAGTTCATCAAATTTAACCAGTCGCAATCAACTCCAGCTTTACACTCATTTACATAAAATATGATTTTTAAATGAGTGGCAACAATTGTTGTTTTGTTATGAACATCGTGTGTCATTAGCGCTGTCAAATTCTCTAAATTAATAAAAAGAGATGAGAGGTTGTAGCGTACTAACAGCTCGGAGTAAATCTTTGTCATCGCATTTTTCTCTCATTGTCGTTCTGGATTCGGCGCCGTTTCAACTGCACTCAGTTCAGCATTAGTTAAAAATGATCCTGATAGATGTATCTCAAATACACAGCCGGTCAAAGAACTCTTAATTCTACTGAGATCTGTGCATGTTTAGAAAGATAAGAATTTCATTATGCTCTCAAGGACTATAAATGTCGAAAGGGAATTTGCCTCCGATGGTTTGTCTCTGTCTGCATCTCAATGATATTCAGCACAACACAGAGCTTTAAAAGAAGTGTTTGTCTCTTGTTCCTATTTGAACAATTGTTCTGAATGAAAAATAATATTCAAAGCACCACTGCAGACTACATTCAAATGAAGTCTGACCTTCAGAGTTTTACAGAGCATACCCTGTGCTGGTATGAACAGGTAGCCATGTCAAAGCCACATTGTTTGCATGTATGTACTATATAGGCTAATTTAATGTTATATGGCTTTAATGAAGCATGGTGAAGTAAAGCCCAGACTCATTAACAGCTATAATCCAGTGCTGTTTGCTGATGAATCCATTTGTTGTTATGCTGGAGAATCATTTGCACTTGTTTCTGATGCTGCACAAAATAAGGTGTTACATGTCCTTTTATTGCTGCATGAATATGAATACAGACCCACTGATACAATCATATTGCTTGACACTCGTAAAATTTCATTAATTATGGTTATATGCAAATAATATGATATAATTACAGTTTTTGCTCCAAGTATAAATAACATTTGATTAAGCTGTTTACATTTGTTGCAGAAAAGGCTAATTGCTGCAATATTCCCATTTTTATGCAATACTTCACGCTCTATTTATTGACTGGACAGATGAAACTCTTTCTTACCTTGCAAGCTAAGAGAGACGTCTAAGTTCTCTCCTGACACTGTTGTTGATGCCGTTAATGTTGCAAGGCATAAAATACAGGTTGTAAAAAAAAAAAAAAAAAGGTCCATCTACAAATATTGGCAGTGTGTTGCATGTGTCCGCTGGGCAAACTTGGTGACTTATGAAGCCTTTTCATTATGTTCCACACCTGTCCAACAAAAACATGAGTATTTCACATCTGTTATACTCTAAGCTGCACCAGGCAATTTCCGATGATAGCAGCTCCAAATGGTAGGAGAAGGGAACAAACTGGGATTTTCAGGAGCCTGAAATCATGTAAACATTTGTCAGAAAACTGCACATGAGACACTTGTGTTCTCAGGCTGCTCTCTCTGTGAAGCTTTACAGCAAAGAGAAGCAAGATGTTAATGAGTCCAACTTTCTCTGGACACAGTGTTCACTGCGCTTGTTTAATAATGCTGCTAGTTTTGATCTATTGTTCCTGTGGGGGAAGAATGAATATACCTGACTTCTAGATTTGCTTAATATTAACAGGGTGACACTAGGGGATCTCAGGTAGGATGAGTTAGCTTTCAGTCTACAATCTTTCTTACTGTTGATGTAGCTGTGAAGGACAGAACGTTTAAACTGGAAGAAATTATATATAAAATGTATATATAAATATATAAATGTTGACATACTATCACCTTTCAAGTTACTAATAGACAATGGAAGGTGGAAACTCATTGTAAAGCTGAAGGGGAGCTGCAGAATCATTAATTCAATGTTCAGTATTTTCCTACTACTAAAGGATTTTTTTTTTGCTACACGTAGCCGCCTAATGATGATGATGTGCTCATTAGCGATGTGCAGCTATGTAGTGGCTGTGTTTACATTCTGTGGATGTCTTTGCTCTGAAAAGTAGGCTAACTGTGGCGAAGTGAATGAAAGCGGTTGTTGTGTGTAATGAGGTAACTCTGGTGACCTAATGGGACAAGAAGTCAAATGTTTTTGGTGTTTTGAATTTTCTGAGGAAAGCAGCTGCTGATCCAGCAGCACTGCGGTCAGGCTCAAGTGGCAAACCAACATAAAGCGACAAGTCGACCTCAGGTTATGAAACAGCTTAAAAAAGAATAAGACTGCCAGGTTAAATAATAAGTGTAAACACGCTTCCTTTTGCTAGCACAAAATCTAGTCAAAATCAAGCAACTGTCTGCTCTTAAATGTATTTTCAAATATCACATCTGTGTCACCCTTTTCTAAGATGCATACAACTCTTAAACTTTTACTGAATCGCTGCTCTCTACTATAGGAGCAGCATCCTGCACGAGAAGGTTTTCTCATACAAACCACAGATGAGGTCTCGTACATCAATGTTTTACTCTCTCCCTCGCTGTGAACCACCATTAACAGTAGTAAAACATGATCAGATGTTTGATATGTAAAATCTTTATCTATTTAATCACATTTCTAGTATCTAATTTAAGTAAGTAATACCTATAGCTAAGAGATAAACAAGTATCAAATACAATAGTTTCCTCTGAAATGTAGAAAAGTATAGTACTTCATGTTTATTGTACTTTATATTTGTACCTAAGTACAGCACTTTGTACCATTACACCATGAGTGTGAGTGTGAGTGTGTAGTGTTGCAGGGATGGTTTAGGACTGAGGAGCAGTCTCATCTGTCAGTCACTCAGATGGATAATTAAAAAGTGACCTACTGCCTCACTAAACAGCCACAGAGTTACATCAGAGCTCAGAGTCTGACCCCTTTAACAGACCGTTAAGCTGCTAACTCTGATCCCTCTAATACTTCAAAGAAATTATGGGCGGGTTTATAGTCAAATTCAGCCCTGAAGAAAAGTGAAGTGGTAAATAATGAAGCTGAGTTTGCTGCCAGGCACACAAAGCAGAGCCACGGCGTTACTCCAGGACCTCCAGGTGATGGCTCTAACACTGCATGGTGGATAACCTTTTGAAAAGGCTACAGGGTACATAACCTTTTGAAACATTTAAACATTCATGTGGTGGCCATTAACTGTGATGCATGTTAAATCCTCTTGAGCTGTGAGAGGTTGCTGCTAGCATTTGCAGCCACTGGACAGGCTTTAATAATTAATTTTCAGAGTGGCCCTAGAAATCCCTGAATACATATTCAGATTTTGCAGAGAAACCTCGGAGGATAGATCTAATTGACTCTTTAAATTTCCAACCTCGCATAATGAATTAAACATTGATTGGAGTACACTGACTAGTAAACACAAATTATCTTCATCCATTATTTTTTTTCCCATTGATTAGCATTGCATTGGTATTATTTGTTTTGAATGATGCTGAATGAGCTAACCTCTCAGGTGACTTGTCATTGTACCTGTCATCAGACTGTCTGAGGACTTAACGTGTCAAAGGTTACGAGAGCTCCAGTTTAAACAAGCCGCTTCATAGTAAAGGTCACAGACACCTCGGTGCTACCAAATCCAATTACAGGATTGGACTAGCAATGGAATTTAAAACAACCTGCACCTGCCTTCAAAACCACTGCTAGCAAACAATACTGCTCACAAAGATCAGAATAATTTCCACTGGAGGTTGTATGTTCCCTGAATTACTTAAAGGTAAAGTTGTTGTTTTTTTCCCATGTGGTAGTGCATGTTGAGATTGCCTCCAGCTCCCTGAGACCTTGATCAGGGTCGTGGGGTACTGAAGTCCTGCAGTGAATGGCTATAGAAATGCACTGGTCCGAAAACAACATTGGCTTTTTTTTTTTTTTTTTGGTGAATCTGTTATTTAATGTGGCCTGCGTCCATCCTCTCACCACCTGTGGCACCAGAGAGCTACAGAGCTACAGGTATACCACTGACACCTGTACTGTCCCTGCTCAGCTGTTTACATGCCTATAATCGTAGCATGTATTTCAAAGTCCAGCCTTACCGCAATGTGGTGACAACTGGCTCTTACACCATGAACAACAGGAAATTGTTTCAGGTGGATGCTATATTAGGGTGGTTCCCACCTCTGCATCTGTTCATCTTAGTGGAGACTTTCAATTTTCCATGTAAAAAAAAAAACAAAACCTTGTCCATTATCCAAAAGTCTTAGTCTTAGACTCAGTAGAAAAAAAAATCATCTTATTATACTTTTAATTATACTCATATTTCAGCTCATATTCCTAAATGAAAATCAGAACTACCTACTTTTATGATGATTCTAAGCTCTGATTGGTCTGCTGTAAGATGAAGTTCACTGTGTTGCTGTGACACCAGCAGACGTCACTAGAGAATGGATGGACAGATGGACGGATGATAAAGGTGGTGTAACAGTATTACAGTAATCCTTCATTTGACCTCACTAAACATCTTTTAATATTAGTCATTGCATCACAGGAGTCTGGTTAAAATCTGTGCTGGTTTTGTTCACAATGTCATTGCTTGAATTCCTCCTCATTAAATATCCGGCATGGCCTCATTACCAGAGTATCACCAGACTGCAAAGAAGCAGAGCATTTAGCAATAAAGTGCTGGGAGTAATACCACAGTGAGGCAGCGGTGTGAATCAACCTTGTTTCATTTCTTCCTTGACGCCGTGCGACATGTGTTTGACTGACATTCCTCTTTACCAGGAACTGCTTTGGTTCTTGTTCTGCATCACGGCTGTTCCATTCCAATAAGTCCTGCCACCAAACTAATTGGGCTTGGTGTGAAACCTCAAGTTGTTCAACAGGCTCTGACAGGCAAGAGAAAACAGTGATTGGTACAGTTGCATGTGCTTCAATAAAAAAAAAAAAAAAAAAAAAAAACGTGTTTGGAGTTTAGCACCATTGACTGTCACAGATTCCGGTGGAAAAAACCCCAAAACAACCTCTTTCGCTGTTCTGTTTGTGACAACTAGGAGATGACAGGCTGTAGCCGTGTATTTTCTCATGGTTAAATTGAAGTGAATGTGAATATAATACATTATTTAAAGAAACAAATTATTTTTTCTGTGATCAGCAAGGTCACTGACTGAACTGTTCTGTTAAGCAAAAAGGCAATAACAAATAAAAATGGCAGAAACTCTAATATTACCCTATACAGGGTTACATTGGCCGGGATTTTGTAAAAATGCCAGCCATTACCACAAAAGGTATTTTAGAGTGATTATTGGAATTATTTGATGTAATATCTGTTTGATCTCTTCCCTCCCTGACTTTGCTTGGGTTAATACAACAGACCCCTTCAGCCTCTTGTGGATCATATCTCATTTTCTCTGCTGTGCAATTGATCTTAGACTGTGAAAAGGAAACCTGCCAGCTTTACATAATTGGATTGCAAAAGATTGGTTCTCTCTTTGAGGTCCACATCAATCTCTGTACCTATTAGAAGGAATGAATTAAATCTTATTGTCATTTCAGTTGTCTTTTATTGAAGGTATACGTCAAAGGTGTGCATCCTGTATGTTATGCTGTCTCTGGTATTACAGCCTCTTCCTAAAAGGGCAACCAAATTCAGCCAAATATCAAAGGGTGACTGATTGTTTCAAGGTACCAGCAGCACAGAGGCAGGATATGCTCAGTGATTACTGTCCGTGTTGGGTTAATATTTTACTTCTCAGTTGTAGCTACATCCTTGCACATTGTGTGTGTGTGTGTGTGTGTGTGTGTTTTAAAGCCTTGTATGTTTTAGTCCTAACATTTCTGCTTTAACTGTAGAAATAAAATGAGAAAAGATTGAAAGTGGAGACTGTGCATGTTTGTGTGCATTGTTTAGATTTCACAAACAAACAAAAACAATGCCTACGCTGCTCTAAGCCTCTTTCCCTTTTGCAATAATTTCACTCCACTTTCTCTCACAACTGACTGTTGTGAGAGTTGTGATCATTCCCGGTTCCTGCGTGGTTGATGAGGCCCTGCTCAGTTCATTACGGTTTGTCAAAGGCTGCAAACGCCATGTTCAGTGAACAAAAGCTTTGCATACTAATCTCACCCTCACTATAGTTTCCAAGCAGTAGCGGCATCAGCCACAGCAGCAGCCAGGTGTGGCCATGTCCTAAAGAGTGTTTTACCAGCCTATCCACCCATCACTTCTCCATTTACTACTGCTCACCATTATCAAATGCAAAATGTTTGTCCTCACACAGAGGTGAAGCACAGCATTTAATTGGCTGCTATGATCGACCAGGACAGCTTTTATTAAAGCACACGGGTGGGGGGCTGACAGAGCGTTTCTGATCTGCTCCTGTCAGGATCAAACCGAAAAGCCAAAGAGGTGTTTCTGTTTGAAAATGAGATTCATTTATTAACTTAACACTTTATTAATTAAGGAAATTTTCAGTTTTATAGTTTTTGTCATGGCTTCTATTAGTTATGATAATATTGTGTCTGATCTGGGAACATAGTGTCAATAATGATACATCATTAATCAGGGAAACTAAGGTAAGCACATTAGGTCACGTTTAAACGAAGAAGTGAGTCTGTAAACTGATAGCTATTAACAATGGACATTTGTTTCAATCATTTTAGCGTTCACCTTCATTTACCCCTCCAAATAAGTTTGACTAAACTGTTGCGAAGCACTAACAGTTTACAAAGACTGAGAAAACTAAAAGAACACAACCATAAACAAAAAAATAAATAAATAATACAAGAAAAACAATTGTCAGCTAATGGTGAACTGAGTCCATAGTAGACACGAATAGTCAACACAGCAGGAAATCACCCGCGCCACAACAAACACAATATTGATATCCCTCCAAATTACAAAAATTGCTTCAATCAGGAATGGGGGGGAATTTATATTTTTAACAAGCTGGAAGAATGGACCCCATATTTTCCCAAATTTACTGGAGGAGTCCCTTAATAAAAGTCAGATTTTTTTTTTCTAATCTAAGAAAATAGAGGATGCCTTTTATCCCGTGGGTATAAGGCAGTGAGGGGAAGACCCCAAACAATGCACTGAGAGCATCTGAATTTACCTTTTCCCCTGTTATCTCTGATAAGGTATTAAAAAATCTCTGTCCAGTAATTATGTAGAGATGGAAAAGAAGGAATGCCCAAACATTACCTCTCCCAGATCCTCCTCCCAAAGGGTCTTTATAGAGTTGAATGACTCTGTGTTTAGAAGATTAATTTGATTGTAGATAGATGAAATTGAGTCTTTCAAAGCTGGGACTGGCATCAGGAAACCATCTAAAATTGAATCATTGTGTGGGTTTGAGAAACATTTGGAACGTATTACGGGCAAAGTTGCAGACCTGTAAATATCTGAAAAAATGTTGCAAAGTGAGAAAGAGTTGCTGAAAGGATGCAAAAACATTATCAATATACCACTCTGTAAAAATACTGATATCAAGATTTGACCACATTTACAGTGTATATGATATGATTTGCACCTAATGGGGCATATGTAGAAAAATGATTGTTGACCAAAGTAGTGCTTAACCCTGTTAAACCTACGGGAGCGCCGGCGATCTTTAAGGGGTTTAAACCGACGGGAGCGCCGGCGATCTCTTTTGCATATCAATTTTTAAATGCCGGTAAAACTGCAACCACATAAGATAGAGCAATAATTCTTTTTGCATATTAAACCGGAGGAGTAACACTTACATATCAAACTTTAAACATGTCTCAGAGAGCTGTTCTCTTCCACGAGTGGGTGTGCAGAAAACCAGTAAAAAGTCGCAAAAAATCCATAAACAGCGCACACAATAAAACTAGTATAATCCAGATAGCGGGTGTTCGTTTTGTTTTTGTCTTAGTTTATAAATTTGAGTGTATCTCAAAGACTAGCCAGTGAATACACTCAAATTTATTGTGGTTTAAAGTTATTTTGTGCAACTTTTTTATATTTCTAATTTTGAGGGATACAGCTAAGACATCTCTGTATTTAGAAAAATATGTGGCACCACAGCAGGTAAAAATGTAAAATATGTTCTGGAGGATTTGGTTCTATGGCCGGTTTAAAAAAAACTGAACCCAGATTCCAAGAGAGGTTTTAACAATCACATGCTTAGTATGGGGGAAATGGGCAAATGAGTACGAGAGTGTACTAGAGCTTTCAATGATATGGGTTAGGGTGTGGATACAGGTTGGGTGTACAACAAAGTGAGGTGGGGAGACTGGAGTTGGATTGAAGAATATTCAGGGACGAGCGGAACAGAGGGAATGGTTTGGAGCGTGGGGACTGGGCTGGTAGCTGGTTGTGTTGATTAGGGAAGAACACAGAACTGAGCCGAGCAGAATGTCCAGGGAGTGGTAAGCTGAGCCAAATGGGGTCCACGGAAGAGAAGCAGGGTTGGCAGGATGAAGGACTGGAGACGGGCCGGATCAGAGCAGACGGGACTACAGGAAGGGGAAAGCAGGGTAGGCACTGATAACCGGCAACAAGCAAAACAGAACTTAGAATGGCTTGAACAGAGACTGAGTGAGCAGGAGCTGAGATCTGGTAGGGTGGTAGTGGCAGAGCTGGGTGTCTTTATTTGCAGGATAGGATGATGCTAATGGGGCTCCACTTTAACCCCAGCACACCTGTCTCCAGTCAAACAATCATACTCACACAGACAAAATAAGAGACAGGGAGAGAGAGAACAGCTGCAGGCTAAGTAGAGGTGGATGACTGCATGACAGTTTGCCAGTATAACCAGCCAGGTTGGGAGAAGAATCAAAGACCTTGTACTGAAGCCAGTAATTAAAAATCCTGATATTGGCAGCCCAGTGATAAAACCTGAGATCTGGTAAAAACCAATCCTTCAAGTAGCCTAGGCTTTTTTAAGTCCTGTTTATGCATCCTCGAAACTTTCTTTTTCCAACTGAACTCCAAGATCAGGCTGTCCACTTAATGGATGAAGGTCTGGGGAGGAATACTGGTATGCATTGGAACAAGTAGGAGAACTGTGGAAGAATATACATTTTTAGCAGAACTGACTCATGCCACCCAAGGTAGACTAGTACAGAGCAGCATTCTCAGTCTTCTTGGATTTGGGTCAACAAGGGGGCAAAGTAAACCTAAAGTCTTCAGATTTGTGTGTAACATGGATTCTAACAAAAGCAAAGCTATGCTGGGCAATTGTAAAAGGTAGGTTGTGTAGAGGATAATCCTTAGCTGCTTTATTAATAGAAAGAACTTACTTATGTTAAAGTTTGTATAATACGGAGCCCCTCTGGTGACATGGTCAAAAAAAAAATTAAATTGTGGCCGCAAAGTAGCTATAACGTGCACACGAAATACTAATTCGTGGCCACGAATTAGGTATAACGTGCGCACAAAATACTCATTTGTGGGCACGAAATAGGTATAATATGTGCGAGAAATACTAACTAATACTATTAGTATCATTCCTGGACAACTGAGTAGCAAACCGTTTCTACAACCTGCAATAATCTGCACACGGGGCAGTGACGGTGCACTCGATTTGCTTACCCAGTTGTCCAGGAATGATACTAATAGTATTAGTTAGTATTTCGCGCGCATATTATATCTATTTTGTGGCCACAAATTTTGTAGCTCATTCCCAGCCTAAAATAAAATTCTATCAGACCGTCCCTGTCCATCGTGCCGCTTTAGCCCCTCTAATGCCTCTACCTTTGACCCTAGAGGGGGTGCGCTCGATTTGCTTACCCAGTTGTCCAGGAATGATGTTAATTGTATTAGTATTTTGTGCGCACGTTATACCTAATTCGTGGCCACGAATTAGTATTTCGTGCGCATGTTATAGCTACTTTGTTGCCACAATTTAATTTTTTTTTTTTGACCATGTCACCAGAGGGGCTCCGTAGTATAAAGATATTTGACCAAATAATTGAAGTGTGGCAAGGGCAGCAGGGACAAAGACAGGCAGGTTGGAAATGTAGAACAGGAAGTCATCTGCATAAAGGGACACCTTCAACTCTATATCATTTCTAAGCATGCTTTTAATAATGGGGTTCAAACAAAGGACTAAAGGGGTTTAGTGGTGAATGCAAATATTAATTGACCATTTTGTGTGATAAAGGCAAGATTCAGATTATTATCTATACTGACTTAGGTTTGTGGAAAAGAATAAAGCAGCTTAATCTGAGAAATAAAACGTTTCCCAAAACCTCAAATGAGTGTCCCTGTTCATTTCGAAGATTTCAGTCCTGGTTGTTTTGGCGATGCCTGTATTTACTGGTGGTGACAGCATGGCAGTTTAATACTACAAAAGTACTAAAGTCACTGAATTCTGGGGGCAGCAGAACAAACGTTTTAATTTAATCATTTTAATAAAGAAGTCTGGCAATTATTTGCCTTCTTCCATCACTCTGTGAGCAACTGTGATCTGATTTTATGCTGCACACGGCATGAGTCTGGGAACAGCAGGGCACAGTGAAATTAGTTACCTCTCTGAGAAGTTGAAGGTGTAGAATCTGTCGCCTGCAGGTTTTCATCTAACAGCTCACTGTACTGTAAGTGCATAAATAGCAGTAACTGCTAAGCTCAGTGACAAACACATTGCATGGCCTATGACACCTTCATAATAAAAATTTACTTGTGTTTCAGAAGTCAAATGTTTTTTAATGTGAAGCTGCATCAGTAGGAAATGTGCAGTTTGCATTAGCAACAACTTAATACAGCATTTTTTTGCACCCAGTGCATTGCAAATAAAAAAACTGCAAATAGATGGATATTGCAATACTTTCATCAGGGGGCCATTCAGAGATTCAGATTCAGAGAACTTTATTGTCATTCATCTTATGTCCCAAGTACGTATAATGAATGAGATTTCATTGCACCGGCTCGGAAAATCACAGAAGTTAAAGGCAAAGAAAAACACAATAAGGTACAATAAACTAGAATAAGGAATGAACTAAGAATATAGAAGGAAAAATAAATTACTGTAAAATAAAATAAAATACAAAAGTGCACTTGTGCTCTTTTTCAACAAAAACTGTGCTACCTGATAGTGCAGGTTGAGAATGTCAAAATACAAATATACAGTTGGCCATTAATATTGGACCTGCTGGTGGTGCGTGTTATATTATTGAAACTACAAAAGTATAAAATACAGTACAATGTGGTATAAGCTGTAGTTATGGTGTTACAGTGTCCTTGTTGAAAGGCTACAAAGTGTTCAGGAGTCTGATAGCCTGTGGTATGAAGGAGTTGTGGAAGCTGGTTGTTCTGCTTTTGATACTGCGGTACCTCTTTCCAGAGGCCAGAAGGGAGAACAGTCCATGATGTGGGTGTGAGTTGTCTCTGGTGAAGTTGTGAGCCCAAGACAGGCAGCGTTTCTGTCCAGTGTCCTGGACCGAAGGAAGAGAGGTCCCGATGATTTTCCGCACCACACACCACACAGAGATGCAGTTTACAAGTACGCTCTCTTTGGTGCTTCTGTAGAAGGTGGTAAGGATGGGGGGGGGGGGGGGGGGGGGGGGGTGTGATCTCCTCATCCTGCGGAGGAAGTGTAAACGCTGCTGTGCTCGTTTCACCAGAGACATGGTGTTGTCAGACCAGGTTAATTTGTCCGTTAGGTGCACCCCCAAGAACTTAGTGCTCCCCACCACCTCCACTGGTGTGTTGTCAATTAGCAGTGGGGAGTGACAGGGCTGGTTCTTCTGGTAGTCCACAATCATCTCCTTCGTTATATTAATGTTGAGGATTAGGCTGTTTCTTGTGCACTCGTCCACCAGCTGCTCCACCTCCTGTCTGTACGCTCTGTCATCGTTGTAATGGATGAGGCCCACTACTTTTGTATCATCCAGGCTCAATGACCGTTGTGTTACCTCATTTGGCAATAGCCAGTGACCTAACAGGAAATAATTTAAAAGAAAATTTTCCAGATCGTCACGTTAAAATGAGTCTCTTGGATAAAGATAATATTGACACCCAGGTGGGAAAGGTTGTATAACACCTTGCTATGCTTTATAGTGTTATTGAGCCTGTTACAGTTAAAACTGGTAAATTTAATGTCTCCCCGGTTAGATACAAAACAGCTTAGGCCTGTTGTGGCCTGCTTAAAAAGTATCAGATTTCCCTTGACTCTCCATCACATATTGGCCTCAGCTGGAAAATAAATTAACTAAATTAACTAAATAGCTGCAAAATTAAAGCTTGGTACCGATAAAAGGTACAAAATAATGCAAACAGAGTAAAACATTCCAGCAGACCTACTGCAAGACTCATCCTACCTCTTCCCTGCTTGGCAGGTGAGAACAATTTTATTACTGATAGGAATGACCTGGTTGCATGTATTGTGTACATTCTGTACATGTATTGAATATACATTTAATGCAGTAATAGGAAGCGCAATAAAACCTAGAGCTAATGGCTAGTGGTGCAATTGTAATGATAATATTTAATATTTCCATAAAACTTACAGTATTACAGTGACAAAAGAATGAAACTTTCCATGGACTGTGTTAGTGTATGCCACTTTGCTGTCTTTAAGCACTAGGTCCGCAGAGGAGACAGTGTGTGATAGTGCAGCAAAAACGACGACACTGGAAATTTCACTCTGCTGAACAGCAGACTGAAATTTGACAGAGCCTGGTGAAACCAGAATGCTTTTCTCTCTCACTTGTTTTTTGTCATTGTTGTAACAGGAGGCTGTGAAAGATCTATAATCTTAAATAACTGACAACAAATCACAGCAGGGGGCTTTAGAGTGTGTACTCATTACATGTCTGCAGTGTTTGCTGATTCAATTTGATTTATTTGCCCATACAAGAACAGAGCCTTTTGACTCTACATGGCACTGAATCTCATGTGTGGTCCTCCAGGTAATCGCCAGTGAGGTTCATTAAGAATCAAGACATAATTAGGCCAACTACTGTACAGCAAATGACCAGAAGAAAAGTCTTCAGGCTGCAGGGAGGCTGGAGTAATAATCATATTCAGTTATTTCTTCACATACACTTTGCCAAAAAGTGCAGTGAAATTTGTTCTGGACTCCCCACTGCTAAAATCTCTTACTTTATAGATTATTTAAGAAAAAAAAAACAACAACAATTGCTGAGTTCCTTCCCATAAACAAAGAAAAAAAAAGTCACAGGGACTGAGAAATACCCTAACAATACCTAGTTCACTGGACTCTGAGCAGCTGGAAACTCAACAAACCTTGTATACGGCTGGAACAGAGCACACTGTATAAGTAGGATTACACTCAACTAGCTAAACACTTACTACATTGGCCTATGCCTCTGAGCAGTGAGAGGTAATACTTTCAAAATTGGCTTATACTAAAATGTACTAAAACAGATCCGCTCAAAATAGATTTAACTGCTTTTCACAACTGACTTTTCCCTGGTTCAGGCTATGCCTGCTCAAATCTGTCTGTCTGCTCGCAAGTTGCATTTTTGTTCCCGCAGCTGGAGCTCCCGTTGCTTTGTTGGGAGCCCTGCATGCGATCAAGCTTTGGCTTGTGAGCTCAGCAGCCCTCTGCCTCTGAGAACATTTGTCTCTGAAATGTAAAACAGCCTTTGTGGTATTTTGGAGAAGTTTGTTGTGCACTTTGAATTACCTTTTTGGGATGTTTTTCAGCACTTCTTGGTATTTTTACGTGTTACTTCATGTACACTTTGGACTACTTTGGGTTGTTGGTAACCTTGTAAATTACAGGGTAAATATTCACCTGTCATTTAAATGCATAGCGTTAGACAGAACACTGATGTTTTACCTGCATCAGCTGGTTCATGAGCGCGTCACAGTCACTGGCTCAAATTACCAACTGTATGGCTGCAAAGTGACTAGTATAATGTGACACTCACTATTATTATTCTGATCGTGCCAATGCTGTTTGCTACCACGGTTTCCATCACCACCCCAACCTCGCATAACACAAAATCACACAAGCACATTTCAGCTTAAAAGATTTTACTTTTTCAAATATGATAAAATAGAAATTCCTTAATGTAACCAAACTTAAGTAGTTTAACTCACTTAATCTTAGCTATACCTTAGCCATGCTGTGATTGCCACGACTGTAATTATGATTAATTAAAATAAAAAAAACATTGGAAATGATAATTGAAAAACTACCAATATAGTAATAATAAATAATAAAATCTCTGATTTTCAAAGTTCTGTCTGATGAGCGTGTGATTAAAGTGTGGTTAACTTACAGTATAATGCAAAAAACTACTGCCTGAGATGATATCAGCATGAAAAAGTTATCACATATGCTAATACTTATTTTGTATTAATCTAAATTTAGATAGATTAATAGAGATTTGTTGTCACTTTGACTTTTTCCTCTGCTGATCAGTGTCAAAACATTCTAATTACATCCATAATACTATGAAGAACATAATAGGATCATGGCACTTATTCTGTCACTTATTTTGTTATTGCAACCACTAAGTTACGAATCACAAGTGCTAGACAAGAAAAGAATAATAAAACAGAAATCATGATTGCAGTTCACCACCACTGTAGGTTTTACCAAGATTTTATTATAACTTATGAATATTTCAACCTCAGTTTATATGCATCTGTGCAAACAGACCTATGATCCAAAGTGAAACATTAATCACGCTGCAGCAACTCAAGTTTATATATCAAAATATAGGATGAAACCTCTTGTTGCCATGAAACTGCAGAGCTGAACTGCATATTTTATCAGTGAGAAAATTTTTTTTTTTTTTTTTTAAGCCAAATGCATCTCCTTGTTTCCACTTGGTCTTTGCTCTGTCACAGAGAGGGACTTGGCAGGGTCTTATGCAGCTGGCTCATTCAGTTTCGCTTTGAAGCCACTCGATGCCTTTGGGAGGCATACGGACTCTGTGGCTTGACAGGGTGTCGGCGCGTTGACCTGGCTGTACAAGCCGACAATGGCGCTGAAGTCCTTGATCTACTGTGTTTCACTGTGTCTGCCAACCACCCAGCTCAGTTATCTTGAGTCCGAATCTGTCTGTCAGGACTGCAGAGCAAGAAAGAAGCTCTCAGATTTAAAATAGCACATGTA
The DNA here is from genome assembly GCF_017976425.1 of Toxotes jaculatrix. NCBI lineage: Eukaryota > Metazoa > Chordata > Actinopteri > Toxotidae > Toxotes > Toxotes jaculatrix. The sequence continues at coordinate 5,400,630 of NC_054396.1, read as the reverse complement.
TACTTAATGGTAACAGAACAGCAACGAAGCATAGTTTACGTTCACCTTTTTCAACTTTTGGTCTGTTCTGTCTGCTGGTCAGTGTGTCGTTGCAGTATTTTGGTCCTAAATGAAATATCTGAAGAATTTTTGGACAAATTTCCATGAAATTTGTTGCAGATACTCTTGGTGTCCAAAGCATGAATCCTAAGGACGTTGGTGTTTCTCTGACTTTTTCTCTAGCGCCACCATGAGGTAGACATTTGTGGTGAAGGCTACAGCCTGGTTATAGAGTATTTGGGCTCTGTTTTCAAACGAAAGCACGTGCAAACACAAATACGTGCAGGCTGCAATACTTTTGGTGACCACAGGTGCAGACCCAAACCAGGTGCAACCACACGCAGCTTTGCGCAATGTGGAAGAGACACTGTATTCATTATTAGTAGGAGGAATACAGAATCAGCAGGTGGTGTCGGGCGAGTTTTAGTAATAACCAATCACATGAGCTCCTCTCATTCCCTTTTAAAAGCAGCAACGGGCGAAAGAGAGGAAGAGACTGAGGTCTCTGAGAGAAAGCAAGTTTATTTCATTGAAGCAACAAAAGCTAATATTAATATATACTGCTCCAAATATACCATCAGTGGTAGAATTAACAGGCAGCTGACGTCTGTAGCAGCTGCTGAAATATTGGCAGGGCTGGTTGTAGCTGTGTTAACAATCAGTGAAATTGTAAAGAGATGAAACACACGTATCATTTCCGCTGCTGTGTGATGAATACAGGTGTTTTATCAACTACACAGGAAACATCTGACGTTCTGCAAGTTGTTGTGGGCAGCTCACTCTTCACATTGTATAGCTGTATTGATTTTTCTGCAGAACTCCACATCACAGGATTACACTCATGTGGAAATTGTGATCTTTTCAGTCTCATTAAAAATGTATTTGGATGCATATGTGAATCTGCTGTCGGTGAGATCTGTATGCGTGTGCCTGTACCGAATAAAGTTATGAAAATTGCATTGTGTTGGCAATAAGAGGTGGTCTGAGGAGGTTTTAACGCACATGCAATCTTGTGCCAAAATGGGCAGCAGAATGGCACTGCACTGCCTAATCAGCATAAAAACAGCCTCAGGTGTGCCTCTCCTCCCACCTCAGGTTAAGCACGCTCATTCAGGGCAGGAAATTACACACACACACACACACACACACACACACACAAACTTTCTTGAGACTTGCACCTACAAAAAATTTGATCAAAACAGCGTTGGCCGTTGCACTGGCATTGCGCCTACAGGAAAACAGAGCCCTTAGTCATGTTCTCTTGGAAATTTGGAGGTTGCTCATTTTGCCCAGCACTGGATCGCTGTATCCTCATGTGGGCCCGGAGCAGACATCAACTTAACAACCCACTCATGCAAAGCCAGATAAAAAAAAACAAAAAAAAAAAACACAAATGTCAGCACCAAGGACAGCTCCTGATTCCTCAGGCCAGTTAAAGCATTAACCAGCACTGACTTCCACCGCTGTGGTACTACAACACTCCACGGTACTACAAAGATGATGAGTAAGTAGCTTCCAGTCCTGGTGTTAAGCTAAGAGGTTCCTGATGTATGTCAGTAGGTCTGCTTTTCGGCTTGTCGTAGGATTACCTTCAGGGCAAATCCAATACCACAGTGGACAAGGGATCATAAATGTTAACCCTGAGATGTTTCAGTTAACTCATGCGTGCTTGTCTTTGTTGAAACTGTACACATTTTTTTTTCTTTGTTACTTAAATACCTTCTAAAGATTTCCCTGTTTGTGTCCAGTTGTTAGGTATTACATGGAAGCTAAAGCTAAAGTGCTATCATCTGCGTTATGAAGGAAACTCTTCCTGTTGCTCCTTTTTCTTCTGTGGGAGAATTCGCTTCATGTTTTGCTGTGTCACAGTCATGCTTATTTCTGGTGTTTCCTCCACTGAAATGCCCTGCCCCTGTTTGACTCTCTTAAGGCGTTCTCCTACCATTTTCCGTCTCAAAGGTGATGTATAACAGACAAGATGAGGTGATTCTCCAGCTGCCTTGAAAATGTCCTCAGTGAACTGGTTAAAGAGATCAATGCTGCTCCAAACCAATGAACAGATTTCTTTCCACAGGGTGCATACAAATGCTGAACAACATATAAAAGATGTTGCAAGGCCCCTGCATTCATTTTGCACTGGTCTACATGTCTGCAGCTTTGGTAGTCACATAATATTCTTTTGTCCTCGGATCACAATCCGACATTGCTTTCTGTGCCTCTCAGTGGATGACGGTTTGTTGACGACTGTCAGTATGTGAAAAAGACATCAAGATGTATGCTTGCTAAAGAAATGTGTAGGAGAATTAAGACACCGGTGGGGTTTTATTTAACAATACAAACACCTAAAAGTTATTTGTGGGTTTGGTCGGCAGTGGGCGTGAGCATGGATGTCCATGATCACTGCAACCTCTGATATTCAAAGTAAGACTATATGTATTTTTGTATTATTTTATGATGATGGTGTATCTGTTTTCCTTCAGATTGGTTATCAACAGAAAGTAATTGCATGCCATGGGACATAGGAGGGGTGATTGACAAGTGTGTGGTAGAAAGAACTTAGCACATTTAATTTTCAATATAGTCCCTCCTACATATAGGACACTTAGTCCAGGGATCATGGATCCATGGATCCCTTCTTTGTAGAAATCAGCATCTTGGACCTCCAGAAAATGGTCCACAGCAGCAATGATGTCATTATCACTGTCAAAATGGTGACCACTGAGCTCTGTCTTCATCTTGGGGAAGAGTTGTCTGAGGGGGCCAAATCAGGTCAATTCAGGTCAAGGGCCTCCTTGGGTGATGAGCCCTTGAGACCGAGGTAGCAGATGACTGTACAAAGGCCGATGTCCATTTTTCTCAGACAGAGCTTACTGAAACAGAAACACCACCAAAGTTCAGATGTAACTGCTTGTTGAGCCAACGAGACTAGCCAATGTATGGTTAGCTTACTCAGATGCAATATAAGGCCAGGTCAAGACACTGAGTATGTGCTCTTTGCTTGGGTGAATGTACAATTCAGAAGCAGCATAAAGGTCTGTTAGGTCAGGGTAGATTTATGATAGCACAGCCTGATACCCACTGCAGGGCCCACTGACAGGTCAAAATGGCATTTTACATGAATACTGGGCTTCCAGTACTGGAAATACTCATCCAACATTTGGCACGTTTATCTGTGTACTGATAACTAAGAATTCTGGATGCAAAAAATGTTGCCGCATAACGTAATGTAGAGTTTATCAGAGAGGCCAATACCAGGATTCCTGAGCAGGGAGATTTATTCTTGGCCTTTGGGGACACGTAAATGTGGTGAATATTCTAAACCTGTGATCATATGATCGAGATCCTGTACTTGAGCGACTTGATGAAACCTGAGTCCCATTTAATGAAGAATGCTGTGGGATATGGTCAGAAGCTAAAGGAATAGCTGAGATCTCATCATCAACCTTTTTTTTTTTTTTAATATTACTTTTGCAGTGCATTGCCCACCTCACTGAAAGCCTATTTTGAAAATTGAAATGAGTGGTTTATAATTATAAAGATGATGAAAATAGTGTGTTTTTCCTTCTCTTTATTATTACTATTTGTATGCTATTACTTGCTGCTATTATTTTTGCACCATTAACTGATATCACAATTAATGACAGCTTTGGAGAAAATCCTGCATTCATTACCATTAATTGAGGTAAGAAGATTAACCCAAACAGAAAGGCTCAGTGGATGATAAACGAGTTGAAACCTCTCAACACAGAACCACCTGCAGTCAGGAGCGCTCTAAGTTGTTAATGATCACCAGTGGCAATTTTGCCATCAATTAAAGTGACAAGAGGATGTTAAAGGTGTCTCCACAGGAAGTCTCTCTTCTACGGTGTCAAAGCACTGACAGGGAAGTGAAAATGAGGCTTGTGGACTGCTGACTGCAGCAACACAGTTCCCCTGTATGTGCCAGATAGTGCCACCGCAATTAAGAGCCGAGCTTGTCTAATGGGGCAGCAACATGAAGAATATGTTTAGGCCACGAGTGTGAAAGGCTCGGCAGCCTGAGCTGTGAAAGCTCTGTGCTTCAAATAGACTTAGAGTAAACCTCGTCTTAAATGATGGCTAGCAGATCAAAGTCGCAGGACTTTAGCCGATCGGGGGAATTCAGGGGAGTAATTCTGGGCTTTCAGGGAATGTGGCTTTCAGACCCAGAAACACACTGACTCATAATCTCTGTAGACAGCAGCAGCAGGGCCCAGAACCTGCACAGTTACTTAGTCTTATGTATAATGGATGATGAAATGTGTTGCATGACTTAAGTGACTTTTTCTCTTATAATTACTGTATGAAAATGATAGTGTGTTACTCAGCTGTATGTCTCTGTGTTTGCCACAGAGAACTGTTCTTCCTCTTTCAGTATGGCATATTGGCATAAATAATCTTGACTTTACTTGACTTCTCTGCATTGGGACATTCCATTTTTAATACCAAGGCTCAGCACCAGAAAGCTGAGCCACGTAAGCAGAATGGTTCGAGAGGGATGGCAATGACAGTCAGTCAGCCAATCAGTCGATCAGTCAATCAAAAAAAAAAAAAAAAATTAGAAACAGGTGTTTAAAAAAATGTGTTACTATCAACCAAACTGCAGCAGGGAGTCTTGCCAAAGTCTGCAGGCAGCATAAATCAGGAGTAATATCAACAGGCTAACACCTTACCATGCACAGAGTCTGCTGTCTGACTCTGGTACTGTGTGTTGCCCCAAATCCTATTTGTCTTGTGCACCTCTTGGAATGTGTGTCCTCCCATTAGTGGTGCAAGACTGAAGTTTGTTGCGTACTCTCCCTCTGCAGGCACCCCTGTCGTGTCACTGTTTGCTTAAATACGTATCAAATGCCGCAGTAGAGGTGATGAATAAATGTTTTATTTTGCCTTTTAGACTCTAAGAAATCATTTAAAGTTGCAGAAGTTTCCTGAGAAATGGCTCGAATTGTTTATTTGGAATAGATTTTTCACTATTGTACTGTAAATGTCACTTAACCAGCTGGATAATTTTCATGAAGCGTCTGTCAATTCCCCTTTTATTGCTGTCTGTGCTGTCTCACTGTTACCATCTATGGTATTTTCTTGTAAAACCACACGCTGGACTTCATTCTCACCGCTTGGCATATGTGTGTTTAAATGACAGGTAGTTAGCTTGTTAGTGTCTGACGAAGGATCCAGGTGGCTTGCTGACCAAATATAGACCAATCAACCAGCAGTGCAAGGACATGCTCCTGCAACCTTCAGCATACCACCATGCACATGGTGTACTTGTACAGCTGTGCAGCAAAAACACACCATGCACAAGTTTCTCTGACCTGTTTTTTCTTTTTTTTTCACAGCTGTATTCCAATTTTTCAAAAAAATGACAAATGTCACTGTAGATCTCCAATAATGAACACATATGTCTGTGTATGCACAACTCTCTTTCCAAATGTAGTATATATAGTATAACTGTCCTCAGAGTGTCAGGGCATTTCTTCCTCAGCTGTATAGTTTAAATAGAGCCGGAGACCTGGCAGTAATGGGTGTCTTGTCTCCTGGGTTGATATTCTCCGGCTGAGACTCAGTGAGAGCCAAATTAATTGATACCACTGAGGGTGGGGGGAGTGAGTTTTGGGTGCGTGAGAGGGCGAGGGTAAAGTGGACTGTTGGGGATACACGAGCAGTCCAGCTTTATTTGATTGTGTTGGTTTTTTGGAGCTATTGTTGTTACTGTTGAGCTTTCTTAATTTGTTTTGTCCAAGATTTGAAGAAACATAACATTGTATTCACCAAGTTAATTGATGAGCTTTCAGTACAGAGGGGCGAAGCTGGCAATAGGCCCAACGAAGCAAAAAACACAAGCAGTCAGACGGTCAAACAGGTTGTAAACAATTCAGATTCAGAAAACCGTTAGTTCTCTGTCTACGTAGACTGAGAACTCGTTTGTATACAGCGAATTGAATCTTTGCATTAAGTAAGTCTGAGCAGAATTTTTAGAAAACTGGCAAAAAAAAAAAAAAAAATCAAATTAAAGCATGTTTCCACCCACTGCCATTATTCTATTATTAACCTTTTCGAACAGCTCTTGCTGCTTATTTTCCAGTCAGGTGCCATTAAACCGCTGCAGAAGTTAAAAGCGTCACAAATTGACAAAGTGTTCGGCTCAAACTGACGGGATTGATAGACAAAACAACACGAGAACTAGAAGTGGAATTTCCATTTCAAGAAACATTTCAGGTGTGTCATGTAAATATTACCTCTCGCCTTTTGCTGCTTTGTCTTTAACACACACTCCAGTCAATAGCTTTGTGACATTTGACATGTCTGCTGCTCAGGTTTGAGTAAATGCTCAGCTGAGATTATGATATGGAGCCTTTTTAATCCTTTGTGTTTGAAACTGAATTGTGAGCACGGATTGTTTTGTTCCTTTGCTCCCTCTGATTTTTTGCAGTGCATGACCCTTTAGCAGCAGAAGTCCCAAGCCATTTGCATTCTGAAATTGAAATGTCTCAGCTTTCAAAACAGGTGCAGCTGTGTCCTCTGTGGGCGTTTGTACACCCACTTTGTGTACAGGCCAGTGTTGTTAGATTTTCAATATATGTAGTTCTGACAACTGCCTTTCGCCAGAGCAGCCATCAGGTAAGATTTGACAGTTTTTTCATAGGACTCAAAAACACAGTGTGTCTCACTTGTTCCAGTGCTGACACCAAATTTATTCTGACTTTGGCCACTTTGTATAGCGGAATATTTTATCATTGTGTTTGGGTATTTATGTTGTCATGACTGCTGTAGAAACAGCCTCAGCAATCAAAAGTTGTGATGAGCCTCGATGACGGGCCATCACTGCACCAACAAGCCTGCCAGTATTAGTATAAATGAGTTCGAAGATTCTCACGCACTGGAAATGATGCAGCAGAGACAATTGCTCCCCAGCGTGCACGAACAGAAGTCTGCTCCACAATTCAGCACCACAGTAATGAACACAGAGAATAATGAACTCCGTTACCTAATTTCATTACCTAATTTCCCACAGAGATCAATATCAGAGTTTGATCAAATCTATCTTAACTTCTCGTCAAGGGTCTGAGGCAGAAAGTTAACTTAGACTTTTTTTTGGCTTCACAGCATTTGAAGTAGATTTCATGTGGATGTATATTATTGTATATTGTAAAGTGGTTCATTCCAATGACATTGCATGAAGTTCAGTTTACTTCCATGAATAGTTCTACTTGGCCTGCAAACACATTTGCCTATTGTCCTCTGTGGGTCTGAAGGAGCTTTACACTTGGAGAAAATAACCTTGATGATGTGAATAGGGTTATCTTGCACTTGGAGATGACAAAGCCTGCATTACAGATTGGCAGTATGGGATTTCAGAAACGTATCTTAGCTGTAGAGTCTGATGAAAGAAGCTGTCTGGTTGCATTATGGGAGATGTAGGATCCAGTGTATTTGGGTCATAATAGGGGTTAAAAGCCTGGAAATTGACCTCTGCCTCATGGATTTTGACCCTTCTTTTTAAAACCTGTCTCTCTCAAGTCTCCCAGCTTTGTGCAGATGCAGTACTAAAACTCTGAAATGCTACTTTAAGCCATGTCTATATACATATATATACATATATATACACACACACACACACACACACACACACACACACACACACAGATATACACACACACACACACACAATTTCAAACATTTAAAAGGATTTTATTCATGTAAAGAACTTAAATGCCTATAAAAACTACATGTGAGCCACTGTATCAGGGATAGTTCTGTGCTGCTGTAAGTGCCATGGATGCGAATATGTATGTATGAAATAGTAAAAATACAAAGTTACCTAGTCAGCAGAATAAGTTTGACAGAATACAAACAGCACTGGCAGTATATGCACTGCTGTGCACATGATTTGCAGAGAGTGTGTTCGTGTTCCTTGCAGATGTATTCCTTGCATTTCACACAGGTGTTGCTGGTCCTGGAGGCATTTCTGTAGGGACAGACCTGGCACCTGCCATGTTTCCTGCTTCAGTCTGAACCACGGAAGGAGCTGGGGTGTATGTCTCCGTTTGGATGTGTTTCACAACATTTGCAGCAGCTGTTGATGCTCTTGGAAGGCGCTGCCTTTGTTCGATGTGAGGTTTCACCAGTGCCTAACCCAGCTGCTCCAGGAAAATGCTCCTCCGACTCAGTTTTCCACTGTTCCAGTTCTTGTTTATTTCGCTCTGTATTACAAAGGCACTGTGGGCACTCACATCCGTGATGTTAAAGAAAATGACAAGGGGCCAATGGGCAGTCATGCGTCGGCAGCTGTATGTGGCTGTGACCTTGTTCAGGTTATCAAACCCTCCCTTTGTCTCATTGTAGTCCAAGACCATTTAAGTTTTTCTGTCTTCTCTGGTGCTCAGGGCAGCATCTTTGTGCATTGTGCTTATCAGCAGGACATTCTTTCCCTTTCTTGGAGCAATAAGAAACAACAGTGGGCTTTGTTGGTGAAGGCAAACACTAAAGATGTTACCCTCCTGCTCGTCATAGCAAGATGCTCAGAGGGAAGCTCCGGCTTGTTTTCTTTTTTTCTCACTGTCCCCAACATGGAAATGGCCTGATTTCTTTCAGGTGCTTCCTCAGGGGATTTACCAAGGCACACCTGCATCTTCCAGACATAGCGGGACTGTGCATCACATGCTGACCATATTTTGATCCCATATTTGATATCAAAGGGACAGCGACCACGAAGTGCAACCAGACATTCATCCACAGTCTGGAGATCATTTGTGAGGGTAGAACTTCTCCTCTGTAAAACCACTGTACAACATGAGAAGTGTTTCTGTTGTTTGAATAAATCCAACACGATGACATCTTTTCTAAGAGATGGTGTCACATCAGTATCAGAGGTCAGTTCTCTAGTTAATCTTTCATTTACATCATATATATAATTTAAGCATATATAGTTTACATATATACTTCAACCTGGACCATCAGTATTTGTATCAAGTAGCTTGTGAAAATTAAGGTGTGTTAGATTTAGTTTCTACATCCGGCCTCAGAATTTGTGTTGTCTTTGTTGAAAGGCAGCTTTTAAGTAAACAGGAAGGGCTTGACAAGGCTGGGTTTGAAGTTTTCAAATCCTGAGAAGTTTTCAATTTAGGACAGAAAGAAATTTTATCGATTGCTCTCAAGTGTTGAACTTGGCAGAGAATAGCTGCATCTTGCTACAAAATATTTTTAAAACACTTTTTCTAGTGAAGACAACAGCTTAGTGCTCTCTCTCTCTCTCTCTTCCTGTCTCTGTCACACACACTCTTAGCTGTGACATCTCCTCATGTCTGTATTTTCTCGGCAGCTTTGGTCGCGCCCTTACCTTTCCCCTGCAGCATCCTCACTGTCGCTGTAGTTAGGTTTAAAACTGGTGCCGTAATTTGAAACTGCAAACACCTGTGTCATAAGTGTTCAGTTACACTGTTAATCCCCAACTTTCAGACAATCAGATATGAGATTCTCAGCAGCCATGTGATAACCTTTTGTAATCCAATCAAAGGATGACAAGTTGTCATGTTGTTTTTTGTGCAATAAGTGCCAGCTGCTCAAGTTTGCCTTTTGTGAACAGCTGATTTCAGTGTTTCACATTTGCGGTTCTGGAGCATATGAATGGGACAGTCTACCCAGTCATTGTTTCTGATCTGCACAGTAAATACATCTATGGATATATTCACTTGCATTAATTACTGAGCATGTAGTTTCATATTTCTGCCTTACATGCAGTATGTTTTTTCCACCTTTGTAATACAATGTCAAATGAACGACACTGTCATTTCATTTCACTGCAGCTCATTTAGCCTGAGCTACAACACTGTGGGCATGATGCGTTCAACACACGTCACTTCTTATTATTTGTAAAGAGACAAACAACACATCATTTTGGCACCTCATCAAGAAAAAAAAACAGACTCATTCTATTAATTCTATAATATCTCTCTACCATTATTCATTTTAAAATGCTATCATAATCATTTTAGCATGTCTCCTCAGGCAACAGCTAATTTCTGCACAGTGTGGTGCTGAGAGAGTGTGTTTGTGTGCGTGTGGGTGGATAAGGTGGGTTGAGCAGAGGGATCGCAATCCATTGATGTTGACCGTCTCAAAGACCTCCAAATCCATTGGCCTTTGTTGTGTTGAGAAGCTTTGAAGTGTCACTATATCATCTATATCATTGGATCATCATTATTTTTTTTCCTCCAGATGTTGGATACCTGGATATACTGTGGTGTTTATGTGCTACATTATTGTGAGGTCAGAGTGACCTTGATCTCTCACAACCAAATTCTAATCAGTTCATCTTTGAGTCCAAGTGGATGTTTGTGCCAGATGAAATTCCCTCCAGGTGTTCTTGAGATATCGCGTGAATGGGATGGACATACAGACGTATTCACAGACAACCTGAAACCATAATGCCTCCGGCCACCGTCGCCAGAGCGGAGGCATAATTAAATGATAGCTGAAGAAGTTGGGGGTGGAGCGGTGGCATGTGGTGATTTTTACAGATAGGCAAGCAGAGCCGAAGAACCAGCTTCCTGCTCTCCCTCCTGGCTGAAGAAGTATTAAGATTGCTCCTTTGTACTGACAGTAAACATCACTTGTAAGGTAATCTTCAAAATTTGTACCATTATCTAAACAGAACAGTGGAAGCTGAGTCAAAGGCAGCTTGACAAGCACATTTGTGTGTAGCTAGCTATAACCAGTCACCCGTCTAAGGTCTCCAGATTATCCACAATGAGCGAACGTCCAGATAAATGCTACTCCCCCCTTTACTTGACAAGCCCCGGCCTTTGTCAACAGGACACGCCCACGAAAATGACAGAAATGATAGACGCAACGGCTGGTAAACCTAGCTTCCACAGACAATAACCTACTGCAGCCACAAGAGGGCAGTAAAGATGAATGAAAACGGACAAGATGAGATCCTGTATGAGACAGAACGCTGTTCTGAGATGTAAGGAGAGATTTACACTTCCACTTTGGTATCAGACTAATAGACACCTGTTTTTGGCTTTAACTGGCCAAGGCCTGTTTCCCTTGCTTGTCCTAATTGCACACCACTGGGGTGGAGTAAATGAAAGAAATTAAATAATCAATGACATTTTCACATGACTAAATCAGGGCTGACGAAGTTGACTTTACAGCTGTTGCATGCTGTTAATTTAAAAGGGATCAATCCCATTAATTCTTTCTTCATCTGGTTAGGCTCCAGTGTTGCCTTTCAGGGCTTTGTGCCAAACGAGGGTACTACAGAGAGATGAGATGGCAAAGCTAAACCACAACCCACCAAACCTTCTGAATAATTTGTCCAAAACAAAAACTTTTTAAGACTCCTGAAATGCACTAATGATACTTAACATTCTACACCAGACTGCAATTCTCAAAAGTTGGAAACACTGAAAATAATTTATTTTTTGGTCTCATTTTAAGTTAGATTTTGGAAACATAGTGTGATTCTGCATACACATCAGTTTAAAACCAGAATGCAATTAAATAATCAAAGAAATCTTCCAACCAACCACAATCACAAAAACACTCATCATCTCGCTGTCCTTAAACACAACATTATGTAGATTCAACCTACAGCGTAGTCAGAAAAAAGGGGTGTATTTGTTGTTGTAAACACTGTGTGTCTGGTCGGACACACACACACACACACACACGGTGGGATAAAGACTCTGAGGGATTTTATGATTCTGGTAGCACCAACAGGAGTTTGCTTTGAATAAGTAGAAGACCTGAGTAGTTAACATACACAACAAACCAGACAAGAATTACAGAGACTCTAAATTCATTAGTGGAAAATCCACAGAACAGGCACTAACACGTAAACAAATTAATAAATACGAAAGTGATAAATCAAGGACAATTCAGATTATTTTTTTAATGTCTCAAGTAGAAATATATTAAATATTGTCGTTTTTGCGTCTGGCTTACCATCCTTTAATGCAATTTTATAGTGATTTAGTACAAACTCAGAATATGAATCATGATGCATTACCCTGTCATCATTTGTCCTTCCTGGCGTCCCGCAGGTAATTTATAATGTATGCTATATATATATATATATATATAATTTTTTTTGTTTTCCCCTTGTTCTTGAGCTCCCACACAGTTTGTTTAAGATTGCTTCTCTAAGGGCAACTGATATTATTACTCTTCTTTGAAAATCTCAATAACTAGATGAATCTTATTGCCCTCAGTGTAATTTTTGGGAAATCATCCTGAAATAGTATCAGCTATGTTGCAAAAGTTCTAGCTTTTGCTCTATGTACTGAACATTTATTTCAAGCTGTTCTCTACATGCTCAGGTATCACACGGCCTGCTGGAAACCCCACTAAGTGCCCACAGCAAGAGAGTCGCATTACAGCCGCTGTATAGATTATGAATGACAGGGAAATTCTTTTCACATTCATTAAAGTGCCACAGATGAATAATTCATGGTTTCAAACTTCAAGCCTCCAAATATTCAAGTGTGTCATATCAGGCCTTTCCTCTCCAACTGACTGCTTGCAGTACGAGTGATGTCTTTGCTGGTCTGAGATCTGCAGTCCATTCACAGACAAGGAAAAGCCTTATATTTCTCTGAAAAGTCTGACAGCAGAAACAAAGAAGCAGATACAGACAGCCAAATTCACCATCAGATGACATTTTATTCGTTTCTGGATGAATGAGATGTTTTGGTGAAAAGCAGAGTGCAGTTAGTGTACGCTGCTACTAGCTGAAGCAACATTATTTTGCAAAGCTGTCAATCACAGTAAGTATCATATTACGATTATAAATCTTTTACACAAATATTTTACTCACTGTACATTTTGCCCCAAAGGAGTAAACCACCCACAAGAAACCCTGCCAGTTAGTTTCCACCTGGAGCTGCTTGTAAGAGACAGTAACATTGTTATCCTCATAATTTGGCCTCTGGCCTGCAGATATATGACATATGAACCTCGCTTGCATTATCTGCATGAACACCAACCTCCCTGAGGGGCTTGTGTATTCATATTTGGTTTTTATTATTTATAGTAGAAGTAAATCACCAGTTTAAGGTGGCAATGCAGAGTTGGTAAATTGATGTAGTGATCATACAACGTTCTCAGCTGTGAAGAACAATGAATAAGGCTTAAAGTGTGTCGTATACCTGTTAGTTGTTTTCTCTCTATCTCAGAGCGCTGTCTGGTAACCCCAAACACCAGGTGTGCACTTGTTGTACTCTGCATTTTGGGTGTATTTTTCTCAGTTGTGTGTAAATTTTGTTATTAATGATTCACTAGTTCCAGCTGCTCTTGCTGTTCTCTGTTTCTTATAAAACTGATTTCGTCAGTCCTCGTACACCAGTCGAAGAATCACGACAGCTCTTTAAGTTAGTCTTTAAGTGATGTTAAATTTAAAGCTGCACAATTGAATAGTTTTTACATAAACAACGAAAAGTGGACATCAAAACAGAGCAAAACAAGAGTAAATACTGGACTTGAGCTTAATTTACACTTCTGTGTGAAGGGGTTCCAACTTACCTATAGTCGCTACATGTGGGGGCTTTATAGTTACTTTGCAGGCCATGCTATTGCTGAAATGCGCATCCTCAAAAATGTAAATACACAATGAGGCTACAGAGATACCATCCACAGACTGCTTGTGTTTTTAGTGTTAGTTTTACTGAAGACAACACAAAGCAAGTTGGAAAAACCCTCAGTTGTCATCCTCTTTTCAGTAACACCCATCTAGCAAAGCCAAAACCTAAACACAGTTGCTCTGGGAAACATACTTAAAGCATGTTATGGCCTGATCACGTATGATACATTCGTATAGAGTTGTCGTACCAAGTTGTCGTTGTCAAATCAATGGCAGAAATCTGAGGCTGGGCTATAAATCAAAACCTACACCTTATGTATCTACAGTGGAACACCCATTAACTTCTTGGTTCAACCGCACATTTGTCTTTACATTGGCCAGGTGTTACAGGCCGTGTACTTGTGGCTGGTATGTCTCTCTCTTTTTCTTTTTTTTTCCTTTCAGGTAGACTCCCATGATGCACCTGTGATTAGAGAAGTTAAGCAAACTTGTTAGGAATAATGGCAACGCTTGACACTTTTCTTCAACAGCCTAGTGAAGAGCTGCTTGAAGATTTTACACAGGAACAACTTCTTCAGCTTGCTTCTAGCTATGAGATTGAGCTCTCTAGTGAGGTTAAGAAGTTAAAAATGAACATTAAGGACACTTTTAAGCAGGTGATTGTTGCGAGAGGTGTTTTAAAGCCACCCCCTCGTCCAGAGGTTGAATTTGTGATGCCTAAATCACCGGTGTTGTCGGAGGCTGCTATTCATTTCACCAGGAACATGACTTCGCATGAATAATAATGTTGCCCTTTTACCACTGGATGCGTAATAAAGCAACTGTTCACTAACAAGTTCAGTATATCAACCTAACAATGTAATAGTACACCAGTGTTCTGACAATAGGTTGTTCTGCTGCCCCCCTAGTGGCCAAAAACTGAAAAAAAAACCTGTTAAACTCACTGTTGTAGTGATTATAAGGCTTCTCTTACGCGTTCATGAAACTGTCCATCTTCTAGTTGTTGAAAAATCCCACACTGCATCTCTCAGAAATTATAAATCCAAGGACGTCTTTGTAAATATTCCTCTGTTGTGTTATCCTTAGGACTCCTTTGTAAGGCTCAATTGTAGCCCTCTCACTGTTTTAAAAGTCAAGCAATCAAAGGCGGAAAATGGAATAACAATGTCACCAAAACCAGTCAGCCCATCTTGTTTCCTCAGTTAAGCACACTAAAATCAAAATGAAAAGCGTGTTTTGTTGAGCGCCTGGGCATATTTTATCCTTGAAAAGAAAGTCGAAGCATCCTCGGGAAGAAAAACCGTCCACCGAAAATTACAGTTTTCAGTGCGATGCAATGACAACCCTGTGTGTGACATAAAAAAAAAAACACCAAAACAAATTCTGCAAAGAAAAAAGGCTCAATCATAAATTGCTGATGCTGTAACACCCGCATCATCACACCATACAGTATCATCACAGCTATTCAGGCTTCTGTCGACACTGCCTGCTCATCTTGCTGGCAGGGCAATTGTAGCTGTCAGTCACCTGAGTAATGTGGGAGACAGCCGTGGTATTTCAGACTAGGGAGAGGGATTCTATCATCTCTCCTCCGGTAGGTCACACATCCAGTGACTAATTGTAGTAAAGATGGGGTATAAACGACGACTGCTTTCCTTGACAAGGCTTTGACTGAGCATCGCAGTAGAAGAAAAGGTTCGCGGCTGTCCCCCCCCCCCGACATCCTGGAGCTGAGCCTACAAGGAGTTTGCTCGGGTTAGGAGCCTCGCAGCGAGAGACTTTACTGGGAAATGCGGCAGAACATAAGAAGAAACCCCACAATACAGTTGCTACATAAAAAATTCATGCCATTTTGTTGCTTCCACGGTTGAATCTCTTCAGAGGTTCCGGTGGCGGCTTTTTGGAAGAAGCTTGATGAAGAGAGAAGTCTGCTCTCAGTTCTCAGGAGATTTGAAATGTCAGTCTCAGTGAGCAGGAAGGAAGGATCCGTACACACCAGCTTTGAGCTAACACATACAAACAGGTGACAAATTAAAGGCAAAACCTGTATAAACGAGTGGAGAAACATAACAAATACAGATGCTTCCACACAGGTGCACTGACTGGTGCAGTTAAACAATTAACATCCAATCATGCTCTGTGGCATGTGTGAAAATGCTGAGCAGGCCCATTTTTCTGACATTTTATCAAGAGGAAGAGATCTGAGTGATTTTGAAAGAGGGTTCATTCTGGGGCACAGATGGCAGGAGCTTCAGTCACAGACAGTTCAACTGGCTGAAGTTTCAGTAGGAGCAGTGACTAAAGTGACATCTGCATTTAGATTGATGGGAAAGACGTCAGCAAATAGTTTTGGAAATTGTCATCGACAGCGTACATTTGATGACTGTGATGCTTGTGCATCAGTGAAATATGTAAGAACAAAGGATCAACTCTTCCTCAGGTAACTGAGAATGTCAATGCAGGACATGACCAGACTGTGTTGGCAAGAACAGTCCGTCAGCAACTACATAGGGATATTATAATAGGGTTGCACAGCATAAAGCCCTCATTACAAAGATGAATGCACATTTGGGAATTCAGTGGTGCAAAAACTCTAAAAAGGTATAAATGTATACGCTGGCATGACACTGTGAGGCTGTGGTCTTTGTGAAATATCACAGCCCCATCAGTCATTTGAATAAACTAGCAGAGCCAATGCACATCGTCTGGCAAAAAAAGTTTAACCTGTCTCCACTTTTTGGCAAAATGCTGTGGCAGCCAATCACATACTTGCAAGCACACATTCCTGGTATATTGCTTTGTATCATGGACTGTGTTTACTGTTTATTCTGCAAGTGTCGCAACAAAAGATAAAATGGCTCCTGCCTTTGTAACTTGTTGCGAGTTATGAAATCCAGTTTTAGAGTATTATAATCTATTATGCAGTGATAACATCTGATAAGCCTTCAGATTCACAGGTGTGTTTCTCAGACTTGACTTCCTCAATCGTATTTCGTTGTCTTGCTGGTACCTTAAACAACACATTCAAACCAATGCAGCCCCCTACACTGTTTTAATACAGGGCTGTTTTTGGTCTGAATGCCCACAGGTTAGTCACTGGTCAGCTTTTTTGTCACTCATCCATAAATGCAAGTCGCCTGTGTGTTGATGTCAGTTGATGGATCCTTGCTAAAATGTTACCGTCTGCAAGGTATTCTTCTTCTGGCATTTTTTAGCCATTACCAAACACCTTCAGGTGCATTACCACCACTGCCTGGGCTGGACATCATGGTTTTGCTAGTTCAGCAAAATCGGATTAACCTATGAACCTGGTGACCTGGGTGTCTCTGTTAGCTTACAGTCTTTGTCGATGTGAATGAGCTCATCAAGGATGTTGGAGCTGGTTACTCTTGGCCTTTTTCCCATCATATTACCGAATCAGGGGGCACTGTAGCATGTAGGCGGCAAAGGTGTATGTGAGATGACACCTTCTTTCCATTTCTGGTGAGGGAAGGGTTAGATTTAGACAGCTCCATTCCATAACCCAAGCAACACGTCCTACTTGTGCTCTTCCAAACCCTTTCATTCTACTTCCATTTTGACATCAATTGATATTCATTGTAGAACTTTGCAAGTTACACCATGACACATGGTGTAATTTGTAAAAAGTAGTAATATTATATTAATAATAAATTTCATCACTTTATCAGCTTAATGTGCTGAGATCATCCTGTGGCTTTAGTTTCTGCCCTGTTTGTGTCACCAGTGTCCTGATGTGGCATTCCTCCAGCAAAAGGTAGAGCCTGGGGCATGGACATACCTTTAGGTGCGGTAATTGGCCCAAACCAACCCAACCGCATTCATGGGGGAGTGCAAACCTTGAATAAATTTTTTATTAGTGTTTTTACACATGCGTTGCAACCCTGAGCTTATCTAGACATTACCTGGAGGAGCTGTATATGGCAACGTAAATGTCCAAATCAGTTGACCGAATGAACTTTACCCTGCCAGCTCACCAGTACAAAGGATGTATTATGTGTGACTGAGCCAATGTGTGAACAGAGCAGGTAACTGTCTGGAGAATTCATAGCGAGCGAGTGGGCGTGTTGATGACATTTCTATCCTGCCTCCTGCGCGCTCTACCCAGGCACCACCCTTCACCGAAACCAGAGTATTTCCAATAGATGAGAACGCGTCACACACAGATAATCTCCTGTTGTGTGTGACATGTGCTAAAGGGCAATTCCGAACAATGTCCGCAGAATCAGGTCTGTATGAGAAAACAGCTTATGTGTTATCTAATATAAATTTTTAACTCAAAAAATACAAATACAGAGCAAAGCAGTAATAAGGATTAAACTGAAAAACAGTTTACAATCAATGCTGATGCAGTCCTTTTAATTTAGTCTAATGTATAAAGTGTTTTATTGTACCTCTTTAGTGCTTATTGTCTGGTGCAAATGCCCCCCTTTTGTCTTGAGTCAGTCATCTCATCTCAGTGTTTCTGTTGCTCATCGTATGAGCTCAGTTTCTGATTTGGACCATAGTTCACAGAGGACTAGAAAGAGCTTTATTGTTTTGCTCCGTTTAATGTTTTGAGTTAAAGTGATGTGTTTTCCATGGACATTGAAATTTTGGTAAATAAATCCCTCAACTTGCTTTTGTTCTTGTGCCTGACTTGCTCCATGTGCGGAGGTTTCGACACATCCACCTCTGATACCACAGCAATTCCATAGAGGTGGCTGGAATTTCATTTGTGCTCTACACCACACTGAAAATTACATTTGAAAGGCCCAACAGCGACATGTCTGTCCAAAAAAAAAAAAAAAACCCAAACAAAAACCAAATGTCCTGGTTACTCTGTGTAATCACACCCCTTTGTCAGCCATTTTTATAGGGATTACAGGAAGTTTCAGTGTGCACACAGAGAGGGATATATCCAAAGAAATCATCTTTGTTTTCTCAAACATATTAAAAACAATTGCATGTAGCAGTCACAGAGCAACATTAGAATTCATTTGGTATTTGTGTCCTCCTGACAAATGTAAATTCAGTGTTTGCCTACATTTTTGTGCAGATTTAGTCTTCACCCATTCCAGAAACAGCAAATAGTTGCTAGTGTTTGTCACTTTGTCACAGTCATTGATTTCTGGAATTCCTTTGATGACCTCTTGCCATAGGAAAAAAAAATATTGACTACAGAAAAAGAAATTATTTTGAAAAACTAAAAATTGCAAGCATGTAAAAAATCATCAACAATCAAGTCAGTGTCATTTCCAAATATGAAAAACAGGGCCCTGTTCTACCAGGATAACCCAATTTAATAATGAAAGCATCAGCAATCGAAAATTTGCTTATGCAGAACATTTCAGTTTTTGTTTCATGTTTGAATGAGCTTAGTCTTGAATTTCAATACATTTCACTTCTGGAAAGGTTTCCCAGAGGAAGCTGTTTATAGCAAGGTTCTATGTTTTCCTCAAGCACAACTCTCGCATAATACCTAAGACCTGTTTTTCCAAAAGATGCTCCTTGGTGTAAAAATGTTTGCCATTTGCTTTTCTCTAGGAAAAGACAACCTCTTCTTCTGTGTTTACAATACCAACTACTATATAGAGTATTTTCTTTATTGTGGAAAGTGTAAGTAGGACTGGCTCTATCCATCCGCAGGATCAATCAGTCTTTTTGTGATGGCTCTGCTGGAGTCTGTCTTGCTGGAAACCAAATTACACTGAGTAAATGGCCTCTTTGGTGCCAGTGCAGACATCCAGGTCATTATGATTAGTTCTGTTGTGTGTGTATGTATCTAGAAGTATGTGTTTGTGATATCTGCCTTTTTTCTCCTAATAAATGTCATCTCTTGTGGTAGTGCTTTTCCATATTCAGAAAAGTGGGACTAGTGTTTGTTGCTACAGTACATGTCCTATATATTGATATGGTTTAGCCTTCCTGTGGAGGCACAGGCACAGCTGCTCAGCACAGCAGCCATACAGTCACATTATACACCATGTAGTCACAACACTAAAACCAGGAACTGGCTGATTGGTTCATAAATGCTGCACCTACACCTTTGTATTCCTCATTCTTTGAAGGAGGCCGCTCCTGAAATGGGTCACAGCTGCTGACACAATGAAGTCCAGTGAAAAGGCAGGGTGCTAAATGAGGAGCTACAAATCATTAAGCCTGCTGTTTAAAGTAGCCATACTAGCCTGTAAGTATCTAGCTGAGCTAGATGCATAGCCTGTTACATTTCTATGAAAACAGTGCATAACCAAGAAAAGAAGTGGCTGGGCCCCACTGTTGTTCAAGAGCAGCATCACGAAATTAGTTTAACTACGTTTCCTTTCCTACCTAGCTATTTTCTGAATCACGTTACATTTCCAGTTGCAAGCTGTTTTACCTAGCATCTCTGTGTTGAACTGCACTTTGGCTGATAACTTGTATTTCGAACCTCCATTCGAAAAAGTGTTTCTATAGCTTTCAGCTTTCGGTGAAGATTAGCTTGTAGCTTCAGTCTGGTGCCCCCTATGTCGCTGTTTACCGGTTGGGTTGAAGTGATTTAATTTTCCCTGCTGTCTGTTACTACTGTCTGTACTGACATCACACTACTGTAGATGGACTACTGCCGCAGTGCGACAACATTTATTTTTTTTTTTGCCAGTCACAAATGAGAGACCAAATGGAAGTAAGAAGCAGTAATGAGCTGCGTTGGTTATACGTGTACCAGCCATACTGTATATATGACTGATATCATGAATCTTACAACAGTTTCACATAACATTACTTCAGCTGACATGAGCAGCAATGCAACTGGAGACACTAGGTTTCATATCTATTAAAAATAAGGAAACAGTATTTCGTTGTGGCCTCTACAGCAGCTTCTTCATGGATAAAAAACTGTATTTAAACATGAAATCTATTACAAATTCTGCCTATTATACAGTATGTCTGAGTCATGTGTCTGTCCTTGGAACAAGTGCAGAGGACAAGAGCAAGTAACTGATACAATGGCAACCCGAGTGTAATATATCTACTATATACTATATAATTTATAATCCAGATACAGTATATATAAATATTGTAGGATTATAGTGTAGGTGTTTTTCAGAAAAATAATGCAGCAGTGGAGTCTGTTCCAACAAAGAAGTAGTGAGTCTGTCTGATGTTTTAATGTTGATTGAATGTGCCCAAATACTCCATTTAGTTGCTATAATACTATGGAGTTTTGAAGGAGCAACCCAAAGCCTTGCAGATTGTGTCCTTCCTACTACAGACTACCTAAACTCTGACTGTTTCAAGCTTCATGTCTAGATTATTGTTACAAAGACTCTCAATACTCCCCCTGTTTTTTTTTTTTCATTCCTCTCTCTGTTTCTCTCTTTCGGGTTTCTCTCTCTCTCTCTCTCTCTCTCTCTCTCTTAGCTGGCCAAAGGGCTGATTGTGTCTTGGCTGTGGAGGAAGAGCGGGCAGATTCCACTTACTCTGTGAGTACTCCATCAGTGGGAAACATGCTTGTCTGTTGGGCTTTGTGATTTATTACATGCTATAAATGACTGTGACCATAGCTGTTTTTCCAGGTAGAGGAGCTGTGGCAATATATAGTGATCTCTTCCTTGAAATGTGTGTGTGTGTGTGGGCAGATAGATGTGTGTGTTGCGTTCTATTAATTGACAATTGATTGTTGGTTATTGAGGTCAGTGATTACATGCCGTATGCTCTGATGCAGTATGCTCCTGATCATTGTATATAATGTGCCCTGCATAAAAGCATCCAGTATTTAAGTATGTAGCAGAGTTAAAGTTATTAGTGTAAAATATGCCATCAGACAGGTATTGTCAGCTAATTCAAAACAACAGGTTTTTAATTAATCAAATGAATAAACTGTAAATGAATGGCTTCCCCTTTAATGCTGTGTAATAAACCAAGCTCACAACCTCACCTAGCTAGTTAGCCATCTAGATAGGTAGCATGGGCAGCCTTGTTAAGCTAAATAAATAAAAGATGTTGTAATGGAGAGCAACAGTTTCAACATAACTCCTGTTTTGCTGATCTGCTGTTTCTTGATCATTTTCAACTGACAAACAGTGGCAAGAAAAAGCAAGTGAACCCCTTGGAGTCGTCTGCATTTATGTATAAATTTGTTTTAAAACATGGTCAGGTCTTCATTTAAGTTACAATTACAATCAAACACAGTCTATTCAAACTAATAACAAAATCATTGTGTTGGTCTTGTCCAAATTGAATGCATCATCCAAACATTCACCATGCAGGTTGAAAAAAAAAACACACGAACCTCTCGACTCCAAAAACACAACACAAAATGTTTAGTGGGGGAAAAAAGAAGCCCAGAGTAACAGATAAGGGCTTAAAAGAATCATTGGAGCTTGTTAACATCTCTGTTTGTTAGTCTACCGTATGCAAATCATATTTCCTGGTTGCATGGAGCATGGTGTCCGTGACAAGACACCACAGACGATGCTTCTGCTCTCCAAAAAAACATCACTGTGCACCTGAAGTTTGCCAAAGAGCAGCTTGACTCTCCACAGCCCTACTGTGAAAATGTTTAGTGGACTTGACAAAACTATGGTTGAAGTGTCTGAGAACAACACACAGCACTTCATATGGTGTAAAAAGGGCACTGCATACCCACATGCAAACCTCATCCCAGTGATGAAGTACAGTGGAGGGAGCATCGTAATTTGGGTCTTTTTGGGTTTGCTGGCTGTGGGCCTGGACAGCTCGCCATCATCGAGGGGGGAAATTAATTCCCAGGTTTATCAAGATATCTTACAGGATAATGTGAGGGTGGCTGTCTGCCAGCTGAAGCTCAGTAGAAGTTGGGTTATGCAGCAAGAGAGTGACCCTAAAGATCGAAGTAAATCTACTACAAAATGACTTCGAACACAGAAAATTCACCTTTTGGAGACGAAGCCTTGACCTTAATCCAGCAGAGATGCTGTGGATTGAGCTCAGAGAGCTGTTCACACCAGACGCCCTCAGAACATGTCTGAGGTGAGGCAGCTCTGCAGGAAGAATGGTCCAAAATTCCTCTTATATGTTGTGCAGGTTCGGTCCTCAGCTACTGGAAGCTCTTGTTAAAGGTTATTGCTGGATGTTTGACCAGTTATTAAATACAAAGGTTCACTTACTTTTTCCACCAGCACTGTGAATGTTTAACTGGTGTGTTCAATAAAGACAAAACAATTATAATTGTTTGTGTTATTATCTTAAGCACATTGTGTTTGTCTATAGCTGTGACTCAGATGAAGATCAAATCACATTTTATTTGCAATTAATGCAGAAAACCAAATCACTCCAAAGGGTTCACATCCTCCTTCTGATCTATCTGAAATAAGTTAATATCAGCCAATACATCCAACCCACTGATCTTATTGTTTTTATGAGAAAGCATTTTCACGGGAGGAAATACAGAAACCCAAGTCTTAAAGGAGAGCACTTAAAACGTGTAACCCTCTGTGTCTGAAAAGTGAAAATGAAATTTACAGCCTGTGCGACGCAGAAGCTGATCATAAATCCTGACCTGACTCTCTCCTCTGAAAAGAAAAAGCTGACAAAAAAAAGGAAAACACTGAGGTTCTTTGTATCTTCTTCCTTTGAACATTTATAAGTATTCACCTCACATCTAAGATCTTCCCAATGCCCGAACTTCATGTAAGGTTCTGTTTGCTGAGTCTGTATTGAACTGACAGGATGTTAGCTTTCAATATTCTCCTCCTTCTCTTACTCAGCGTGTAATATGCACTTGCACAATGAGTGGCAGTCTGCAGCACTGCTCACGCTCCCTGGTGGCTGACTGAATTTAAGATGGACTGTAATCTGAGATCAGGAGGCTTTTCTGGATATTTACTGTCCTTCCACCTTTAGTGATCAAACCAATTTGTGAACTGACGCCTGTACAGACAAGACACATTTTAATTTGAGTATTAGTTTATTTAAAAATCTCTACCCGTGAGTAAGGCTATATGTTTTCAGTGTTGGTTCTCTGAGCCATGATAATGTGATGTCAGGGTGATGTCTTTATGGGGCTGAATGCCATGTTTATCATGGTATGCTCCAAAAAAAAAAAAAGAAAGAAAGAAAAAAAAAGGCTTAATTACCTCTTGCAAGGCTGCTGAAGTTAATTTCTGCAGTCACGTGTTTCACCAATTACTCAGAGCGTAATGAAGTGGAACATGGCTCACCAGAGTTCACAGGACACCCTCCACCCTCCTTTTTTCTTAGCCTAGTTTGGCTATTCCAGAGTGGCAAGCTAATCATCACTAAGCATTAAACCAGGCAGTAGTTCACTCTAGATACATACATTTATCCGTGTCAATATCCATTCCTCGTTTAATCATTTCTCTGCAGCTATCTCAATATCACGGGCTGGTGAGACAGGCGGGGGAAGCACATTATCTATGCCAGGGTGTTACAGTATTAGGGATTATCCCTGACAGATAGTTTCCCTTCCAGGCACCATTAGCTTGGCCTCATCCCATTTGGTATTTCCAACACCTGCGACCACCTTCCGCTGGGCACAAGAATTATTACCATTGTATTTTTTCTAGGGTATATAAATTAATCATGGGGATCACAAGCAACTACTTTAAATTTCTGGACTGTGACCAAGAAACACATCCTCCCCAAGGATGCCAAGGGCCTATGCATCATTAAAACAGAGTTGTGCTATCTGACAGGGGAACAGTGCCAGCTCCCTCTCTTATATACCTTACAGGATTGTGTCCTCTGCATTTCCGCACTATGCATAATAGCTACTGTCTATGGCTAAATGCAATCAGGGTCCTGAAGTCTGACTTTGAATGCTAAATGAACGAGGGACGTGTTTGCGAGTAGACGAAATAAAGTTGATCAGCTTGAAAGTGAAAGTGGATAGCTGACTGCAGCGAACATAAATTAACATCGATCACTGGGCAGAGCACGTATGCTAATGACTCAAGGCTGCAGGGGCTTGTTAGACAACCTCAACCTCCTGCAATGGACTGTAATGGTTCCCATATCCTCACAATCCTCTAAATACCAATGGCTGTAATTCCTCACTGAGCATCCTCATATTTATTGGCAAAGGATCTGTTTTCGATTCACATGCATGAATGAGTTATGAGGCATTAATGTAGATATTACAATATTACCAGGACTTTCTATGTCAAATAGTGCAGTTAGATCCACTGATCATGCTGTGGTGAGGATTAAATGCTTTTACCTCAAAATGGCAAAGACATTAATAGCAAATCATTTTTGTCAATATGAAGAACCTCATCCTTTTTCATATGAAAAGAAAGCAGAACTCTTTTTTTTCTTCTGTATTTTGAAATGAGTATAATTTGACTGGATTCCTTCTGCTCACATGGTGCTTGGCGAGCATGTCTGAATTTTAAAACATATTGATTTGGAATCACTTACAGGTGCTGGCCTATAACAGTATTGATTGCAGATAGGCGTTTTGACAAAATGTCTGGAAAACATTTCACATTGATTTAAAGTTTCTCAGAGCCCATAATAAAAGCCTTGCATCTAACTGTAATTACCATATGCGGCTTTGTGTCATTCACACAGCACCTACGGTATTTGTCCAGCACCTTAATCAACATATAATTACATTTGACTATGAAGGAGACTGAGAATAGCACAAGGCAAAATAGTTTACTGAAGGAAGAAAACATCCCATCTCCAAGTAGGTCAGAAGAATGTTAGATGGATAAAGTTTCTTCATTGGTTTTCTCCTGAACAGGCAAATATATCAACCTAGTGAGTCTCATCAGGAAACATATCAACTAAATCTCCCGTTATTGATCAACCCTTCCATATGTGATTGAGACACATGACAAGACTGTGGGCAGGATGACAAACAAAAGGGCAGACAGTCAAAAAAAAGTGGAAACCGAATCAATAACGATGACTGACAAGATGAAGCTTGGACGCTCAGTATTGTTCCTTCTTAGAATAAATAATGGAAAGCAAAATAAATCTACTTCACTCTCTATTCATATAATCCCCTTTTCTCCCTTCTTCCCTTCATGATTAGCAATTTGCCCCATTTTGTTGCATCCATCTGTCTGCAACAATTTACTACAGGAACTCAGACAGAAGAGGGCAAAGGAAAGGATGAGGAAAAATGCTGCTGTGTTTGTGAACAATTGTTAAATTCTGTCTCAAATGGGAAAACTTTTTAGACTCATATATAAAGATTTTATAACTAAATCTTTGTAGGAGAAACATGAGAACCATCATGGTTTAAGTTTTCCTCAGTGTCCAGTGATAGTTGTCTGTGTTTCCATGTCTACACTGAAAACAGGAACTGCTAATAGCTATAGCTAATGCACCACATTTTAAATGATTCAAATTTTGCCAGAGTTTATAACTTATAACTTATAACACCATGCAACTTAATGAATGAATGGCAACATTATACTTATTGTTTAGATCTCCCAAAGCATCATGGGAACATTTGTTGCAGATTTTAGAGCATGATTATCACACATAGAAGTAAGGCAAAGACAGAATTAAACCGTAACATAATTAAACATGGTTCCTATGTTGCTTGCACACTGACACTCTGTTGCATGTAGATAATTGGTGAGATACGGTTGCTGGCGTTATTGCTAAATTTAAAAATGATTATATTAAACAAACAGTAAAGCTCCATAGAGCTGAGGTGAACTGCAGAGCAGAGGCGATAACTCTGTCGGTTCATTATTCTTAGCATCTCTTTTGACTTACATGCAGTTGTTTGATTATAGAAGCTTTCAACTCAGAAGTTCAAATGTGTTGAAATACAGACTGCACCAAAACATCATGAACTGTGTTATGTTACTTGATCAGGCTGAACGAAGTATAAGTACTTGAATTTATGAATCAGTGTCAATAGTTCCTGGATTTGCCCACAGATGGATTATTTTTTGGAGGTTTCAGTTCAGTGGGTTTGCCTTCGTTCATTAGCATGCCCTGTGATTCTGTATGTTCCATACACTTAACACTTCACACATATTTGCTTGAGTAAATATGGTGAACCAACAGTTTTCCGAAAGCTTAACATTACCTTTGGCAGGATGCTCTGCTCATCTGTTGCTGCTGCTGTGAGCCTGTTTTGTTTTGGTTTTTTTTGTTGTTGTTGTTGTTGTTGTTGTTTTTATTTATTTATTTATTTTTGTTTTTGCTTTACTTGCTCCTGGGAGATAGTGTAACAGCAGTATGTATACACTAAATATCAGCTCCCCAGTACCAGCTGCTAGCTGGCCCTCTGGCATGGGATCTTGGCTATGCTTATTTGGATGAATGAATTATTAATGTCTCACCGATTTTCCACAAGTTCCAGCATGTTTTATTTTATTCTTATTATTTTTTTATTTTTTTATTTTTTTTCCCAGAAGGCTTGATGTAGACTGCATCTCCTCATCTCCACAGTGCTCATTTGCCCTCCTTTTTTTTTCCAGAGCCAAACAGAGGAACGTTTGCCCAAGAAATATTCTCTGCTCTCTGGCAACTGGATGGGAAGAAGGAAAATCTTTGACCTTGGAAAATGAAGATGTTGTTGCCATGGGAACTGTTAATCCTTCTGTCACTCAAAGAGTGCCTGGCTGGTGAGATGCCAAGTCAATTCGCCTTACACGACACACCTGATATGCATACATCTCTCACAGGGGGAGTTTTGCTTCTTTCTCATGCACGGTTAGGTTATCATTTCATCTGAAAGGGAATGATAGTCTCAGAAGGGATCATCATTTTAGTAGCTTTTGTATCTTTAAGCAGTTTGTAAAAAATGGGAAAGAACATGACCCAATCCGTGGATCCCAATTTAGTTTTAAAGAGCTTAGCAAAGCATTTCAGGGCAAATAAGAACCCCAGAGCCCGGCATCCAAATTTAGTGGTGCAGTTTTTATTATGTGACAACAGGATGAAGTTGTCACAAGGTAAAGAGAAACTGCCTCGTGCCATAAGACTATTATAATGACATTTGATCTCAATTGTCAACTGCAGCCAGAGTATGAATGTTCTTTTCAGAGCAGAGCTCTGATAAACCTGACTCACTGTTAGATTTACATCAAAGAGAAACCAGTCGGAAAAAGAATTCACTCTCTCTGGTCTTTTTATGCTCCTGTTTTATTATGCAATTTTCTTGCTTTATGTCCAACCACTGCCACTAACATGAAATGTGGAAAAGCACTATCAAAAGCCACACTAACTCTTTTCTTAACGCTAATTCATTCTGTGCGCCGCTCTCTGAAACACAGATCCATGGAATGCTCTTACAGCTGAGACAAAAGCAGAATAACATTAGATTTCAGTCCTCTAAAACCAATATGAGCTACATACCTACATGATAGTCACATTAGACAGATATACTGAACACCAAGCCGACCATTTACAAGTCAGCAAACAAATACATTCAAATGTATGTATTAGCATATGGAGTGGAGTCTGTTGTGTTGTTATTTATCCTTCTATTTCCATTGTTTGAGCATCTCATCTCAAGTCAGCAAACACAAGAGTAGAGAATGAAGGGTTATGCATATGACATTGCATTCTGTCTTGTACATACATATGCCCGCTATTGAGCTCACATTCGTATGCATTCCCATGAAACCTAATTAAGTGTAATGTGTATGTGAGCAGCATCACGTGTGCTAGCGGTCAGTCCTGTTGGTGTGTTTATAGGGTAGCATACACACAAACCAGCCTATCATTTCCCAGGTGAAACAGCCCAGCTATTAAAGGTTCATTAATTTGTTTAATTTAAAGGACAGGGTAAAAATGAAGCACCTCACTCAGAGACTGGGGAAACAAGGCCCTTACCTGAGGCAAAGACTCCCACTCTCATTAGGATGATGATGATGATGATGATAAGGGAGGGAGAGCTCTTTGTCCTAGTCAAGGTTAGAATCGTGTAAAAAGCCTTTCATCCTCTCACACCAAATGAGAAATGAACACCTTTTTAAGAGCGATGCTGGTGTGCAGCTTGGCGTATGACACACAGTGTCAGAGGAAAGGGGGGGTGGACACCGGTAGCGTGTGTGTGTGTGTGTGTGTGTGAGTGTGAGTGTGAGTGTGCATCTATTGAAGAAATGTAAGATTTCACGGGAGTAATTAGTGCAACATCGGTTAATTACTCCTGTGTATTGATAGTCTGGCTGGAGCTAACCAGAACAACAAGCTCCACTGAGCAGGCACACGTGCCCAAACAACATGCATAAAGGCAACAGCTTTACTGGCTCTCTAATAATTCAATTAAAATCAGAGTAAGGCAATACTCTAATTATTGCTGCTGTCATGTAAACACCTTAACTAAGTTATCCCACTTCTATTAAGATCATAATGACCCCCCCCCCCCCCCACAAAAAAAGAAAAAGACAGAAGAAGGTAAAAAGCCCTGTTCACCACTAGCACGTCCACTGTTCCCCTGTGTGGAGGCCAGCCTTGAATGTTATCAGAGTTTAAAGTTTGCTTTTTTTTTCCTTTTCCATTTCCTGTAACTGCACTTCCAGTGCCACAGTAATGAAAACAGAAGTGAAGATAATAATTTAAAAAAAAAAGTTAATTCTGTGAATTCTGTGTTATTAGAAAAATCAATTTACTGTGCATGCTTTAACTGAACTGTTACCTTGATCTGGATATTTACACTAATTAAGTGACCTCTGTGCATGCAAGTGCTCTGACTGTGAATGAGGGCGCAAAAACAAAAGACAGTTTCAGGACTGGTGTGTCGCAGACTGCATGGAATATGCCAGTTAGCTGCTACGCTACAGGGTTATCTTTAGTTAATTGCTCTCTCATCACAGTGTATTATCTGCCTTGTGACATGTGTATAAGAGGGTTTATTAAATGCAGAACCCACTCAGAGAGCCACGGTGGCAGCTAATTATATGGGTGTAGACTTTATATACAGTTTCCTGAGTGCTGAGTGATTTATTTTTGCATTAATTCAGTGTCACTTGCTATGCACCATTGTGTTTTTTCCACACAGAGAATACACGCCACGGTCCTGTCTTCACCCAGGAGCCCAGTGACAGTATTTTCCCACTGAGCACTGATGATAAGCAGGTGTTTATTAACTGCAAAGCAAAGGGAAACCCTCCTCCACATTATAGGTAAGTGTGTGAAGTGTAGTTATTCATTAGATGTTGGACAGCTGTTACATTTTTTGCCATATGTGTTCTTGTGGGATGTTTAGATGACGATCTTTACTACTGTATCTACAGGTGGAAAGTAAATGGCAGAGAAATAAACACAGAGTCAGACCCTAACTACAGTCTTGTAGAGGGCAACCTGTTGATCAGTAACCCTCATGTCATCAATCATGGAGGAGTGTATCAGTGCATCGCCGCCAACTCGTTTGGGACCGTAGTCAGCAGGGAGGCAAAAGTCCAGTTTGCATGTGAGTAGACGGTTTATTCTGGTTTTTGAATGTTTATTGTTACAGACATAAAATTGTGCCCCCCCCCCCCCCCCTTTGATTTGTTGTGATATTATGCGTGACTGAATTTAGAGCTGGCTTCTTTAAATGACCATATTCATTATTAGCTGCTCCATTAACTTGTAACCTGTAAAACATTACAAAATTGTGAAAAATGTCCATCACAAGTTCCCAGAGCTTAAATATTTTATTTTGTCAGACCAACAGTCTAAAATCCAAAGATATTCAGTTTCATGTAATAGAAGATTAGAAAAAACAGTAACAGGCTGAAAGACCAACAATTGGTCTCTCAGAGAGGTCCATGGTGATACTCAATGGAAATTTTCAAATTCCCAATTTCTCTTTTTCTTCTTTCATTTAATGTAACTTGCCATATCTGAGATGACCGTGTTACCTCTTCACACCGGTCTGTAGCAGGACTGGAACACTGAAGGAATGTGGGTGGTAGTGTGCGTCTTCATTTGGGGGCATTTTTAATCAAGTGAGTTCTGATTTGACCACTGCTGATATTTGCTTGATCCCTCCTGGGACCTGGTTGGTATTTCTAAGACTTTGGGATTGATATGTCTGCGAGCTGTTTATTCTCTCACACCGCACAGCAGCATTTAATTAAAGGTGAAAGTAATCTCTTAAGCTCGATTGGTGCCCCCTCTGTCTGATCTCCTACACACACCGTGATATTAACAGGGGAATCTAAGCTTTGACTTGTAAGCAATGTGAACAGACAGGGAAATATTCTGCAGAATGAAATGCCCTTCCCTGGATGTCACCTCTCTGCAAAAGTTATTACAGCTGTCAAACCCTGAAGAGTTGCAGATTTTTATTTATTTATTTATTTTATTTTATTTTATATTCAACAGTTCTGCAGAACTTCAGCAAGAAGTCAAGGAACACGGTGTCGGTGAGAGAGGGTCAAGCTGTGGTTCTGCTCTGCGGCCCTCCACCCCATTACGGAGGTACAGCGCTCTGTCCTAACTCTTCTGCATTGCCTGCTGTAGTTTCATACTCCTGCTTGCCTCAGCAGTCTTTATTGTTCCTCACTCTGCTGCTTATTATCTCCCTGTAACAGTGCTGTGTCTCTTTTGTTTTTCTACCTTCTCTTTCTGCTGCTCTTCTTTTTCGAACTCTGACACCCTGTTTTCCACTCACTTCTCCTTATCTGTCAGACAGGGAACTTTTTATGATCAGCCACCGCTCTGCCTGCTCAGACCCATGGCTTCACATCTATAGTTCGTCACCTCACGCTTCTTAACCTTGAGCTCACTTTTCTCGCCCATATGATCTGTGACCATGCTGTCATCTATAAAGTCTCCAGTGCTCCACTTCCCCAACTGTCATTTTTTCCCCCTCAGTGTGGGCAGGTTATCTGTGGGTAATAAAGGCTGCTGGTGGCTGCTGTGGCTGGGGAAGCATTTATCCCATGGCACAGCTGTGAGTCGGCTCATGTGTCTGTGTGCTGCTGATTAGCAGACCCTCAAAGTGGTCCGCACTCCTGCAGCCATTCGGTGCCCACCAGCACAATTTCACGCCAGCGTTCCAGCCTATCTCTGATTCTGTTTCCAGCTGAATCCCGAGGCCACGTGGGATTCCACACTTTAGCATTTTACCCTCCAGCTTTCCCTCACTCCCTCTATAAAAGCCTCCATCTCTTTATTTTTCCTCTTAAACAGAGCATAGTCACACATTTGATGGGATTTGCACTACATGACAATGCTAGCTTGAGGTGTTTTATAACTGAAGAATGGTGCAAAATGTTTTGTTTTGTTTTTTAAATTCCACAATTATATCACGGCTTCTTTGATGCTTGTTGATTCACCACTTGAGGAATATAGTGATGCACCTTATTAAAACAGGAATCATCTAAAGCTTGTTTGAGCAATCAATAGGTAAGTGGTCTAAAAGGAGCCGTGCTGAGAGTTAAACTCTGTCAGAGGACATGAGATTATGTGCCTGCAAGTCCTCTGTTGCTCAGAGACTGCAGCTCTTAAACAGACCTAGTCTCTGATAGTCCCTAATCATGAAAGGTCTGTCAGTTTCTGCCCTGACTTTCCCTGTAATGATTTTAATTCAGTGTTTCCCCTCAAGGAGGTGAGCGGGGACTTTTTGACGTCTGCCCAGTCAAAAGGGCTGACTGCAGAATGTCATGCATCTGTTACAAGAGGGCTGCACTAATATCCAAGTTCATTCTGCGATCCCTGCAGACATCTGTCTCTCTCTCTCACTCTCTCTCTCTCTCTCTCTCTCTCTCTCTGTCCGTGTGTGTTTTACACTTGTACACTGACATTTTTATCGTTCCTTTCCACACTTTATTTTGACATGAATCCTCCTTGTTTTCTCATTTCCCATAAAAACCTAAAATACAGACTCCAGTAAAGTAAGCAAATTAGCATCAACATCCATTGTGAATTCATCTTTGCTTGACTTTACTGTGATACCAGCCATGGTTCATACTTAAAAGATAAGGCAGGAGTTATTCAATGTTACTCTTATACTCAACAAATCCCATGAACAGACCAAAACCAATACTGTCAAACTGGGCTTTCAGACTGAAAACAGCCTTACATTAAAATGTGAGTACGTGTTGTTTCAGGTCCCAGTGAAACAGTGAAATACAGTCCTGAAAAGCAGGTTTGAGCAATAGATTATTGATTATTTTAAAGGCTTATAAGATGCCAAAACACTGAGTTTTCAGTTCTGGAGAGTTATCCTAAAGACAAGACATCATTTTTCTCTTTGTGTACTCCTGTACTCTTGGACATATAAGATCGCCTGAAGATATTGCATTGTGCTGCTGCAAAGGTTGGGCCAGGTTCAGCTTCTATACAGGACGACCCTGTATTCTTTTGGCAGAGCCCTCTGTGTCCTCACCCCAGCTGAGCCGACACAGCGGCCCAATTCAAAAGATCGAGGGGGCTGCATTATTTCTCACAGCGCTGTTGTCTGTCTGAACTCGACCTTAGTCCATCTCTCAATACTTTCTAACATCAATACCCCGTCTCTTTAAAAATAGATCACAAATATATAGTTGGTGAAATAAGGTGAAATCATTTTCCTAAACAGCTGTGCACTGTGTTTTTTTATTTATTTTTTATTTTTTCAAATGTTGCTCAAAGTTAAGTAGTGCATTTAGGGTGGGGGACTAGTTTCAATTGTGGACTAATACACTTACATTTTGTGGGCTCATGAATATTTCATTGTGATTGAGCCAAAATAAAGTGCAGTGCCCATGTTCATTGTAATAAAGTGAAATGTTCATTGTTCAACATCGTGGCTCACCTACTATAACACCAAGTGAAATAAGATACAGAGATGAGCCAAAGCATTATGACCATGATTATCAGTGCACGTTAAAGTCAGTTATATATTCGAAGGTAAATCAGCAGTAGTCAGTGTTTCGGCTGCGGTAGAAGTAGACAGGTGGAAAGACCTGAGCGACTTTGACAAGTGCCAAACCACTGCGGCCAGATGACTGGATCTGAGCATCTCTGAAACGGCGAGGCTCGCAGAGTGCGCTTGGTCAGCCGTGGTGAGTGCCTAACGACAGTGGCCTGAAGAGAGACAGACCATGAACTGGCGACAGGGTGTTGAGGGATGTTCTGGAACAAGTCTGATCCCTGGCAGCTTCACCTTTCACCTTACAAGACTTAAAGGATCTGCTGCTAACGTCTTGGAGCCACAGGACATCTTCAGAGGTCTTGTTGTAGATATTTTGGAGGCACGCAGAGGACCAGCGCCATATGAGGCACAGGTGGTCATAATGTTTTGGCTCATCAGTTTATATGTTTTCCATGTTCTAAACCTTTGTCTTTGTGTTAGTTGTTCTATTTTTGCTAGTCCCTCTCTTTTATTGTTCATAAACTGTAAAACCCTTGTTGACCATTAGCTTTTGGGTCCTAGTCGAAGGAATGTGTTTTGAAGTGAGTTGGCAAAAACCTGAACGATTTGATCAACTCTTTCTTGTCATTAAAACCTTGCTCACAAATTCTGTCAAAGTAAAGAAGCTAATGCTACTTTGCTGGGCCTCACATAAGCAGGGTTTGGCTACACAGGCAGTACTTTGTAGAATCAATTAAACAATTGTTTTGGTCTTTTCATGGGATTTGTTTACAAAGAAAAATATGAATATCACCAGCCTTATCCTTTGAAGTCATATTTCTGGCAGAGAAATTGAATATCTATTTGTAATAATATATTTCCCTATATATTTGTTTCAGGTCTTGCTGTCCAGGTCATTTTGGGAATGTCACTGGAAAGTGTATCTATTTTATGTCTCGATACCCACAATTCATGACCTATTCTTTATTTGTTTTTAGAGATCAAATATTCATGGATTTTCAATGGACAGCGCAGCTTCCTGCAACAGGACGCCCGGCGTTTCATCTCTCAGAGGACGGGCAACTTGTACATAGCCAAAGTTGAAGCCTCAGACGCTGGGAACTACACGTGTGTGGTGAGAAATATGATGACCAATGCCACAGTGTTCAGCTCCCCAACCCCTGTGGTGGTGCGGAGGGACGGTAAGCATCCTCAGTTCGCCTCTGCTGCCTCCTGGTTATCTTGCGCACTGAACTGACACACACTGTCGGTGGGAGGGTGAGCCTAGGAGATAAATTGCTTGTCTTGAGCGTGACACTGTTTTTGCTTTTGCTTACGAGCAAGGTTTATGCACCATCCCAAAGCCTCTGAACTATACAGGGTTATGTATGCGAGAAACCCTCTCTGTCTGCATGAAGGCACATATTTAAATAACCAGAAATGTAGCCTGCACTGACAGAAATGCATGCAGGAACACACACACACACATACACACAGCAAGGAGCTTGCCACACATACTGAACCCCATCAGGACCATTTATGTGAACCACTTCAGATTTGAGCTGAGGCAGATATGTAATCCAAACTCATCCATCTGCAAAGCCAAACACTGTTGTATACAGCGTCAATACACACATTCACTGTCTGCCAGTGTCATCCGCACCATGGCTCTTTCATCCAGTATGAATAACAGGAAACTGCGTGTCCGTGTTTTGTGTTTCCAGTGATGTGATTTGCTTTTATATGTCATGCAGTGGTCATGGGTGAATACGAGCCAAAGATCGAGGTTCAGTTTCCTGAAACCCTTCACGTCTCTAAAGGCTCATCAGTGAAGCTGGAGTGCTTTGCCTTAGGAAAGTGAGTGTCAGAACCACGGGCTGCAGCTCTACCCCTCACACGGCATTGTCAAATTTGTGAAGTGGCCAGACGTCCTTTATTAAAACAAACAGACTGACAAACATAGCCGCCATCCTTCTGGTCAGAGTGAGATGGAGCATGTGGCCTGTGTGACCTCTTGTGTGTGTGACCTCTGCAGCCCTGTGCCTTCTATCTCATGGAGAAGAGCTGATGGAAATCCACTCCCCGGCAAGATTAAAATCAATCACTCCAGTGGGGTTCTGGAAATTCCATACTTTCGCCCGGAGGATGCCGGTGTGTACGAGTGTGTAGCCGAAAACAGCAGAGGACGAAACATTGCCAGAGGGCACCTTATATTCCACAGTAAGAGCCGTGTGTACTTTTGCTTCCTGTCTCTCTTTGTGGATATTCTTCTCTTTAATCAGTGTGAGTTAATGTCGGGCACTTTACTAAATGATTATTTGGCATTTGCATTTGTTGGTAAAAGTATCTAAAGTGCTTTAGTATTTGTTCTGTCCAAAGTAATCTAGTTGTTTTCATATGAAATAACCTTATCGTGCCAGGACTACCTGGATTTAATTTGTGCTCATTAGCTTTTTTGTGATCGTGATGTTAAAGATCTCCCCCAGCAGACGGAATGCTTCTTTTAACCCAAAGGCTTGAAACAGAACATTTTTCATATGTCAGGATAAGTCTGCCACATCCATAAAATCAAAAGGAACCAGCTGTCAAACTGCAAGCTTTGAAATGAGTCATTTGTATGTTGTAAGAAAGCAATGTCTACATCAGCAAATATTCACAACTGTCTTCTCTGGAGAGAAGAGGGAGAATCTCCTGTGTTCCTGTCTCCTGTGGTGCATGTTTAGATGGATATCAGTCTGTATATTAGGTTTAGGATTTTTGGTTTTACATAGAATTTTTGATGTGAGGTAGAAAACATTAAAACACAGTATCAAAAGACAGAAATCATTTTAAAAGAAATTAAAAGGATAAAAACACAAAGGGTTTTATCCCAGATTTACAGATACCCACAGTTCAGTCAAGTCCTATAAATTGTGGAAGTTTGTTTCACTTCTGTGGTGCAAAGTAAAGTAAGAAAATGCTGCTTCTCCATGTTTAATTAGGACTCTGTTCAGAGACTACTACTTTAGAGGCAGAGGCGATTCATTTGGAAAAACAAAAGAGATATATTTTGGTCCTAAGCTACTGAGAGATCTAAAGACAAACATGAGTAATTGAAACTTAGGACTCAGCAGCTGCACTGTATGAGATTTTTTTTTTAATCTTATGAAAGACCATTACACAAGTCAAACCTGTTGGAGATATAAACATGGAGTCAAACAAGTCCTGCACAGATGTGAATCCTTAGTAAACTATCCTTGCTATGCTTGTGAGATGATAGTAGCCAGACTTGATTATTGAAATTATTGATGTGACCATCCAAGGTCCTTGGTTACACCAAGATTCATTTTTTGTTCATGTCATGAGCTGTTATCAGTGCAACAGCTACTCTTCCTGGGATCCATGAGGAAAAAAATAAGATTAATATATAAATAAAAAATAAATGCAAGGCATTTACATAGCTACATCGATATTTACATGTATTTACATATAAATATAAACTGTAAACTACTGTATATAATCCTTATATCAATCACAATAGCCTCAAATGAATCTATGACTCATGAGAAATCGTTCAACTTCTGATAGTAAATCATTCTGTGGACGCCCTTTACAAAACAGTTCAGGTTTGTTGCAGAGCCAACTTATCCGTTGTCACTTGACAGTGTGTGTTCCTGGTAAAAGTTGTTCTTGACAAAATAAAATGTGACTGTTTCACAAAACATATTCCACTGAAGAAGTTTTAGAGACTACACAGCAGCATCTTCTCCACTTTTAGCCAGAACAGACCAGCATGCATTTGCTCAACCTCCTGTCTGAGTGAACGGTTCAGGACCAGATGTGCACCTCCACTATGAACCTTTCTGGCCCTTCTGGAACAAGTCGCAGGACCAGATGCATCAAAAGCATTTCACAACCTGCTTTAATGCACTTAGGGATAGATGCGAGTTACACCTATTCATAGCAGATATCGCTCTGACCATTTTAGATCTAATGTTGTCTTGATGGCTTTAACAAGACACTGGGCCTCAATCAAACCAGCTGTACAAGCAGATTGGAACAGAAGAGACACGTAAAGAATTTGTGGCATCAGCTTTGTGTTAAAGTTAAAGTTAAGCTTTTTACTGCTTGGTAACATCTTTGTGAATCAAACAGAGTATAACAGATCTCCTCATATGGTAATTTTAGGGTTGTCAGTCATGCTAATGATCAAATCTCTTAAATGTCCTGAAATAGTATAAGTATTTTTTAAAGAAGTTTGTCCTGTTATGAAAATACATTTTTTTTTTTTTGGTGTTCTAAGACAGATGAGAACTGAGATTCTTCCTTTTATTTGAATTTTGTTTGTGTTTATCTGACGAAGCTTCAAGTACATACAATGATTGCTGGTGAATTCTCAGTCATCCAGGTCATGGTTATCCAAGAAGAGTTGAAACAAGGGCAACTGGACTTGGTTGTAGATCTTGAAAGTGTTTCTAAGTGTATCTAAGAGGCTTCGTCAGTTCGGGCTGACTGGTGGGTAGATCTACGTCTTCAGGATCTATAACAAAGTCCAGTTGCCCTCAGTTCATCTTGTCTTGTTTTTAGTTTTTCATAATTTCGCCCAGTGCAAGCAATGTACAAGCCGGGGTGGCTGCGGCTCAGGAGGTAGAGCAGGTCATCCACTACACTCGAAGTGTCCTTGAGCAAGATACTGAACTCCAAATTTCACCTGATGTGCCCATCAGTGTGTGAATGTGTGAGTTAAAAGTTGTAAGCTTAAGTAAAAAAAAAAAAAAAAAAAAAAAAAAAAAAAGCTGTATGATTGTGTAAATGGGTGTAAAAGTTCTTTGAGTGGTCAAAAAGACTAGAAAAGAGCTTTATAAATGCACTCCATTTACCATTTACAAAATGAACATGTTAATGCAGCAGTGCTACATTTACATGCTCTAGTCAAGCTTGTTTGGCTTGACTAAAACCTATAAGATAAGAGGGGCATATGTGATTGCCTTTGATCATTACCCGCTCATAACACACCCCATGATAATGTTATAAATAATTCTACATAAGCCCAACATGTTTACATGTGTGTCCCACTTGACTGCACTTTGTGCAAATTTAATACCCACAGAGTTGCTGCCTTTTGATGTTAAAAAAAAAAAATGCATTGTCTGTTTGTCACCTGTAAAGTGCACTTCTCTTCTTAATGCATAGTCTATTCTATTCATTTAAGGTCAGGAGAGCAACAAGATGGATAAGTTGTGGCTGATCCTGCATTCAGGTTTCACATGGATAATTCTGTACTTCTGAAGGGTAATAAATTGGAGTAAATAATGCAGTTGTGTTGAAAAATTAGGCCATAGTGGGACAGACAAACCACAGAAATATGTAGAGAGCTCCAATGAATGATTTAACCAAAACTAAATAAATGAATACGAGCTGCATTACTGAAATAGATTCATAGAAAGAAAACAGGTCACTAATATGACACAAATGAATGAACAACATCTTGTTATGTTTTAGAACAGTATTTATGGATTTGCACTCATTAAACGTGACCTTGAACAATCAGTGAATGATGAAACCCCTGTAATATGCAACTGTTTTTTGTTTGTTTTTGTATTTTGGTTTTTAAGATGTTTACGGTTTGAATTTGGTTACATTTATGTCAGTACTGTTGTGAGACATCAGCATCCACTTCATCCTCACCCTCCTGTCAGACTTGCTTCTCTTTTCCACTCCTCTCTCAGTTTTCTCACCTCTGAATGTGGGGTTTCTACTGACTGTTTTTTTTCTTTGAGTTATATTTTCTTTTGTCTTTTAGTCTATTCACCCCTGTTGCTTTAATATTACGAGGAGGCCTACAGGTCAGGCCATATTGTAATTTAATAAGTAATTTTCATTTCTTTTCTGAACTTGTTTATCTCAAATCCCACTGAACTGTGCCTACTGCACGATGTACCTTGAGGTCAGTCCCAGGCACTAACTGTGTAATGAGCTGCTGCCCTAGTAATTCAGGAGCTAATTACACGCAGACTGTGAATGCAAATTGAATCAAACAAGAAGTGCAAATTCACAGTGGCCTTTCATGTCTGTCAATCTGACCAGAAGACTGCAAAACCAGTCCAGCTGTCAAAGCAAGGCTGAAATTTACATCATTTTAAGAGTCAGCACCCATGGTCCCTGGAAAAAAGCTGCCATTTTGGGGGAAAAAAGTGAAAACTGAGAAGATTTCTCACACAAATTCTGTATTGTAAAATATCAATAAACTTCTTGGTTCTTTGGATTTAAACCTGCAATACAGTTTCTGCATTTTTGTGAAATATTCATGTACATTGGTCTTCTTCGCAGATGTTGAACATCTGCAGTGGGTCCAGACACTGAAAGATGCTCATATGGCGATAGATGCTAATCTGCAGTGGGAATGTAAAGCCATCGGTAAACCAAGGCCTACATACAGATGGTTGAAGAACGGTCAGCCACTAAGAGCAGAGGTAAGGCAGCATAAGTAAAACAAAGATTTATTTAAAAAAAAAAAAGTAATAGATTTTACACATAAAATGCAGACAATACATACTCCAACAATCCCTTTAAGAAGTAGGGTATATACAAACATACAAACAGCAACAAAAAAAGAACAAACTGGTGAACTGTTATCTGACATTTATCATCTGGCCTGATTTGCAGGGGAGGATCCATGTGGAAGCTGGTACACTGACCATATCCAGGATTGGTCTGCTGGACTCTGGGATGTATCAGTGTGTGGCAGAGAATGAACATGGAGCTCTCTACGCCAGTGCTGAGCTCAAGGTTGTAGGTAAGCACTTTGTTTTCCCTGTATCATTTACCATTAACTGAACCAGAGACAAGTAGGAGATACAATGTATGTGCATTGTGTTGTTAGTAGAATAAAAATGCTCCATATCTGAAGGTAAATAAATAAATAAATAAAAACAAGATGAACTGGCTTCTCACTGAGCCATGGCCTTGCTCTTTCATTTCCATAATTATTTCATACAATAAGCCAGTCTGGTGTTGAAATATAATTTCCGTAATTGCTGGTGATGCACTTGACATTTGGGCTGATGCACAGCTGTTGCCCCTCTGCAAAGCGAGACAAATGGCCTTAACATGGGTCTGTTCCTCAGCCTCCCCACCTGACTTCACCCGGCGCCCCGTGAAGAAGTCCACAGTGATCCAGAGGGGGGGCGAGGTGGTCTTAGAGTGCCGCCCCCACGCTTCCCCCAGGGCCACAATCTCATGGTGGAAGGGGGGCGAACTGCTGAAGGACAGCAAGAGGTAGGGTATTGTACTGTATGCACCACTGCTCAGGCCACTGATGGCATCTGTTAAAGGGTTTATTCTTGCGATCATGTTCATTTCTAGGACTCATTGTTATTTATGTTTCTGCTCAAGGGGACTTTGGAGGTCAGGGTTGCATGAAACAGCCTTGCTTGGTCGAAGAAAGTTATTTTATTTTTTTACTCTTTCTTTCAGATAGACACCGTACTCTCCTCATAGATATAGATGTCGGTTTTCTGCTGACAAACAGAAGCTTTGACTGATGCCTTTTTCACTGGATGTAAAAGTGAAGCCATGATCCCGAGTCTATCACTTTTATATCAGGAGCACAATATGATTTAGTAGTTTGAATCTTCAAAGCTCCGGGCGGCCCACGGTTTCACAGCTCTTCAAAGCAGTCAAAGTGCTGGATGTAGAACAGACATCCTGTTTGTGCGAAAGTCACAGAGAAAAACAATCTGACTAGATCCTTCAGTGAAACCCAACCTTAGGCTACATGACAGGCCACACCGTGTCATGATTTGAGGTCTGAGGCAACACCTGCGAACTACAAGAAACAGTTTGTCGGTGCAGTCGGGAGAGACTAATACACACAATAACAACCAGCAGAGTTCAAACACAGTGTGAGAGCCGCTTTCATTAAATGTTTGGTGGAAGAGAAGGGGAGGTAAATGTTCATGTAGGATCAGAAAAAAACAAGGGTTGGGCTGGGTAACTGCATGGTCCAAAAAATTGAAGAGACTCGAATAGTTACCTGGAAATTTCACATCAATTTAACGGTCATCAACAGTCCACTTACGTTTATGTCCACTTACAGCGCTGTGAGATTGAAAGCAAGTCTGGCCTCCCAGTGTGGTGTTAAAGCATCAAACCTACACATTATCAGACATGCAGTTGGATGTATGTCTTTAATTAAGCTAATAGCATCAGTTTTCTCAGGCAGCTTTGCCTCCTTGTTTCATTCAGGCAGCAACTTTAGTGACTAACAACGACTTTCCATTAGGGAGACTTGTAAATAAAGAAGACAAGAAGAACGGTGCAGTCTGATTTCAGTCTGTCTGTGTGAAGAACATTGTTGCTTCTGAAACGTATACCTGTCGTAATTGTCTCTCTCCAAATCTGATTTTAACAGCAAGGTTTCTTTTTCTTATCTTTTTTTTTCATTGTATCCTGGGTTTACTGAGTCAAAACATTTTTGTCCAGTGTGTATAAACCATAACAGTTCTAAGTGCATGCTTAAAAAACACAGGGAATCTTGCCATAAAACATTAAAACATCTCTACCATCCAACTTACAATGATGTGCATTAGCAAGTAAATGTAATATGGTTTCAAGAAGGCATATGTTGAGTTAGGTTGTATGTTAATACACGGTTCCAATGAGCCTGTAAAGTGAACAACAGTGAACATTTAGTCAAAGAGCAGAAGAGTAAGAAGTTCCCTTCTTTTAGGGGTGTAACATACAAAGATGAAGCTTGAACAAAAGGTTTAATACCTTTAACTCTCCACCTCAAGACTCCAGCTTCCCACTGCAGGTACCCTGACTTCCCCTCTTCAATTGCTTCTGCTTTGATTATCTTTAATTTAAAAAGTTTGTATTTACATCTGTATTTTATTTTCCTCTCTTACGTCCCTGCATCAGATGTGCTGATTTCAAATGAAAATGGTCCAGATGTCCAGAAAGTCCTGTTCTTTAGCTGCTCTAATTAAAGAATAATCATTGCCTTCAGCTGTTCAGCTTCACGTGGCACCGGATGGTGTTTCGCTGTTTTCGAGTGTGTTACAGTGGAAGAACTGGGATTCAGCGTTTCATTTAATAACTCGGGGGATCAAATGTGTCTCTCAGACTTAACCCATCAACCT
This sequence comes from Toxotes jaculatrix, assembly GCF_017976425.1. Classification (NCBI taxonomy): domain Eukaryota; kingdom Metazoa; phylum Chordata; class Actinopteri; family Toxotidae; genus Toxotes; species Toxotes jaculatrix. The sequence continues at coordinate 5,358,146 of NC_054396.1, read as the reverse complement.
GAAAGTACATTCTCATGAAACTTAAAAAAGACTCCTTGTTGTTGGTTCCTGCAAAGTTTTATATTGGTAAGATACAAACTTTTTACCTAACTGCAGCAACATTTTGGTATAAAGAGTTGGTCCTCTGGTAACTGAACTCTCAGTCCACTGTCAAGTAAACAGAGTTGAGTGTTGGAGTCTATTTAAAAAAGTTTCTACTGAAATTCTGAAATTTGCTTCACAAGTTACAAATGATAAAATCCCTGCTTTAATAGCTTTATCAAGGCCGCTGGATATTTTATCGAGTTTCTTTCTTCCGTGCAAATGCTTGTGATGAATCTTAAAGGAATGCTGGGAATTCATTAACATCAGTGAATATAGGATGATAAACTTTAGTAGCTCACATAAATTTGCTGGCAGGAGACTTGAGCAAAGTTTTCAGTAATTATCCTTTTGGTTCATACAGTTCATGCTCATTTATTTCAATGCCAAGATACGAGTGAATGATCACAAACATGTAATAATTAAAAAATAAAAGAATTTGTGACTAAAAATGACTCCAACTGGATAATAAAAAGGAGTCTCACTCAGTTGATTATGATTATCTCACTCAACTAAAAAAGCTCCTGTGTCTTCTAAGAGCTATTATTTCTCTTTGGAAAACCTCCATCTGATGTAACCAGCCTCTGATTTTCGACTAAATATGAAGTGCAGTGGTTTCATCACATTTTCCACATTTATTATGGGCTAAGCTCTAGAGGCTAAAAAGAAAGGAGATAAAGATTCATGACAAACTGACCAAAGTACCCTTTATTGTACTTATGTAACACTAAGGCATATGCTGACTCTAATTTTGTAGTTTTAATTTGCACACTGGTTATGTTTCAGATAAATTTTAAAGTATATAGCTGCTATATTGCTTTTGTTTTTTTTTTCTTTTCTCATTTTCTTTTAGGCTAAGGCTTGGATCAATACATACAGCCAGCTTTCCATAGACTTTCTGTAACTCACTGGACCTGCCTCAACATGTGACCAGTGGGATTGATTAGTTATCATATTTTCCATGGGCTGGTCATGAAGAAAGGGAGAAAAATTACCCAGGCATTACCCAGGCAGCGCATTTAGACAAGAATAGAAATTCACAGCATGGAACGGAGTTTGTCTACAAAGCAGATAGTTCTTTAGGTTTCTATTTGTTTTGCAGCTCATTGCCCCTCAGGTCATGTTCTCAGCGCGCCTCCATCACTCAGCGTTTGATATTTTTGTCAATAAATCAGAGCAAAGCACCCGTGTGTCAGACATGCTCTCTGGGTCTCAGCTCAGCACAAGTGAATACATATTTATTCTCGGGAGCCAATATGAAATTGTTTGATTTTTGAGCTGGCTGCTCACAGTATTTCTGTTTGATTTACTGAATCCAAAGGTCACAACAGGAGAGCATTATCTGCCTCATTTATGCATATGTTTACATGCTTTCCAACTTGTCTGTTCAGAACTAAGGCGCCAAAAGAAGTATTCCAAGCTAAAATGTGAAGTTTTATAAACAGGGGTGTAATTTCCACTGAAGATGTAGGGGGAGCTGTGTTTTTCTCAATTTTTTTCAATGCCATCTTAGCTCTCCTCATTTTCACTCACTCCTGTTGATTTCCTAACTTCAGTTTCTCTGAACAGTGACCTCTTATTGTCCTGAGAGCCGAGTTGATCAAAATGTTGACACACGCATCTGAGCCGTTGTCAGTCATTAAAGGTGCGCTCAGGAATAGAAAGGGCTTAACGAACAGCAACAAGCGGCATGGTAAGCACTTTCTTGACTTTTCAGCCTTCGGCGTCGTCTCTCAGGGTACAGGCTGCCTTACATTATTGGTGCTTGGTGTTGGGGCTATATGCAGCCTGTAAGGAATACCTGCAGACACGACTCAGGGCTGAAAAAAGGTGAAGGACAGAGAGATTTATATCAGAAAGTATGAGAAACTAAAAGTATTTTAACTAGAGTTAGTGCATGAACAAAGAAAACATTTCTTTATATATATATATCTATATTAACTATATATAGTATATATATATATATATATATATATATATATAGAGAGAGAGAGAGAGAGAGAGAGAGAGAGAGAGCAAGAGAAATCTTACAACAAAGGGATGTAGTATGAAAGTAAGTCACAAGCTGTTACACCCGTACAACAACCAGGTCAACATTCCTCTGTGTAACTGTTGTTTTAGTCGTGTTTCTTTCAAGCGCTCTCGTCAGACTCCCAGTTTATTTCTCCCGTGAGACCAGCTTGACATTTTTTCAAGTTAGATGCTTCTATATGAACATCTGCATGTTATTGCTTTTCTAAGAAACAGCTTACAGTGTGTTGATACTATCTCCAGGTGTTGTAGAGTGATAAGGCTGCAGGTAAAGGTCCCATTCAGTTCTGCTCTCCCTCTTCCTCCCACCGTCCTGCTCGGCCCCGGTGGCCTGTTGTGTATCCAATTAATATGTGCATTTAAGCTATTGTGCTGTCAATACTATGCTGACCCTACAGCAAATCTGTTCTGCTTCAGCTAAGATAATTGTTATCTTCTGAGGCGTACAAAATAGACTTTCGGAACAGATTCTGCAACCTTCATTCAAAAATGAAAGAAATGGTGGGGAAATAAGTTCAAATGCTTGAGAAATGAGACCATATCTCAGTCAGGAGGTGGTTCATTCGATTCTTATCATCACTTTTCATGTGATCAACAGCTAAAGAATTGATAAGGGAATGAGACATGTGAACTCATGATGTGCTGTTTCAGTTTTGTCACTCTCCTCAGACAGACTATCATGGAGGATGGGACTCTGCGTATCACCAACATCTCCAAATCTGATGGAGGCAGGTACACATGTGTGGCCAGGAACCATTTTGGAACATCCAGCAGCACAGGAGCACTGGTGGTTAAAGGTATTTCTTTTTTTTTCTCCCACACTTTCCACTACTGTAGCTTCCAAGCCAAGGGTGTAAACTTTTGTTAAAGGAAAAAAAAAATACTAGCTCAAGCATGAAATTGATAATGAAATATATAGCCGTTTTATGTTCCCGGCGGTTTGACAGATGTATAAGTCATCCATGGTTTTGTCAGCTGTGAGTTATTGTTCATGTAGCAGTGGGGCAAACCGTCACCGTCTACGGCTGTGAGTGAGGAATATTTTCTCACCAACATTTAATTTAAAAAGAGCTGCTGTAGCATTTTCAGATTTGGGTTTTTAAATAATTATGATTATAGAGAGAGAGTCCTTTTTTTCTTCCTAGTTGACACTGTGATTGCAGTGTGTTTAATTATTCATTACTGAGTTATGGGAGGCATTCGCTGCCTAAGTGAAGTTATTATGGTCACTTAATTACACTGATAGAGCAGAATCTGTCTCACTATTCTGGGCAAATTAAGCTTTATTACCTTTTTCATTTGGCTGGATTTTATAGAAATACAGTGCTACATTCAGTAACAAATGATTCTGCCTTTTCCTTTTCCCATAATGCTGTAGAACCCACCAAGATCATAGTTCCACCCTTGAGTTTGGACGCCACTGTGGGACAGAGCCTCGTGTTGCCGTGCGAGGTGTCCAGTGATTCATCCCTGAGCCCCATTTTTAAGTGGTTTTTCAACGGCAAAGCCATTGATTTCAGCAGGCAGGAGCACTTTGAAATGATTGGAGGGGTATGTATAATGGGGGTGGACACTCGTGCTTGGTGATATTAAGCAAAAAAAAAAAAAAAAGGTGTCAAGAATTTGAATTTGACCTACATCATTTGGATATTGAAGCTCCTGAGAGCTGTGCTTTTCTGCCAGTTTATGTCTGTGATAGTCTGTGATAGAGCTGAGAACAGTGTGAATTTCCCTACATGCTTCTCAACAATCTCATTTTTTATCAAACTCTGGATTAAAAATACTGATTACAGTAAAGACTAAAGTAAAACCAGACATCCCACTGCAGCCATTCAGTGGTAGAGAAGCTTGTTTAGTCGTGGTGTGATATAGACTGTATGTCTTCTAGCAGAACAACAGAAATGCTCGTCTTAAAGGAACAGCTTGACATTTTGGTAAATGTGTTAATTTGCTTTCTTGCTGAGAGTTTGATGAGATCGATACCACTGTCATATCACTGCATTAAGTGTGGAGCTGGGAGCAGGACACTGTGTGTTACTTTGAGCTGATGTGCAGCAGTGTGTCAGGATATGCCACTGCCCTCTTAAACAGCAACATCTGCTCTCCACAAAAAAAAATCACTCTTAGGTCTGTTTGTTAAATATAAGGCTACAGGTTGAAGCCGCCAAGCTTTGTAAAATGCTGATGTAACATTTTAAACGCCTCAGCTTCTCTGCGGATTTAAAAAACAACTCTTCACTTCTTTAGTGGGCTATAGAGGTGCTTTTTAAGGATATTTTTGAATTGCTGCCAGCCTTTTTGCTAAGCTAGGCTAACTGCCTCTTGACTCAAGCTCCTTAACGCACAGATGTGAGAATGGTGTTTTTCCCAAAATGTGAAACCATTCCTTTAAGTAAAGATCAAACCGATCATATGAGAATATAAAAGCACTGGGGGTATTTTTGTTTTAGGGTGGTTTTTGCCCATGTTCACAGACGCCAGCAGATCTTACTGTGTGCTACAAAGGAGGAGAAAACCTGTAAACAGGGAGGACATTTCTCCTGCCCTGAGGTGATCTCACTGTATGAGCAAATCAATCAATTTCTCCCTGAAGGAAGGAGCCTAAATTTTTGTGATTACAAGATTTATGCTCCCCGTGGCTGAACACACCAGGCCCACCAAAGCTGCTGCACAACACTGACATTTCCACAGTGAGCCTAATCACAACAGCTGTATAACTTGTCTTTGCTTTTTACACAAAGAGACTGATTTCTGAATTGCTATATTTTTCTGAGAAAGAAAAGAAACCTCTGAAAAATCTGTGTGTGTGTGTGTGTGTGTGTGTGTGTAGACATGGCAGTAAAGTGAAAAAAAAAAGCAACTGACAATTCTGGCAAGAGCCATTCTCCTTCCTTACAATGTAAAACTGAATTAATGTGTATTGCTCGACTGTGGTGTCATTTTTTTTTTCTAGTAGTCCTGTGGTGAATTCTTCCAAGCTTCCTTTGTGGAGGATTCACTGTTTGTGACTGAGAGAAAAAAAAAGATGTCTTCCAAGGCTTTTCCATACTTCTTCTCGTGACTTTGCTGCTTTTTGTGTTTTTCTTCCTCTCCATGTATGTGTCTCTGTCATTAGGGATTTGCAGGTGACCTGATGGTGAGGAACATTCAACTGAAGCATTCTGGGAAGTATGTGTGCATGGTACACACTGAAGTTGACACTGTTTCAGCAGCAGCAGACCTAATTGTCAGAGGTATGCCTGTTCCTCCTTACTTACTTAGACTGCTTGTCATTTTGTAGCACTCTCTATGGAGTTTTTCTGTTTCTTGTTTTATGGGGTACTGTGTGTGTGTGTGTGTGTGTGCTTAAGATTATGACACACACATTTCACTGCTGTCAGATAAGAGATATATCACCACAATGTCAGATAGAAAAAAAAACAGCTTTAATAGACTTTCAGATTGACAACCATGAACTTTTTTGAAATTAAAGAGTTATTCTGGTTTTTCATCCGTGGGCTCCGTGATCACTACACTTCATATAACTTTTAGAGATACAGGTAAATTAGAAAAAAGGCTTCAGGGCTATATAAAAGATCAGAGACCAGCTTTATTTAAGAATAAAAACACTTTACTGAGTAACTTTTCAACAAATTCCACACCATATTTTTGTGGATTTCGTCTTTTCGTCTGAAATTCAAATATCTGAAATACCTTCAGACACAAATTTGAGTTTGATGCGCTTTAAGTGATTGATGTGATTTAATTCAAGTTACTTTAAATACATCAGTTTGGACCAGCAGCAAACTTAGTCCTTACTCAGAGAGATTAAATTTTTATTAGATTCAGATTCAGATTCAGAGAGCTTTATTGCCATTCACTTTACGTCCGTATAATGAACGAGATTTCATTGCACCGGCTCAGAAGATCACAGAAGTTAAAGGCAAAGATTTTTTACTTGTTCAACTTTGGTATAAGGCTGTTATTTCAGAAAAAAGTGTGGGTTATTTTTCTTTTTCTATTTTTGGCTGAGGTTGAAAAGTTGGTTTTTCAATACAAACAAAAAGGGCCAAAGTGCGATTTAAAGAGACCCAGTGAATAAATCCCGACGTCTGTGAAATGATTTATTTGAATCTTCTGCTCCACTGAAGAGACAAAACACTGTGGTAGACAAATGCATCAGATGTGTGTGCAGCGGTGAGGAGACTGTATCCTTGCTCAAATTACACAAATGCCATATTTACATCCTGGTCTTTACATTGTTTTCCATCTTAGAGATTTGACTGCCGCGCTTTTAATTGCTTCATCTTGTTGCGTCCTCTTCTCCTGTGATATGTTTAATGACACCTGACAGGAGAATTAGCACCGCCTGCTGTTTATCTCAATGAACCAACTTTTACTATTCGCCTAAGAGTAGTGTTTGGAAACGCACGTTAATCTGCATCTTTCTTTCTTTTGCCATTTTTCTGGAAATTTGTTTAAAATTTGAGCTTTATTTGGATGTAAACTTGACTATAGTCAACTAACCAAAACAAACCTTAGCTACCACTGGTGACACTGATGGCCTGTTTTTTTTTTTTTCAGAGATATTTTTAGGATTGGCGATCTTTACATCTACACCTAAAACTTACAGCTACAAAGCGTGATTTTGAAGGCTCATACTGACCCAATATTGCCCCAATATTTTAATGTTGTATCTTCAAAGACCAGTGTTAAAATGCTTGGCCATTCGTGAAAGGACAACTGGGGTGTTTAAGTGCACCTGCTGTTATCATTTATAACAGTACAGTGCACTATGTGCCAGAAATGTTGGTGATTATAAATCAGAAGGCTGTGATCAGCCAAAAGCTGTACCAACCACAGCCAGTCACAACCATAACTTATCACCCATGATCAAAACATATAAACAAACAGAAGAGAAAAGTCTAGGCCAGCCTCAAGTAGGACAACAATACTGCTGAACTGGTAAAGCATGGCATCAAGAGTTAGCAAAGTCACATGGTGCAGCTTTTACATACAGATTGTATGTTTCTGTAAGCATAATCTGACACCAAGCATTGTTGATACCCAGTGATCTTCTTCCAGCAGCAGGTAGTCCTGCTGAGGGCTCAGTGCTACTTTTGCAGATTTGTGGGGCTTAGAGGGAAATCTCATGTCAGTTATCCAAGTCTGTGTGTTTGATCTCATGTTGCTGCTTTCCCTAATTTCACCATTGAAAATCCTGCCTTGTTTGTCCAAATCCGTGGTCATCAACGTTGTCTCATGATTCCTCTCCTCTGAGTTTGACGGGTTAGGTAACCAGACTCCATAAAGAGAGCTTTTTCTTTTTTTCTGTCTGGGAGTAGGCAGGTGTCTAAATTTCAAAATATTCTTCTCACTGAACAAACTTTAGTTTAAAAGCTGCAAAACAGTTTTCCTTGACCAGGGAGAAGTACTGCCATACTGCACACAATTCAAGATTGGAGATACTTTAAGTCAAAGTTATACTGAAATTCCCTGGCCTCACACAGATGTAAGCTGATATACTTTATGGTGTAACCTAAACTGAACTGCACTATTCAGTGTATTGATTAGGCAGGCACTCCCGGAAGAGCCCATTATATCTCCACTAGCCCTGAATTGGGGTGGTTAGCTTCAATATGAATCACTTAGCACCTCTGGTGGGGTCTCAGTCTGCTATGCATGGAGCTAACCTGAAGTGATTTCATTTGTTTTGCTGTTGTTGTGCAGTGAGGCTGATGCAGGTATCTGTCCTTGTTTCTGGGTATTACAGGACCTCCCGGTGCCCCGGAGGGCCTAGTGGTTACTGACATTACTGACACCACTGTGCAACTGTCCTGGGGCTCTGGACCTGACAACCACAGTCCTGTTACCATGTACATGGTGCAGGCCAGGACCCCCTTCTCTATAGGCTGGCAAACTGTGAGAACAGGTAACAGCTGCACCATCATTTCAACACATTTTATTTTCAATTAATGAGCGTCAATACTGCTGAATTACCCTGTTATCTGTGAGGCTATGGTCATTCTGGAAACCGCTCTCTCTTTCTGAGATGCACAGAGAGAAAAGTATTTCTGTAAAAGTATTTCACAGATATTGTGTTCTTATGAATGAAACACAAAGTTTGCAGGTTGTTTCTATAGCAGCACACTTTATAATGCAGCCCACTCTTCACTGTGTAATTTAGTTGTGGGCTGTAATATCAAGTGTTGACTGTTCTCTCCTTTTCACTCTTGAATTACACAGTAAGAAAAAGGTTGTTTTTCACCATATTCCCCCAAACTTCAGTTCTGTTTTCCAGTACCGTGCTCTGTGCACTGTCAGTGTTTTTCTCTTTTTAAAAATGGTAAAAAAAATTCCATTGTGACTTTGTACAGTGTGTTTTTCCCAAGTCTGTTAAGTCATAATGCAACTCTGAAAACAGTGAAGTACACATGCACTATGTTCAAACAGCTATATACTGTCTGTAGTTTGGAGGGAATGTGGACCTGCCATGACCAACTTAGGAAAATACACAAACTACAAAATGTAAGACAATGTTAACATTGTTTAGAGGTATATATGTATGTAAACTTTTGTTACTATACAGCACAGCAGAGATCATTGAAAAAGACATACCTGCATACCTTGCATACCTGTTTGTGATCAGTCTGCCACCTCCATGAGCTGTTACACTGAAACTCTAATCCAATCTCAAACTTTGTCTGGCGTTTTCTTTAGAGTCTGGAAAAAGTTCACCTCCCCTGATGCTGATGTTATTGTCAACATGACAACATCAGCAAACTCCTGTTTATTTTCCCTACTTAAATCATTTTTGCTCAACTTAGTTTCACTACATGTCCACCCCACCCACCCCCGCTGTCATGCCCCCCCCCCCCCCCCCCCCCCCTCGAGTTTGAGAACCACCGCTCTAAACGCACATCAAAATAATCACCAAAACATTGATGATACAGCCTGACAAATAAAATATTTTGCAGGAAGATCTCAAGCTCAGTAACGTTAAATGGGGTGACTTTGTCTGGTATTTTATTAGTTCTATTTATTTATTGCATTTTGTGCAAAATTGCATTGTGAGATTCAGATATTCCTGTGCAATATCAAGGAATAATTACAGAACATGTAGAGCTGTTGGACCAATGTCACCCTCGAGTGTACTATAATTGGAATAGTATTAAAAGATTTACAAATGTCACCATTTCAGTTTGATGTACTTCACTGGTTTGTGAAATGTTTTTCATATGTGTTGGAGACAAAATGTGAAATATGCCTCAGTTGAAAAAAACACACACACACACACACAAAAAAAAACCAAATCTCAATTCTAAATTCTTTAATCCTAGTTCCTGATTCTGTGCCTGGACAGATGATGCATGCAACGGTGAAAGATTTGAACCCCTGGGTGGATTATGAATTCAGGGTGGTGGCAATCAACAGTGTTGGTGTAGGAGAGCCCAGCACGCCATCAAAACAGATTCAAACCAAAGCAGCAGGTATCCTCTCAGTTTGTTGTTTCTCTTCATAACAAATGAATCAGTCCCACTTGGAAAATGTAATTTAACTGTTTGATTAGTTTCACTTTCCGTCAGTGCTGCCTGTGATGTCACACATTTCCAATCTGTTGTTCTTTTTCGTGCCTATACTTTGATTACTGAGCCGCATGCAAAATAAGTGGAACTTGAATTACACTTTTAAACATTAAAGTATCAGCACTTAGCTTCTGTGTGTGTGTGCGTGTGTGTGTGTGTGTGTGTGTGTGTGTGTGTGTGTGTGTGTGTGTGTGTGTGTGTGTGTGTGTGTGTGTGTGTGTGTGTGTGTGTGTGTGTGTTGAAACTCTTATGCCATGATTAATTAATGGTTACATCAATAGAAAATGTGACCTATCCACACATGCCATGAGGCAACGACATGAAAGTGTCTATTTTGAGCTGGTTAGCTGAGTAATTCCGTCCTGCTGGTTGAATCACAAGGGAACAAGTTTCCCATTGTGCCTCACACATGGGGCTGACATACGGCGCTGGGCTAATAACAGCACCGTACACGGGTGGTAATGCCACTGTCAACAAAAACCTAATTCCTCTGCTGCATGATTAACCTGTTTTGTGTAAATTAGAAGCTTTACAAAGTGGCTGTGATCACCTCATTCAAAGCTGTGTGATTTAACAGAATCCTCTGCACCTGCTGTACACATAACAGTCCAAACCGAGGGATGATTAAGTTTCCTTTGTGCCTCTTTAGTTCCCAGGGTTGCACCGGCTAATGTGAGTGGTGGCGGAGGAGCTCGAGGAGAACTTGTCATCATTTGGGAGGTAAGAGGATCATTGCTATTTTTGAGTGGGTACTCAACGTGACAGAGTATTCTTTGAATCTTTGACGAGAATGGACCTGGCAGAGTTAGTGTGTCTGCAGTGGTCTGGCTTCGGTACCGGGGACTTTAACGAAAAGCATAGCTTTTTTGATTTGCTGCCTGCTTACTTCCCTTATTGTGTAAATCAAAACCAAGATGTGGAGCTAGAAAAAATTGAATATGTGTAAATCTAGAATTAGGTGACAACTTTACATTTTTTTGGATGCTATTCAAAGCACAGCAAGATGCTGTATCGGTACATTTCCTCAACACAAAACACTATTTCTGTTTTGCTTTTTTACAACTCCCTCATTTAATTTCTGCTCACAGTTGTTTGGGTCAAAGGCGTAACTTTTCCTTTCCTATCTCAGCCAGTTCCAGAGGAACAGCAGAGCGGAGAGGACTTTGGCTATGTTGTGGCTTTCCGCCCGCTTGGCAGCAGCACCTGGATCCAAACAGTGCTGGCATCACCTGATGCGTCCAGATATATATACAGAAATGACAGCATCGCGCCCCTGTCCCCGTTTGAAGTTAAGGTGGGGGTGTACAACAGCCTGGGAGAGGGGCAGTTCAGCCGTGTTGTTAAAGTATTTTCTGCAGAGGAAGGTGAGTTTGTTACCTGAACGTGCTGCAAAGCTGATTGTGTTAATTCGAGAAAAGGTATGCTTTTGCTCTTAATTGCAAATATGCATGATTCATGATGTATCCTATTTAGAGCCCTCTGAGGCACCGTCAAGAGTGTGGGGCCACGCTGTGTCAGCCTCTGAGATCGAGGTGTACTGGGATCCAATTCCCCTCAGGTCCAGCAGTGAGAAGATCATTGCATATGAGGTATGAAACAGAAAAGCTGAAATAATAGTACTAGGAGGAATATTTAAACAAGGACTAGACATTAATCCCAGAATGACTGACATAAGCTTGTGTTCAGCGGAATATGCCAACGCCAATGGTGACAACATGGAAATATTCTGCCATTAAAATACTGTCTGTGTTGGAGCGTTAGATTTTTCACAGGCTAATCTGGGGGATGAGGAGGTCTGTTGGCAGCTGTTGCAGTCTCCAAAAGACCTCGGTACACATGGCTGCCCGAGAGCTGCTATTAGAAAATAGTAAATAAATAAATAAAAGAAAGCGTGAACATCATACATCACTATCCTCTACAACAAACACTCTCCTGAGATTTGGCTGGAAAACCTAGATAAAAAAAAGACCTTCTTCCCTAAACCCCAGATACTTTATATGGTAGGGTATTCCCAGGTGGCCTAACCCCTGCTGAGAAGCTTTGAGGTCATTGCCAGTGTTTGGTCCAAACATTGTTATAAGACAACGTGTTTGGGAACAGAGTTCGAGTAATGGAGCTGACCTGAGAGCGTTCATGCTAAAAATAGGTCCAGATTTCGCTCCAATATGAAAGCGTTAAGGGTACAGCTCATGAACAGTATAAATGTGTTCTGATGGCTTTTTAAAATTTTTTTCCCATGAGTTGTATTGATGAGCTCCAGAAGAGTCCTAACATGTTAGGAGCTGCAAGGAGATGGCTTCAAATAATTTTTTTACATGGTACCAAAAGACAGAAAACATGATTTAGATCTGTCACAACCAACTATTTCAGTAGTGATAAATCTCTCTCTTTCACTTCCACAGCTATTCCGATAATGAACAGATTCATTCCTTTTCCCACCAGTCAGTGTCAAGTTAAAGCGCCTTTAGACTGTGCAATAACAATGATTGTGTGAGTTTACTGTATGTCATGCTGTGCAGAATGGTTCTAATAAAATCCAGGTTCACAGTCTGTGTCATACTGTACAGTATCAATTTGAAGCATGTCACAGTGAATGCCTGGTGAATCGTGGCACTACAATGTAAATTTGAAAAAAGTGCAGCTAAACAATAACCAAGCTTTGGCGATGCTGCTGACTCTTCTACGCATCAAGTCGAGAGGAGCAGGAGAGGGAGAATGTAGACTCGGTTGGGGCGATGGGAAAAGGGTGCAGATTTTATTTCCTGAACTTTATTCAGTAATGGCAGTTATGAAATTGACTGGTGTATTCTGCATCATTTCATGTTTCATTCTGTAACACTGCATGATGTTATATATATATAAATACTTTTTGATACAAAAGCTAACAGGAAGCATAGTGAGCCGGACAGTGACAGAGAAGATTCATTTCATGTTTTTCACTGGAGATGGCCCACAGTGGTGCAGTATCGCACAATACATGCAAGATGCGGTGCTGCTTTGTGCAGGCATTGTAAAACAAAGTGACTGCATAGGGATGAATAGGATGTGAATAGGACCCAGCTGAACCATATTATCCAGACTACAATTTCAAATTATAAATGTCTGTGCAGAACATTTAGTGTTTAATCCATCTAGGTGGCTGGCTTGTTCATACTTACAGCCTACTGCAAATGGTTTATTGGTCATTATAAGATTTAAGCTTTGTATTATTATTGGCATTATATTATTGCATACACAACCTCAATAACTCAGTTACCTATAATTTACCTATTCAGGTAAAGCTTACATATAAAAGCCATGCACACTCAAGAAGATTTCAAACCACTACTGTCAGAAAAACTACAACAAAAAAAAATCATCATAATTTCTACTTTGTGAGTCTGAGTGTAATAAAACAGTAACATCTCACTCTCTCCTAGGAGTAGTCCCTCTCCCTGCTGAGAGTCACTGGAGGATGCTTCATAAGCTACACTCAAGTCTGACTCTGTGGGGGTGTTTTTAGTCCTGTGTTAACTTTCAGCACGATATCTAGGAGGGATTCTTGATAAATACAGGCCCAGACCTCATTATTTTCAAGTTCAAGTTTACTGAGGCATTATACGAAGTAAAAGGTTTACCTAACTGGTGTTATTGGTTATATGTTGTTATACAAATCAAATCATTCTTTTCTAGAAAAACAAATGTAATTATGTCTCTTCACGTAGCAAGTAAGTAGTATTACATAGTTTAAATAGTGATTTTGCAGCTGCGTGGACGAACCTTTGTCTGGTGTTATAGACAATTACTAAAGTTCACACTGGGTTTTTGTGGCATTCATTCTAATTGATCTAATTTAAGCTTAAATTGCCTCACATCATGTTTTCATTTGGATTGTGGAGGCTGGGTATAATGCAAACAAGTATACTGTACACAGCTGCTCCAGCACCCTGACAGTCATGTTACACTTTGGTTTCTAATTTGAGTTACACGGCAACTGCAAAATATTCAGTAATTATCAGACTTTGCATTCTGTTTGAACAGGTGTTGAGACTACTTTTAGAAAACGACGTTTATACTCTCATTTTCAGTTATGTGTTTAGAATTTCACCTCTGTTGAAAGTTTACAAAAAAGTTTAATATTAAATCACACGACTCATGTTAGATCATTTTAATAGAGGAAGAAAAAATCTGAATTCAGTTTTAGTTAATGGTGTTATTAAGTTCAAGTTGTTGGTTTAGAGAAGTGTGACAGTTGCAAAATCTTCAGCGGGGGACAAAACTGTGGAGAGCACATGCATTTAAATGAGAACATTAGCCACGGGCTAACTCTAACTTGACAAGAAAGACTTAGACAACGAAGTTGCTTTTGTTGTAACACCACATTATTGACCTTAACCTTGAAAAGTCATCAGAAGAGGAAATTGCCTAGAGTGACAATTTGGCTGGTTCCACTGCATTTAGACTAGAGGGGCAATTAAGTGGGGTCACACCAGTGGACTGATGAGGTGGCATAATGGTGCTACCAATGTGCAGACTCTGAAAACTGATCTGGGACGGCCCATTGACTAGTGCTCGCTTGGACTTGGTTAGACTAAGGCTGTTCTGCTAATGTGGTGCTTTCACTATGCAGCCTGTGTAGACATACCATACAGTAATACACTTGCTGGGTATTGGGACTCCTTTTGTTCTAGATAATTGTAAACTGCAGTGGTATTAGGAAATGGCTCTAATGTTATATCTTCACACTTTTAAAAGTGATGAGGGCTAATAGAGTGGCCAAAATGTGGCCTGTAGTTCATGCTGACCATTCCATGAAAAGTAAAAGTGCAGGAACTCCCACTGCCAGCGTATCAGAGACACGTGAAAGCCTTGACTGAACTAATTCCAGTAGCTCCTCATAGTAGAAACTTCCTGCCTCTGTACAATTCATTCAAGTAACAGAGTAGCTTATTGAATATTGATAAATAGGACACCTGCTTTATCTGCATCCCAGAAAATAGCTACTGTAGGATACAAATGTTTGCATCTGTTGCCTTCTGGAAGAAACTCCAGAGATAGTTGCTCCTGACTCTCCCAGAAGAGGAGAGCCAGACCCAGGGCATCTTAGTGAGTCCCTCAATCCAGCCAAAGAGGGAGGGAGACAGTGAAACTGGAGAGCATAGCCCATTCATTATGTCCTGTCCATACACTCTGCCAGAGCACAGCACACCGCCAAGATTCATTTTATCAGAGGCTTGATGGGAATCAAGCATCAGCACCGATTTAAGGCCGGTTGTAAACTGTTTCCAGAGACACTACTGAGTCTTCTGATGTGCTGATTCTTCTGATGTTCACAGTGATTTAACTCTATGAAGCATGCTGGCTGAGATGCTTGCTCTCTGAGTATGTTTACACACACTACAGGACTTGAGTCATGGGAGAAAAGAAGCTCTGCTATATTGTTTGAGTGCTTTTATCGAACAGATGTTTGTACCTTGTTAGTTATTTGTTCTTTTATAGGGGTTTCTGGATGTATTCTGCATTCCGTTCAGTAAAAAGATTCTCAGTTCACCAGTAGTACCCCATTTTATGGCTTTAATGTATATATGTGATGCGGTTATGTGTGTAAATGTATGATTTTTTTTTTTTTTTGGTTTGATTTGGTTTCTGTCTTGAGAGTTTTCTAAATGACATGAGTCAGTAGCCAGCACAGGTGTGCCACCTGTGCTGGCTACACTGGATAGGTAGAAATACCTGAGGTGTAATAAAGTTTGTCCACACTGAGGACAGCATTTACACTGGAATGTCTGTCTCTGTGCTCAGCCATGCGAGTTTATAAATACAAATAAAAAAGAGAATTCAGAGATGTCTTTCAGAGCGTGAAAACCCCCCCTGGATTTCTGATTGTTTCCCTTGCGGTTCGCACCAGACAAACACCTGGAGTGCAGTTGCTTTGAACATCAGTAGGGCTTTTGTATTAGACTGCATTAGTTTTAGCTACAGTGGGTGTAATCTAAGAAACTGCCAAATGAGTCAGTGTTCAAATTGTGTATATTTTAGGCAAATCAGCTACATTTCAGTGTTTGTGCTTCTCACACACAAGTACTGGTGTTGTTAAAACACTGTAATGGCAGTATGATGTGCTTCCCTGCCACTGTCTGCATAAGACTTTAAGATGCAGCAAGACAACTTAAGCCTCCTTAGATCCCTAGGTGGTGTAAAAATCTGTGAACTTCTTCTGCTAAAGTATTTCAGGTATTTTCCCAAGTGCTGGTTAAAGTGCTATAATTAAACTGCATGTTGGAAAAAAAAAGAAAAAGAAAGAAAAAACACCAAGATGCATCTGTTATCACCAACTCTGGGCCATGTCGCTAATCTGCCTTTTCCCAAGCAAGATCCCTGCAAACCATTGAGCTGCCAAATGAATAAGTACCTACTCTCAAACCATCTGTTTGACATTTTCTTGAACGCTTCTCTGTCTCTGTCTCCTGTTCTTGGGTCATAAATGATCTCACTGTGAATACAGATCCTGACAAGCTCCTTATCGTTGTACTCTTCACGCCCGGCACTGCTTTTGGTATTGCTGATCGTCAGATACAGTATCGCTCGGTAGTTTTAAAAATGTGGGACTGCCTCAGGACCTTAAATAGCTGAGCTGATAGAGTGGAACTCTTTTAAGTTTGGTCCAATAGAATCACTGCTTCATTCAATAAGTTAAAGACTTAAACCTACACGACCCCAAATTTTTTACACCTTAATGAAGTAAGGGAAAAAAGCTTCATTTAGAAGTAATTTTGAAATCTGTATCTCCATAATCTTCATGTTCTGCCGCCGTATACCGAGTGCCAGCTGGCTCTGCTGTACAGGATTCCCTCTTTTATAAGCACATTGTGACGCTCTCAGTAGGATATTGGCAAAATAAATAAGGTTTGACTTGACTCAGTTGCCACCGCTTTACAGACTTGAAAACACTTTAAAAAAGGAAGAAGGCAAAGGAAGGCAATATGGCAGGAGTTGCTTG
This sequence comes from Toxotes jaculatrix, assembly GCF_017976425.1. Classification (NCBI taxonomy): domain Eukaryota; kingdom Metazoa; phylum Chordata; class Actinopteri; family Toxotidae; genus Toxotes; species Toxotes jaculatrix. Next base: position 5,341,490 of record NC_054396.1, on the reverse strand, counting down.
GTAATCCTTGTTTCTTTGGTCTAGGTTCTGTTTTGGGAGGAAGGATCTCGGCAGAGTGAAGCAGACAGAGTGAGGGTTATCAACACCACAGCTCTGCTTTCTGGTTTAAAGGGCAGCACGGTCTATCTGATCTCAGTCAGAGCCCAAAACAGTGCTGGACTTGGACCCTGCAGCCCCACATTTAACATCACCACCAAGAAACCACGTGAGTTCACGCACAGGACACAAAAACGTGATTTGTTTCATAATGTGCTTTGGCCATTTACCGGAACCATCTTTATTTCTTTGAATGAAAGGTCAAAGGGCCAGTTTAACACAATACTCACGTGTCATATTGTATGTATGTTGAAAGAGTTATTGGTGGCTGTCTGTCCATACTGGCCTTGAAGGCAGGACTATATGACCCCCAAGTTAGGTCCTTGGTCATACTTCAGAGACTTTGAGGCTGTTAATGATGTGAAGAGGAGTTTACATTTTATCATTAACCACATATTTGGGGATTTTTCAAGGCTTGTTCTTCTATTAAGTGTAAAAGTTTGATTCACCTTTTTAACATATGTGAAATACACAATATCCACATTGTGTATTTGAAACAGAACTACATACCTTGCAGTGTGGAGAAGGTTCAATAACATTAAGATCATATTAAGATGACATTTAGGCTTAATGAAGGGAGACACAAAATGCAATTAAAGAGTTACTTCTATGAATAGATGTGGCTGCTTTTCTTTTTAAATACACACAAAATTTAATAGAGTTTGGTTGGCGGCTTGTCAGCTGTTTTTTTTTTTTTTTTTTTTGTTAGATGGGTGGGGTTCTGCTGGGGGAATTTGGATTCATGAATTCAGCCTTACATTAGCTTCGGCTGAACTTCAGAATGCATTTGCTCACAGAAAGAGGATTTTGACAACCATTAGTTACAGTGTCGTCTCTCTCAGAGGGGGCTGCTTCAAGGCCAGTGTGGAGAGGAGGAATGACTACAGTGGCCAATAACTTCTCTGCTGTGTGCATTTGAACGTATTGTTTAAGATAGATAGACTTTTAAACATCTATCTTTTACATCTATTTTTCTGCCTCGTCTTGCTTTGCTGCTCCCGCGTGCTCCCTCACATAAACTCAGGTTTTGCAAACATGCTTCATGTGACTGATGTTTTTGTTTGTATTATTATTTTTATTTACATTAAAAATGACAAATAGCATCTGAATGGCTTTCAGCTTTGAGACATCAACTAACATCTCAACTAATTTTCATTCTTCTAGCGACAGGTCAATGACTTCAACCGATATTTTAATGGCTGTCACTGCACTGACACTTCAGCAGTTTATGATGCCCACTCATCAACTGTCAGCGTATTTCAGCCATAACTAAAAATGCTAACCTGCTTTCAACTCTTACACTCACTTTTTGCACACACTGATAATTCAGCTGTTTACGGTGCTTAATCAGAAATTTCATATGCTTTCAGTGATAACACTTAAACTGATTTCACCTTCAAGTGACACTTCAGCTCCTTTCAGTGCTTACACCTCAGCTGACACTCAAGGGTCTCAGCTTCAGCTGACTCATAAAAGTGCTCTACTTCCTATGACATATTTCACTTGCAATGAATAAACATTTTTGAAATATTTTAACCTGTTTACAGTGTTAACACTTTTAGAATTATTAATACAGTTTTTCTTCATTGTTTTTGTTGCATTGTTTGAGAATAAGTGACACAAACAAACAAAACTGTGATATTGATTTGAACGAAAGGTTGTTGTGTTTTCACAACTCTAAACAGAATCCCTGGAAATCCTGTTCTGGTGTCTGAAAAGGAAACAAAACTTCTCGGTTAAGGCAGCAGAAACAAAAGCAATCAAATCACAAGTTCAAACCTGCAGTCATTTAGTGGTGATACACAAAACTGAAAATAAAATGGCCAAAATATTTAGGCAGTCTGTTTACTGCTCCATATTTTGCTCAAGATTTACATCAGGTCATAAACGTTTATCCTCATCACACACGGTGTAATATTCTCCCAGGTCACACACCTCAGGTAAAGTAGTTTGGTGGTAAATCCAGCTTTGCCTTGACTTCAGTCATTACAGCCCTCAGTGAGTGTGACCAGGATATGAGCTTTGAGTCTGTAGATTTTCCAAAGCCAAAGAAAGAAAATTCATTTAAAGAAATTAAATTCAATGAAAAATCACTTTTTTGAGGCGGAGGAGGAAAGGCCTTTGATATCCTTACATTTGATTGCATTCACACAGTAAGTTGCTGCTCCACTGAAAACAGTTCGAACTGTTTTTCCCACCTCACATTCACACACACCCCTACATCACAGCTGCTTTTTCAACTCTGTTTGCGTCCTATTTTTGTTAGCAGGCACCATACTGCATGCGACTTCATTCTGATTATAGAGTCAAAAGACTTTTACCTTTGCATGTTTTCTCTTCATTAGGAACAACATTGAAAATACTGTAAACAGAAGACTCTGCACCCATTGCCTACTCCTGTCTCGTGTTAAACACTGTGCAAACCTTGTTTTCTCCAGTTTGTTATTGTTGTGTGAAAACAAAAGATAGTGTTATGAAATGAAACTGAACTGTCTTAAAACAATAGTCAGGTTGCCACTGAAACACTGAAAAGTTGTTGCTTGCTGTTGTCATTCCTCCTGTTCATACTGTCCATTCTACGCTTTCCAGTGGACGTTATGGGGGACAAAATCCACAGTCTTCCTCCCGTGTACAAAAATTCAAAAGTTTATCTGTAGATAATTTGTGGCTAAGGCTATTTGAATTAGACAAATCAAGTGCATATCTTCCTAAATTACAGCTTTAATAGTATAAAATTCCCTCTTTTGTTAGTATCTCTCCACTGTAGCTCAACAGGGAAACACAGCCTGGGGAAACAGAAGGAGGGAGTTTTATTCTAAAAAGACTGTGATTTTAAAAGATAACCGCTTCATTTGTCTAACGCACACTGGTCATAGTCGATTCAGATCATCTTTGGATTACATTTTTGCATAAAACAAGGCCAGTGGATTTGGTCACTTCCACTGAGAATGCCAGCATGAACAGGAGGAATGATTACAGCAAGAGAAACCAGGATATGGGCACCTGACTGTTGTTTTAAGACACACATGAAAAATTGTGAACCTATACTTTATGAGATAAGTGAATGCATTTTAATCCTTAGAACAGGTTTGGCAGAAATGCATCAAATCAATGCAGAAAAGTTGTACTATTATTATTATTATTATTATTATTATTATTAGTCAGGGTAGTAGTAGTTGTGTTATATTGAGTGCAATTACAAAACTGAGGCCAGTCCCTGTAGACAATATTCATATGAACCATTTTAACAATTTTCCATTTCTTTTTGTCATGATCTGTTTGTTCACTCATTCAGTTTATTTAGTCATTTATTATCCTTCTCCTGGTCAGACTTCTCCTTAGCAAGCAGGCAAATCCCTGTGTCTGCTTCATATCTTTCAGTGTTGTTTGGCTGTTGTTTTGTTGTTTTGTGTTAAAAAAATACGAAAGCGGCCGTACCACCTAAGCGAGAACCACTCCCAACCACTGCAGCAGTTCAGTGAAAACTGATGACAGTAAAGACTTTTTTGCTGCTTCAGAGTTGAACTTTTCCTTTCATCCTTATTAGCTGAGTTTCCATACGCATAAATGAAAAAGTAGTCACAGCAAAGATGTAAATACCTGTACATTAGGAGAAAGTAAAAAATAAACTAAGATACAATAAAATAGGAATAATAGATACAGTAAAATAGATCTATGTGTAAATACATCTGTGTCTGAAAAGGAAACAAAACTCCTCAGTCAAGGCAGCATAAAGAAAAGCAATCATCTATTTCAACACAGAGCATCAAATCACAAGTTCAAACCTGCAGTCATTTAGTGGTGATACACAAAACTGAAAATAAAATGGCCAAAATATTTAGGCAGTCTGTTTACTGCTCCATATTTTGCTCAAGATTTACATCAGGTCATAAACGTTTATCTTCATCACACACGGTGTAATATTCTCCCAGGTCACACACCTCAGGTAGTTCCAGTAATCCAGCTTTGCCTTGACTTCAGTCATTACAGCCCTCAGTGGATGGCCGTCAGAGACCGTCAGACCTAGTCTGGCCTCATACAGTATCTGTTTGTATATAGCTGTATAATATCTGTGGTGGCGACAGTTCCACTGTGAGCGGTGTGCAGTTGAGAATCTCGGTCAGTGGAGGTAGGAGGTACTGGGTGCTGTGGCATTGATGGCTGATGGCACAGTAGAGCTTCCTGAGTGCTTTGAGTCTGTGGGTGAACGTGGTCCTGAGCCTCCTCAGCTCTGCATAGAGAGGATGAGAAGGGTTGTGCATGATTTCGGCTTTCTGCTTCTCTCTCATCCTCTTCTCTGTCACTGCCTCCACATTATCCAGATCCATCCCCACACCGCTGCTGGCCTTCTTCTCCAGCTTTCCCAATTTGTTGGCACCACAAGTCCCAATGCCACCTCCCCAGCACACCACAGGAGATAACACTGTGCTGGTCTCAGACTGGTAGAGCATCCATAGCAGCCTATTGCACACATTGAAGAACCTGAACCTCCGCAGAAAGAACAGCCTGCTCTGTCCTGTATAGTTTGTTGTTGAGTTGCACCCCTAGAGACTTATAGTAACAGAGGTATGAAGCCTCTTGCTGTGCCTGAAGTCCACCGCCAGCTCCTTGGTTTTTCCTGCTAAAAGTGGTCACTGTTGCACCATCCTGTGAAGTTTTCCGCCAGGTCTCTGTGCTCCTCCTGCTTGTCATCTGAAAACTTCTGTAAGTGGCACATCTCTGAGCCGAAGCAGAGGTCAGAGGTGCAGCAGTGTTGCTCGTCACCACTTCTGACAAGCAGCCTCAGTGAAGTAGTCTGTAAAGGGTATTTATTATTTATTTATTTATTGACCCTTGTTTTTCTGAGGTGCGTTCCTGGAGGTTGAAATGTACGTAGTATGAAATGCATTCTGTTGCAACACCTGATGATTAAATCAAGACTGACTGCAGTTAGTTTAGAGAATACTACTGATGACATTGGTTTATGCATTCATTTGTGAAACTTGTGTCTATATAATTTAATTTCTTGCAGCTCCAAATCAGCCTCCAGGCAATATTGAGTGGAATCTGACCAACTCTAAGATCTTTCTAAATTGGGAACATGTCAAGGCGATGGAAAATGAGTCTGAGGTGACAGGATACAAGGTGAGTTTGTCAGAGTAATAGCAGAAATTCCAGAACTGGGGAAACAAATAGAGCCTCAGCAGCTGTCATCCCAATAAATGGCTTTCTCATTGCAGTGGAAAGATAGACCTCAGCACTCCAGTGTTACATTATGGATTGGCCCTGTCTGGCCTTTCAAAATTAAAAGATCTGTTCCAGGTGATAAAATGAAAGGTGTCATGCCACAGAGGGAATTTAGCTTCTTGCAACCAGTTCAACTATGAATCATATTTGATCCTGTTTGCATACTTGTGCAAAAAACATTGTTTTTGATAATGCTTTCCTCAATACATATATATATATATATATATATATATATATATATATATATATATATATATATATATATATATATATATATATATATATATATATATACATGTATATTTAAACTCCAGAGATATGCAGCCCTGTTGGAAGGGAATGTTCAGTGCATGTAGATGGGAATATTTTAGTAAATTGGTAAAGGCAGCGCTGTGAGTTAAAAGTGAAAGTTTCTTACACATTTTCCATGTTTTTAAAACCACATTTGCAGTTTGGCTCTTTGTGCTGTTTTCTTTTGAACTACAAAATAAAATATTTTGCTGCATTCTGATGACGATAACATTACATGTCTAAAAGAGTAAAGCGAATGTCTGAAGTCCTGTTTTGAAGTGCCTTTGTTCCTCCATGTTGAGTCATCAGGCCAAAGCAGCACCACACAAGGCATTTTGAATTTATTATCATCTCTAGACAGGGACTGTATAACCAAATTTGACTTCACATATTTTTTCCTGTTTTCGGGATTTGGATTTATGTTTCACACTCTAATCGAATATGTTGAATCGAAGTCCTACATTCGTCTGCTGAGAGGTCATAATGGCTTCATTTCTGACTGTCACAGCTGAGGGATGAGATGTTCACTCTAGGATCCATGCTCTCCTCTTCCAGGTCGTCTATCGTCAGAACTGGCATGGCAGGACTACTGTAGTGGAAACCAATAAGACCAGTGTGGAGCTGCAGATCCCTTCTGGAGAGGACTACCTCATTGAGATCAAAGCTCTGACCAAAGGGGGCGATGGTACCAGCAGTGGCCCCATCCGCATACCAAAGATGTCCAGTAAGTTTCAACACTCTGCAGCATGCAAATGATTAGAGTTGGAATTAAGCGGAGGAGCAGTGGGATGGGTGTACTCTGTGTAACTAATCCCCAGTGTGACTGATACTGTTTATCAGCTTTGCTGTAGCTTCAACAAGGCCTTCAGAATATACATTTAAACTATAAAAAGACTGCACCGCACGAGCAGGACGAAGAGACAATGTACAAAGTTATCTCCATATATAGAAGGTTATGTTTCAGTCCTCTTTGTGTGTTAGTTAGCAGGATGTCTCAAAAACATAAAAGAATAGTTCAACATTTTGGGAAGTATCCTTAATTGCTTTCTTTCTGAGAATAAGATCAATATCAAGATTGCATTAATTACAGCGCTGGAATATAGTATCCTAGCTTAGCATAAGCACTGAAAACAGGTAGAAGCAGCTAACCTGGCTCTGTCCAGCACATTTAAAGCTGACTAATTTACACAATATATGTGTGTGTGTTTGTTGTATATTGTTATATATTAGTGTGTGTTGTGTTGGGGTGGAGTAACCCATTGGAGCTATATCTTCATAAACCTAACACCGAAATTAAATTTATACTAAACCACTCATCAATCTCCAAATGAATTGCCGTGAACAGGCTCCGTTACATCGTCAGGGGGCGTTAACGGGCAGTGTTTGCCAACTCAGCACCTTCTTCTTTTGAAAGAGTACCTGGCAAAAAATCTAGCAACTGTCTGGACAAACCTTAGCTCCACTGAAGAAGGTCGCCAACATTGTCCCGCGAGCACCAGGGTGGACTTTACCTCCACAGACCTCTGTATGAGTCTCATTCAATTAGCAACATATAGCAACTTTTCAAGCAGCTTTAGCTACTTTCCATCAAAACTAGTTGCTTACAGCAGTTTTCAGCTGTGTCCTTGACCATACACAGTCCAGCCATATGTTAGGGTTTGACCTAGTCTTGTAATCTAACATTTCTTTCTTTCTTTCTTTCTTTCTTCTTCTTTCTTCTTTTTTGATATTCCATGCAGAAAGTAATATTTCCTTAACTATATAATTATACTACTCAATTAAACATAGATTGCCAATACATTTCTCAAGTACCAGTAAATTTAGATGACAATGTTATACTAACTCCTTGAGCTCCTGTAAGATTGGATGGGATTTGGCTTATAGGAGGCACCAGAGTAACAATATAAACTTAATGACCATAATTCAGGTGTAATGAGCCAGACTTGCTCAAAATTATAAACAATTTATCCTACTTCAAAGCTACAGTATTTCCAGGAATATTCTCCACAACTCAGTATGATTGTTCGGTGTAAAAAAGATACAGAAAAGCACATTTCACTGCTAATAATAACTTTTTTTTCCCTTCCCAGGTCTGAACTCAAAAGGATGTGTGTGTCCAGTGTCAATGACAATTTGCTGTTTTATGATGCTTTTTATATTTTATATGTCCATTTTGTAGCTTCTAATGCATTTATTTTTAGCTCTGGACATTAGAGTGAATAGAGTTTATGATTCTTCTCTACATGTCAGATTTGGAATGAGCAGCTAACTGGAGAGTTTCTCAACCACTGGTTTGCAAACCCAAATTGAATGATGGGAGCATTCTGACGGGTTGTCAAAAGCCCACAAGTCTGTGGTTGGACTGTTACTCACAGGCAACAGCACAGCTACAACATTTTCATCTGCCTATTTTCAGGACCACTGCAATCCTCCAGGATGCATGTGTTTGATAAACACGGAAAAATGAATTTCTTATCTTTACTTTTGAAATGAACCTGAGCACAGGTTCATGTTCCAGTTTCATGTCTGTTTCCACCATTTTTGCCTCAACTTCCAAGTTATTTCTTGGCTTGCTGTGACCCCTGTGAATGTTACAGACCAGAAACTGCAAGTTTCTCATACTACAGTACATGCAACTTGAAAACTCAGAATTCAGTTAATCTATTTTTACTTTGTTCTGTTCATTTGGACTTAAAGGGTTAATCTTTGGCATTTTTATATGAAACCATATTTGATTGGATTGGTGGAGTTAAAACTACCCCATAAAATTAAAGGAATAATATGATTTTTTTTTTTTAATTACTTATTTTAGGTTTCTTTTCCCCCTTCTTCCTACCTTGATGAAAGTCTAAGCTAATTGACTTGCAACACTGTACAGGTACTGGATGTACAAGTATTCACACAAAATTATACATACACCCAATGACCTGTACACTGGTGAGCCAATAAGAAACAAACAGTGGTTCATCCTTTCATGGTTCATAATTGTCCATTTTGTAATAAAAGCTTAACGTCTACTTTTTACCGCACTTGTCTTCGCAAAACTCCTAGCGCTAATTTTAACAGTGACTGCATCTGCTGTCGATGTTCCAGCTCAGCCCTGGTATTGTGCATCGTTTGCATCTGTCCATGCTGTTTTATTTTGCGTTGTAGCTGTACAGCTTCTTCCAGTGAATATCTGTCAGACTGCTGCTCCACAGGCAACACTGCATATTTCATTTTACATGAAACTGTTCAAGTTACATGTCTAACATGTCGTGACCAACACTCACCTTGGGTGTCGTCGCCAAATCCATCCAAACAGACAATCTAAAGGATTAACGCAGAGATAGGACTGCCGTAAATGTTCTCTTATGGCAGCTTTTAAACACGTATCAAGAAACTCTTGAAATTGCTGTTTAAATGAATTGTATACTGGGAGCAGATTCAAGCCCAGTTAAGATGAATAATAATGTTTAACAAAGCTGCTTTGCCTGGTCGAGTTTATATTTCTTCAAATCTGTTGTCAGTCAGTCTTTAAAACACGCAGAAGGGCAAACTTATCGCACAGAGAATGTAGAATGTAGAATACTTTATTTCTTTTATTTGTAAGTTTGTGTTTTATGTGATTTTGTGTGGGGAAAAGATAAAAGTAATTGTAATGGGGAGGCTGGCAAACAGATGGTCTATGTCAGGTCAAACTAAAAATCCCTACCACGTAATTTTATCATACACCCAAACCTGACAGATGAGTAAGTATGACGGCTCTCCTGAAGAGCTGTTTTGTGCATTTAGTGTGTTTTTTATTCATCGCAAATATTAGCTTCCACCATAACTAAGTACACACAAGAATACTGAAACAGCATCTAACCTATCTGCACTAGTTTAAGTTGATCAAAGACTAATGACATTTATCTTTGAACAGTTACTTTCCAACATCAGCAGGACATTTCTGAACAACAGCCTTCATATTTTAAATTTAACATTCAGAACATTTACTTCAGTACATGACAGAATACCACATTAAAGTAATGAATATTTGGCATATAATTTACATTCAGCATTGTCTGATATGATGAAGAAAAAATGATCTGCATCACGACATTATTATGATTCCTGCAAGACATATTTCCCTCGTGCAATCTAGTTGTAGATGAACATATTTTGTGGGAGGTTGGTTTTCAGTTACTTGTCACCATACAATGCACCAAGGTCGAAATCCTCACTCAGACGTTGGGAGGAGACTGAGTGGGAAGTAACAGAGAGAGAATGTGTGTGTGTGTGTGTGTGTGTCTGGGGATGAGGATAATGCATCTGGTTGTGTATGGATGCAAATCATTTCCATAATAATTGGCAACATATCTGCAACTGAATACCAAATTTTGACATTTAATCACAACTGAATATTTGATGTTAAAATTTAAATACCACAGAATTTATTTGAATGAAATGTTTTGACTTTCTTTCTGAATTTGCAAGTTGTGAAATTCTCAATAACCACTTTCAAGGTAGCAAAAAGTACTCACTCTTATATTAAATACTCTATCCCACACTTACTTTGAGCCTTAGCCTTACGTTTGGCCTTAATATTTGAAAATCTAGTTTTTGTAAAGCGTATTATGTTGTAGTTATGTGTTTATATTGTTTCCATTTCACGTGAATATCACTTTTTACCGCTTTAATTCATTTTTACCACAGGTATCACCTGACTGTTTTATCTCATCTCAATACTTCATTCATGGCTCTGATAATGTGGCCCGCCTCTTCCTGTCGTAACTGAAAACCCCAGCGTTAACAGACTGACTTCAAGTCACTGGTTATCCAGGATCACCAATGTTAGTTTTAGTGAAGCAAGTAACCCAAAGAGAGACAGAGACTTCAGGACAGCAGCTAGTGATATGGAGGTTCTGTAGGCTTTTTTTCTCGCCCCAGACACAAACTCTGAAACAATGAACTTCATGTGATGTGCTGCCAGCAACACTGTTACGCAAGTGTTGCTCATCTCAAACCACATCTTATCAGTCAACTTTCCATCTGCCTCTTTTCTTTCTTTTTACCTGATGGTGTGCGCACACACACACACACGCACGCACACACGCACGCACACACACACACACACACTTCTTTTGTGGTACACGACTATGCTTGGTACAATGAGTGATGCCTCCATCACTCATTTACTTACTGTCGTAATTAAACACAGAAACACATTTCTTTTATTTATGGGGGGGGATCCCGCCAGGCCGCCATGGCAATTACGTGCATCACAGAGTGGTAGACATTAGAGGAGAAAAAGTTCTTGTTGTTGCTGTTACGAAATGTAAAGAAATGCTACTGTAAATTTTAAAGTTCTGATTTGTTTGCTATGCAAAGCTTTCTTTTATTTCAGATCATCAAATGCCTTTTTTTTATTTACACTCATAGCGTCTGTCATTTCAACACATTTCAACAATTCTGGGGACAACACACACATCGCTATCATATTGCTATATCAACATTAATCACAAGAGATATGAACAACATATCTGTCATAAGTTACTGTATTGTTATTATGCTGAAAAGTCAAATAAATGCTTGTTTTACAGAGGAGATGCAGGTGCTGGAATGACATACTTCAAGGAGCAGAACTGTCCCTCATACTTATTTATGTGTTTTATTCATTAGTTTAATAACTGAAGTGCTAAAAAAAAAAAGAAAGTATCACAATTTTTTCCTATAAACATTCACTATTTTACTGTAAATCTACAACCTGTGTGAAATCTATCGATCCAAACCTTATTGCTTTTTAATTACAGGGTTTTTCTGTGCTGTTCCATTTACTTAAACCTGAAATCCTTTTAGGTTTGGCGTAGTGAATGGTTTTATTTTTCTGTTAATATAAAGTAATATTAATTATGTTAATATCTGATTATGATGTCTCAATTTTGTATTATGAAATTTCTGCCCTTTTCATTTATTAACACGCTTTCTTTAACTGCGATTTGCTACTTCAGTAATGTGATATCTTTGTATTGATATAATAAGCTATCTCTGTGAGATGACAAAGCCTCAATAAAATTTTCACATTGAAACCCTTTAATGGGTGTTTTTTATTTATTTATTTATTTATTTTGGTCCCAGTGGATTTCCACTGTACTTCAGAGTGTACAGTGCATAATCCAAATAAATGTGGTGATACTGAGGCCTCCTTCTCCTGTGGGACCACGACAGGTTGAAGTAGTGCAAAAAAGGTGGGCAGAAAGAGGTTTCCCTCAGGACTAAGTTAAATTTAGCAAAAGACTTTTCCATAGGTCTCTTTGGCAAAGACGTGATTTTTGTACTTCCCTGGGATGTGGGACTGTAGATAATTTAATAGTTATACACCAGACACAAATAAATTAAAAGCAATCACAGTTGTTGTTAAACAGCTGACCTCAAAACAAATATGTGGTTTACCATGCTGAATGAGGCCCTCTCAGATCCTTGAACAGGATCCATGTACCTAATAGTCACTTAACACAAACTTTCCTCACAACCTCAAATACATTTAAAACAGTGAAACTTTTCAGAAATGATGTAGGTTATTAAACTATCCCACTGCAGAGTAGATTATAGATCTTGAGACTGTGTTTGGTTCTGATTCTCCACAAACAAAACCTATTGACCGGTGGCTGTTGCTGGTGTAAACTCAAATCAAATTTCTCCATCATGATTAGTTTACATAATCTATTATACATTGCTTCCACAAGTTGGGACCACGCACGCTTATTTCTGCAATGCCGAAATGTATGACAGATCAAGCAACTGGTCACAACATGGGCGGATAGAAGAGATCAGTTTTATCCACTGACAAAGTTTTATTACAACAAGAGTCACGTTTAGTCAAAAATGTCCCAGTCCCAGCTAAGGCTACACTTGACTACAACATGTAAAATTTATACTACTCCAATAATATTTAAGCAAGCTTTCTTTTTTATGAAGAGCAGTGCATGTGCAGAATATGCTGTAGCATATGCAGTGTTTTTTTGCATACACGTAATTTATACAGCTAGCACCAGCTGTGGTGCTCAGAAAATTCCTACAGAACCTACCATATGTATCTAATATTAATACTATACAGGAGCTGGAGCACTCTTGCCTCTGTAAAAAGCACCTTGAGCCTGTAAAATTGCGATTCTCTTCGGATAAAACCTGTTGTGTCAGCCGCCAAACCTGACAAAGAGAGCACGCCTATTTACCACATGAAAACCATCATCTTACCAAACAAACCGTCTGACTTTCAGTCTCGTAATATCACCTGGTGTTTTGAGAGGCTGTGCAAAAGGCTCGAGGAACGTGAATATGTACGGACAGTGAGGCTTAACCCGTTGCTAGGCAACACCCCATTTGCACATGGCTCGTGCTGGTTAATAGCAAATAGCTGTCAGCTTTATTAAGCGTTAGATGGTAAAACAGTCAATTTCTAACACATAAAGTTTCAGCTGATTTCCTCAATTCAAGCAAGTACTAATTAGGCTTTTAAGATATTAAGTAATATATTTAGTTACTGTTAACAATGAAACTGTATTGAGCTGTGACCTTTTATCCGTCTCCTATGTGTAGCCAATCGAGCAGCCTTCCTGTTGTAGATTACAGTCTTTAGTACTCGTTTACTTCCTAAAATTGTGGAAGTTGTTAGTCCCACTTGTAAGGTTTATATAAATTAGAAAGATGATATAGCCTAGGTAGCATAACTTATCTTTGGTTTCCCCTCATTTAAAACCACACACCCACAAAATAGCATAATAATAATACATTTAGTTTTCAGTTAACCATCAAAGCATATCTGTGCCTCCCATGTCCTGACCAGACACCCCATATCACTGACTGCATTTCCTAACCACCAAGAGCTTCAATACAGAAGCAGAATCTTTAATCAAAGTTATGTACATACACACATAAAGTTGGTATCAGTAGAAAAGATCCTGGTTGAGCCAATTAAATGTGTGATGGATTAGGAAGTTTATCCCTTTGTCATTAGCTTTGGAAGATAAAATCAGCAGTGATGTGACTTTCCTCAGAGCTCACCAGAAGCTTTCAGATCTCAGCTCATAATCTCTGTTTCATAAAGAAACTGATTTAATGTAAATATGTATAACATGGCTTTTCAAGGCCAAAGAAATTACTAAATGAAACTCAAAGACATGTTCCAAGTAGGTACTATGGATTAACATTTATGACAAAAATAAAATTTAGCACTGTGGTATGAATATTTAGCCGACCTTGTTCGACACATCATTTAAACTGGAGGCCTGACAAGGCATATATGTTGAGAATTTCTGCAACTTACATCAATATACTCCTCCAAGATTCATTCCCACTTTACAAAACTGCTGCAAAATCTCCTTTGACTTTAAGCCGGCTATTCTGCTGGTGCAAAATTCGGTCTTAAATATGTAAAGCAACTGGAAGAACCAGAGCTTGACTCACAGCTTGTAGCTAATCCTTTATTCATGGAAATCTCCTGAGAATGGCAGCGTTTGAGGAGTGGCTTCTTTACCTTTGCTGGGCTGTGCATGTTGTGCTGCTTTGAATCCACCTCCGCTCATTATTATCAACATGTGGCACCTCGTGTGGGGCAATACGAAGAAACTGCTTGGGTGACCTGATAAGCACAGGGTAATCTATCATGAGCTAAACCCAGAGCTCTTATTTTATTCTTCATATGGTTTCATCCCCATCTCTCTCTCACACACACACACACACACACACACACACACAAACGTTTGCTGCTAAGAAAAGTCAAATATAGAGTGGATTGGTGTGGGGAGGTAGGCGGGCAGCTCTGTTCCTACATCCAGTTTGAAAATATGATTTGTTGTTCATATTGAAAGTGAGCTGGGAGCGGGGAGGAGCTGACAATATTTTCTGGTATTGTTGAGGTGTAGGGCTGCGAGATATGTCAGAAAAGTGACAGTGTGTGGACCTGAGCTGAGCTCTAAAGTAGGGATAAAGTGGTGTGATGGACAGAAGATTGGCTTGGAATTAAAAAGACCATGAGCCTTCTTCAAGCACCATGGGACAGCTGACAGGCAGGCTGTAGAGCTCTCCTCCCAGGTTCACAGGGAGAAGGCTCTGTGTGGAAGACCGCTGCTGAAGGCTCAGACTGACAAACATTGCATCACTTTGATTCTTCACTGTGGTCTGTGGAGGCCAGCATTTAGAGTATCTTACTGTTGCACTGGATATTGTGTTGTGGCTGCTAGAGTCGTAAATCCTAAATCAAGTTATTTTACAGAAGAAGACACTAATTTCCCTAGATGCAGGAAAGCGTAATACTGTTTCAAAGTCAGTGCTGTAACCAACAAGGCCTTTTAGAGACCTGGCTATAGCCCAAACATGAAGCTTAAAGCTTTCATTATAATTCAGTTGTGGTAACACTGTGTGTAGCAAAGAAATCAGGGGACGTGGTGACAGCTGTGCCTAAGTGTGAAAGGGGGGGGGGGGGGGGGGGGGGAAAGTAAACTGCTTAGACGGGTTGTAAACAAGCCAACAATCTATCTAGATTGTAAACCACTTTGTTTGGAGGTAGAATTGAAAGAGAGTGCCACCGAAATGTCAGTAATAATCCCTCGTTGCACAGAAAGACTGTATGCACAGCCACAGAAAGTACAATAGGTCAAGGCTAGACCTGTAAATTGAGATGGATTTTCACAACAAACAGTTTGGGTAATATTATATATAATATTGTTCACCTTCATATTCTCTTTTAGCTAAGTTAAGCTTGGAGTTTGTTTACAACCTGTCTTTTGTACGTTGTGTACGCTGTACGTTGTGGTGTTCACACATCCGAGCAATGAACCTGTTGACTTTAGTGTTATATTTAGTCATGGGGAAGATGGCTAAAAGCTTCAAAAATAAGATTTGTAACCAACCAGAATGATCTTTAAAAGCTATTCTTTTCTGCCTCCACTTGGAGGCAGCAAGTGCAGTTGGCTTATCAGAGCTTTCAGTTTTGTTTTGTTTTGTTTTGTTTTGTTTTGAAAACAGCATCTTTCTTCCATTTTCACCATCTTAGTTTAGTCTGCTGGCATTCTAGCATCTGCTAAGTAACCCCTAAGGCAGATGGGCTTAACATTAGTTTTACAGGTATTTGGTCATGAAAGTATTGGACACATTAAACTGACCTGTAGATGGCGCTAGTTGAGAGATTGCTGAAGGGTTCATCCTGAAGGGGGCATGAACGTGTACAGCAAATTTCATGGCAGTTCATCCAATGGCTGTTGAGATATTTCAAATTGGACCAAAGTGGTAGACTGACTAACTGCTAGTGTGGTCAAAAAGATTAATTATTTTAGCTTCATGTTTATTTATACAATTCTTACTTTGTGAGGCGTAAGTAGGTGTAGGTGTTAAGCATTGCAGTCTTATGTCTTACACTATTTATCTGAGAATACTGTTCTAACTTGGTTATAATTGAAGCTTGGTTCAGCTTGGATTTTCTCTGTCCTAAAGGACAATAGGAAAACAACAGTGGAAGTGGAATTGATAGCTTGACTGATATTTGGGGAGAAGCCTCAATTCAAGTCAAAAATAGAGGGCAGACTAAAACCAGAATGCGTTCAAAACAAGATTCAGAAATGTGACATCTTTTGTTACTGTCACTCTTCACACAAGTCTTTTCAACATGGCTGTCAGTTCATATTGGTGTCAGCTATTGGTTACATCCAAGAATAGATAAGAGGAAAACATCCAAAAAAAAGTCAGATATGAGCAGCAACTCAGAGCTGAGCAGGGAGGTCTGCCTTGTGAAGGTGGCCTATTTTACACATCTGGCTACTTCTACTAAAGACTCTGCTGTAACACTTATATGATTCTGAATGTATTCTTCTATGCCTAATCTGCCATCATACATGTCTTCTCTGCACTGTATATGAATTCCTGGTAAGTAGATTCAGTACCTAGTGAGTCAGTCTTCCATTATTGATTACCTCCTGTAAGCTGTAACAGCATAAAATCATTCCATGAATCAAAAAGTGCTTTTGGTTTAAAGCCAATTTTATTCTTTGTACTTGTGAGAGACTTTTCGTTTTCGTTTGACTTCCATCACCTCACCACACTGTGGGCACACTGCTACTCTGTCACTCAGTACAAAACAATAACATCTTCTTATCTGTCATACCCTGTCAAGCGACCTCTAGCATTTCAGCATATTCATGCATGTATGCCATTAACCTTGGAAATCCCCTGGGATGTGGATACTGCTGTGTCGATCACTGCTTTGTAAATTATTGATCAGCGAAACATGATTTCATATCCCGTTGTGTGTTGCCTATATGTCATGTTATTTGTACAGGAGCTTCACGTACAAATATATATCATGATGGCATATAAGAACCTGCATATTCGCAGAGTTTTGGAGTAAATTCTTCTTTAATATACTGGTTCATTAATCCATGGTTCCTAATGACCAGTGACTATGCCTCTCTGTGTACTCTCTGTTCTAGTTTCCACTGTTTGAAAAATAAACAATACATACGCTCAGTTTTTGTACTAATTGATTCCAGGCTTATTTCTTAGAAATGAGTAAATAACGTGATGCTATCTTCTGTGGACTCTTGGCTGATAAACATAAACATACAGCACATTTGGTCTGCTCAGTAAACAGGATGATCCGCTTTGATAAGACAACATTGCACTGTACTGAGAGAATGAGAAGCCCCATAAACAAGACTGGGCATGTTTATTAAATATTTGCAGTGGTGCTAACTCATGTATATGTATAAAAAAACTGATGATCTATCATTGTATGATATTTCACGTTGATTACTCTGACCAATTTACCAAATGGCGTGTGTGTGTGTGTGTGTGCGCAGTATTAGGTTGATGATGGCTGTAGCTGTGTTTGTGAGAAGGCAAAAAAGGCAAATGGGAACTACCATCCCTCAAATATTAGACAACAGATGGGTGACTGTGTGTAGCAGATTATGTTAACATGTTGCATAGTCCACAACCTGGCATTTACACAGAAGTAAGCCAGTTGCTGAAGGCCAGGAGGACGCAGAGGGACTCACAGGGATACAGAGACAGAAAGAGTTATCAAATTGTAACACATGAGACTGATGACGCGACGTGTTTGATTATTTTGTTAATCATGGAAAATGGAAATAACTTATTATGTGAGTCTGAATCACCTTCAGCCTCATTATGAGCAGGTTTTAGGTATGTAGTGTGTTTACTCTCGAAAGGTGACAAAAAATTATCCAACAAGACTAGGTCAATACCTTTATCAGTGGGCTTCTCTTCTACTTTCTGTTCTCACATTTCCAGTAATTTAATACAGCTGAATACCCAATGAAGCTGTGCTCATATACATCTTTTTTCTTTCTTTCTGTTGTCAGACAAGAACAAAGTCACTTGAATAAGAAACCTTGAGAAGTGTGCCTGTGGAGGGAAAGCCCAACCTTGCACTCGCGGGGCAATATTATTGACTCTTTTCCACAGACAGTAGCTAAGGTTTGTCCAAAATGTCCCTCGATTTGTCACTAGGGGCTTTTGTGAAGAAGAAAAAAAAGTCACTAAAGGGATCTGAAAAGTTAAATGAAAAAGGTAAATCTAGCAACGAAAGGTGCTGAGTTGGCAGCACTGCCTGTAAACACCCCCTGCTGCATAAATACTGTATATAGTAGTAATAGTATATACTGTACACTACAGCAACTTGCATAAAGTACATTTAGTATATACTGCACTGCTTGTTAGTATAGAAATGGTACACGTATCCATTCACTGACCAACCAGAGACCAGAGTTTTTCAAGTGAAATGTGACAACTCCTGAGAACCATTACTATGATTTTGTTATGTTACACAAGGTGCTTTCATGAGAAGATGCTGTACCTGCTGACATATTTGGAAAAGCCACATATAGGTGAGCTATTTACTTTAAATCGTGTAATTTTAGACAAGAAAAAAGGTTTCAATTCATGATGACTAACCTATGAGTTCAGATAAAACTCTAATGGTACACATCCATTGTCTCTACCACACTGTGGATGAGGCAGACTCAGATGCTTTTAAGGCAGACTATGTAACTTGTGCTGAAGAGTGGACACTGTCACCATAAGTGGAAATTACAGCATAACGGCCCAGGGCCATTATTTCAATGTTCTCTTGGAAACCTTTAAAGACGTCATCTATAGGTGACGGACCTGACGGACAGCGAGTGGAGTGGGACCACAGAACTACAATGTGTTATCTTTCTGATGTTTGTGATAAAACCATTCAGTGTTTATCTGTGACAGTTAAAGTGTATCTGTAGCACAAACAGAGAAGATTAATAAAGTCAGTGAACAGACTCAGACATGTCAGTTAGACAGGAATATCTATATATAAGTTTGTTACCTAACACAAGCCAGAACAAGTTACTGGTCATACCAGACCACGTAAGGCTGCAACAGCCTGATCCCTAAGTGTATTAAACTGAGCAGGGATATAATTTACTGCTTATGAATTCAACTTTTACATTTGTCAGAGGAAGAATGTGCTGCTCCTTCTCAAAAGTGACACTGTCCAGCTTTAATGAATGCCTTTCAGAGTTAAAAAAAAAAAAAAAGAAACAGCATCAGCTTAAGGCAGTTATGGATAAGGTCCCTGTTTTTCTTTTAGTAAAAAGACTACTGAGCAGTAGTGACAAAGCTTTGTGTACAGATCAGAATAGATGAGAAACAGTACTTTCAAGTGTTATTGATATTTTTCTGATGTTAAAGGAAATACTCATTTCTTCTTTGTTTGCCATGTTTTGTTCAGCCTTTTCACAGATTGCTTGTTTTTTTCTAGTTGTATTCACTTTCTCACCTATTGTCCTGTACTGTATTTTTTGGCAGCAGAATAATTGCATCCATTTATGATTTTTATTTATTTATTTATTTTTTAAGCTGTTATCCTCAACCTAAAGCTTTCCTTCTTCATGTTTTCTTCTCCACTTTTTTATGGCTCAGAGTGCAATTTAGGCTTGAGATATATTAGCACCTCTGCAATTCAAATTAACCAGCTGAGCTAAAGGAGATTTAATGGAAGCTCTTACTCTTACTGAGTCATTGGCTTTATTTGGGACATGTATGTTCTCCAAGTTGCAGCTACTAATTTAGTACACTTCCCAAATAGTTGGGTAAGCTGCTGTAGTCAATATTTTTATATGCACTATGAATAAAATGCATAGTGATTATGGGTAATGTGAAAGGGATCCTTACAGATAATTGTCACCTGACTCTGCAAATTACCTCTATGGAACATTTAAACGTCTTTCACTTCATTGTTTTGGTTTTATGGTCCGCAACTTTACAGTTCAGCTTCTCTGGTTCAGTCTTAATGCTCTGCTCAACCTTGTCTCCAACATCAGGCAGCTGCTTTCAGCAGGAAAAAAAAGAAAAACTCTGATTATCACAGGGTACCACTGTGCGCTACCTTGTCAGCACAAACAAACTGACAGACAAAGTTAACGACTAACATGGGCATGGTGAGTGGTGAAAACCAAAACAAAGCCAGAAGGAGAGCCAGTATTGGACTAAAGTTCATCAGGTGGCCAGAAACACAATTCTATGCTCTTGTTGCTCTTGTGTCTGCTGGATGCAAATAAGCCACTGCTTGCTAACATGAGCCATATCAAATTTATAAGGCTTCAGTTTGTCAAACATGTGTTCAGCTTGTTGTAAATGCAGTGCATGTGGATGGATGAAACATTCTTCCCTCACTGTGACAGGACTACACTGAAATCTCCTTTGCTCTGTTATCAATACAGCTTTCATTCCCTCATCTGTCAGCAGCGAGTCTATACAGCCTTAATCATCCCATCCCAGCTTCGACTGCACACTTTTAATTACCAATCTGAGGATTGGCATTTGCGGTCTCTGTGAAGCAGTTGTCTTCAAAGATGCAATTACTGAGACAGCC
The DNA here is from genome assembly GCF_017976425.1 of Toxotes jaculatrix. NCBI lineage: Eukaryota > Metazoa > Chordata > Actinopteri > Toxotidae > Toxotes > Toxotes jaculatrix. The sequence goes on along the minus strand of NC_054396.1, from coordinate 5,320,993 downwards.
GTTTGCTCCAGCATCATTAAGATGTATGGATGTTGCAGAAACAACTAAGCTTGTTAGCTATATCACCGCAGACTTTTTTGTTTGTTAACGATGAAGAAAAAAATTAACTTACACTGGTTAGACTGAATGAATGCAAGCTTCTCAACTCGGAACAAACCAGATATCTGACCAAAAGTTTAATTTATAAGTAAAATAAAGTGAGCACAGTACCTGACAGGAAAAAAAAACAGCCTTATGCCCTACAAGTCCTGACTTTACTAGTTGTCTTGTTTGTCTGTCCTTCAGCTCCGATCTGATCTGGATTTTCCTCTGGTGAAGGCGTTTGTTTTCATTGCTGACTTTGTCTCAGGGAATCAGTGTGAGTACTGTGTAGACATCTGGACACTGTCAGCACTATCTGATGCTAACTGAAGATGCAAGGCAGACAACAGGCTGTATTTTTCCTTGCTGCATGCATTTATATGTTGTGTATCTTGGGATAGGAGAGTGGGGCATCAGTTAGTGGCACTATTTTCCAACAGATTTAAAAAAAAAAACAAAAAAACAAAACCTTACAATCTGAATTAAAACACAACCCAAATTAAAAGTTGACAATACAAATTAACAGCATGTACACAACATGTACACCACACATTCATAATCTCACACATACCTTTCTGTCAGTGCAAATAGTCACATACAATGACATGCACACAGACACATATATACACGTGAACACAGTCTCTTTTTTTTTTCATTTCTGTTGTTTTATCCTTAACATGTTTTTACCCATTCATTTGTTTAGGTGTTTTAATCTGAATTTAAAAGCCTAAACAGGGACTTCAAATTAACTTAACACCACATATACAGGCACATTACATCTGTTGAATTACTTCTTCAACAGTGTCTACCTGTATTCCCCTGTAAAAAAGAAAAAAAAAAAATAGAAGAAGCTTTGAGACAAAACATTTTAAATATGCACCAGCACTGGAAATGCACAAAAATCCAACACAGTCTACTGCCTGTACAGCCCATATTTATCATTTCTGTTATATGGTTCATAAATTGCATGTATAGGCTTCTTTGATCGTTGATGTCTTAAATCATTATTTTCTATGCAGTGTTTACAGTATCTGTTAAAGGGGTCACCAACTGTGGTTTTGTTTTGTGTCTTCTGTTGTTGTTGCGCTTGTGATGTTAGAGATCATTGGCTCAGTGAAAGGATAGGGTACAGTGACAGTATCACTGCACCCTCCAATCAACCTTTGTGAAAACGGCATTGAAAATATTAGCTTCTCCACAATCTACTAAAACGTTAGCAAACACGAGACAGGACATTTACGTGTAGGGGCCTCTTTTGAAGGTAACCCTATTCCCAGGCCCCCAGTGAAAAGTTGAACCAAACATATGGTGAACATAAACAAGTGGAGTATCTTCCTAAACCATCAGGGAGCATGTAGCGCTTATGAGCTGTGTTCATTAGCCCCAAGTGAACTTTGAAGGTGAGCTGGAACAGGGAGGAAGACACTGCAGCTGAATACAGGCTGTGATTTGTGTATTACACAGTGTTGCAACCATGATTATCATGGAATTGAATAATTGTTTTTCTAATTATAGATGTTGTGAAACCGCAGTTAAGGCCACAGTCTGTTCCTGGCTCCTTGGAGAAAATGGAGTAATTGAGTGTAGCACACAACAGATTAATGACATGGTGTTTGCAACTTGGCAACTAGTACTTATTATTACTGGCAAAGGAGGATCGCTACATATTGTGTGTAAACACCGATATGATTTGATGAAATGATCCCACTTTTCCCACTTCACTGCTAAGTCTCAGAAGAAAAATGGGCTCATTTGTAGCAGTTTCTCCTCTCATCCTGTGGGCAAATCATCCTCCAAAGAAAATTACGTTGAAAGGAGAGGATGTCCCAGAGGTGTGACCCCAATTAACGTTGTCATCTTCCATGTCTGAATGGTGCTCAGCCTTTGGTGACCGCAAACATCCCAAAAATCTGTTGTCTGTCCTGTCCTGTCTTTCCTCAGGGTCCTGTCTCACTCGCTGATTTTCCCAGCCGCAGCCTTTCTGTCAGCACTTCATCTGCCGCTGTTCGATGCGTTGATGTTTCAAGGACCCTGTCAGTCCATCTAGGTGAGCAGCACTGGCATATTTTTTATATTTTCTGCTAACTAGACTGCTTAAATCAGACGTTTTTGTATTTAGATGACACCTTCCATTGATTAGCCTTCAAAGCCGCTCAAAATGATTCTCAGGTGACACAATAAGCTGCTCTTGCACCTCCAAGGGCATGAAGAACTCTTATTTTGCATTCATCTTTGTGCTATTACTGCATCTTACAAATCTTTTGAACTAGGTTAATAGAGGTTGTTTTTAATTTCTGAGTACTCCTCTCACCTCAGTAAACACACACACACTCAGGTGCCAACACTAACTGGAATTAATGTTTACGCTCCCGCCTTTAAGACAGTCTCCTTCAAGAGGCTCTTTTCCCAGTCTTGGCTCGTAGCCGCATTTTTAACAAAGCTGGCACTGGAATCACATCTGTGACTGGCATGTGAAAACCTTGTCTGTGGATAACTGGCATGTCAAAGAGAGACTCAGTCAAAAACAAGTCAAATAAGTGCACAGTATGTGAGTGCATGTGAGTGTGCAGTTTTCCTTGCATGCGTGCACTAAACAGCAGCATGCGACATGCATGCCAGTACATCAGGATTCAGGATTCTTACTACACTCTAGCATGTAAGATTCATGAGTTTCTTTGTGGTTGATTGAAAATGGAAAAGCAGCAAAGCCTCCACGAGCCTTTGATTGACAGATGTTCCTCAGAGGCATCTGTCTCCCAAGAGTGACTGCTCAGTGGTCTATCATCATCTTGACTTGATGATGATAGATGATGCCAATGGGACAAGCTTACCTCGTGGATCAAACATAAAGAAATGTGACATTGAAAAATAGTTGGACTGAAAAGTTTCATTTGATCGAATGGGCCTGAATTAGTCTCATCATCTCTCTCAGGGGGAAAAGCACGAGAGTTGCTACATGACTGAGCTTCCTGAGTTCACTTGAAATAGCAAAGCAGAGATCTGGGATTCAAAATGCTGAAAATAACTGATTGTGTCTTACTAACCTGAAGAGAGCACCTACGGGCTGTTATATGGTAACATGCATTCACTCTTTTTCTGTAGAATTTAAAATATTAAGTGTTCGAAGTCCTCTCTTGTTCATATTTTCCAGGGCTGGTGAAATAAATACACTCCTCTCACTGATATATTTGCAATACTAACACAACTGAAGGCAACTTACTGGGTTACAGTTAAAAGCGGCTCAGACATGACTATATTCCTCCAGGCTATAGGAGAGCAGCCATCTGCGAGGGTAGTAAATGCTATTGAAGCATCACTGAGCAAATACATCCAAGTCAGGGCTATTTTATTCAAGGAAATACAGTCCATGCTCCACCGACAACCCAACAATATACACAGTGGATCTGTGAAAAAGAGAGGAAAATAATAAAAATAACAGTGGAGTGGGCTGTGTCCATGCTGTTCTGGCTGCTTGCTCAGAAACTGTATCCAGCTGTAGCTCTTTTTACTGATCTCCAAATGATGATTGAAAAGATTTTAACTAAATATCTTTAATCAGGCAAAAATAAATAAATAAATAAATAAGCACCTTGGTGATCATTGATGGTCCATTGAGCAGTTAATGAATCAGCAGGTGTTGCACTCTTTGTTACCCCACTGAGGCTGATTCCCACTGTTGTGGAGGCCTCTTTGCAAACTAAAGGCTTTCCCATTACTCCCCTTTTACACAGTCTACACAGTGAAAGCAGCATGTCATAGTAAAAGCTTCAGAGGTAACATTTTCGATTAATGGTTCAAAATACATTGTATAATAAAGTAATACTTGACGGAGTTAATGCAGGATGAATCATGAGCACAACAGCAGCAGCTTCAGCGCTCTGCCTGTCTGCACAGGATGCGTTCAGGCTCTGTATTGTGTGTAGGTCAGTCATGTTTTGGCAGAGCTCAGAGCCCAGTGCACAATCACTGTGGTTATTTGAGGGAAAACACGGAAAAATAAAGTTAACTCCATTCATTTGGAAGCATGTTCCCGTCTTCTGTCTGTTACGAGAATAATGAAACGAAAGTGTAATTTACTGACCAGCATCAATGGTTCAATGTTCTTTCTTTCTTTCTTTCTTTCTTTATTTATTTTGCAAAAAACAGAAGAGTGGGTGGGGGCAGAGTACTCTGCTGTGTTGTTATAATCATTGCATCTCCAGCAGTGTAGAACAGTATCTCTGCTGCAACGTCAGGACCAGTTAAAGCTATTGTTGTGGAAAATGCTGCACAGGCACAGACCTTTTAAAATGCTGAGTTTGTCAGCAGGTCCCGTTTCTTAGTGCCGGAGCTGGGTACCTCACTCCTCTAGCACAAGCTAGTATTCCCCCAACAAAACTTCATTTTTGTCATGCAACGTTTTTTGGATTTAATCAAGTTATTAAATTAAAAAAAAAAAAAAAGCTTGTTCTTTTTATTGAAAAATGCTTGAATTAATTTTTTTTGCCTTGCCTTTTTTGCTTCAGTTTTAAAATAAACTACGTTTAGGTCTAACTTGTATTTGTCGCAGTCCTTGAACCAGTTTGTGACAGTTAAAAGAGTATCATAAACGCAGCTGAAACACCTCCTGTGTGAACAGGAAACGCACTTCTTACTTGCGTGTGTGTGTGTGTGTGTGTGTGTATGTGTATGTGTGTATGCGTGTTAGTGAAGCTCAGTGTGCTACGGACAGTCAGAGGTGGTCACAGCTGTCACAAAATCCAAGCACCACAAACTCCCTCACAGTTGAACCAGTATTTGAGACACCTTCAGCAGATGTGAGGCAATGCAGCCTCCTTCAATACCTTAGGTTTATCAAATCCTCAACTCATTCAAGCTGCACTTAGCAGATTTTTTTCGTGAAAAACAAATCACAATTTGAAACTGTAACACTGAGAAACATCTCTTCCCTCCTAACTGAAGCCCTGTAGATTAATCAGATTTCCCAAAATTTAATTGTGATATGTGGGAACTGACAGTCAAGGTTGTCACTACAGAGTTACGCATGGAAGTGTTTCTTCACATCCAGCATCGGCAAACTATAAGATTAGCTCTGATTTCTGGAACAACAGGAACTTTGAAACAGTCATAAATTCACCATGTTCTGTTCTGCAGCCAACAAACTGAATTAAATGGCCTTCATGCTGCTTTAACATCTATGCAAAGGAAAATTCTATATATTCTGAGGCTAATTTTCCTATTTTTTACCCTTGTGATTATTACTCGTGCTGCCACTTCACTGTGGTGATTTATGTTCTTTAATTTGCTGGTAGTGCTGTACTTCAATGCACAAAGACTAAAAACAGGCCTGGTAGTTTAGTATGTGGCCCTTCACTATAAGAGCACTCAAGCTGCAGTGGGATCTGCCTATATTACATCTTGATTGTCCATTTTCCCAAACTTGCTTATATAGCACTATTGTTATTTTAACAGACTAGAACCCTCAAGTGCTCCAAAGCTGCATTCATGTAATATACCTTGTTCTGTGACAGTAAAGGACACACATCAGCCTCCTCAAGTACCCTCCTATAGTCCATATAACACAACAAGGGCTGTGTGCAAGGGTGTTGTGAGTCACACGAGCAGCGTGACTACAGGGACGGCAAATGTCGGTCTATAAGTTCAGTCCACCACTTTGATCCACACTCAAATACGCTGTGTCAACCGATATTGGATGACTGCCATAAAAGTTGTACCTTTATTGATGTCACAAGAGGATGAAGTCTGGCTGCACCCATGACCAAAGATGCCATTTGTTTGGTTATTTTCTTGTTAATTTCAGTTTAGTTGAGAGATTTTTTAAATTTTGACATACTTAATATGGACTTACTACCAAGCTGTCTGTCCAGTGTTTGTGTTGTGTCCACCAGTTTTGTGTTCAGTTGACATCAGTTTAACACACTCAGTGCTCTTGCTGTTTAGTTTGCTGTATTTTGAGCTCAGTTCTGTTTTGTTGACCTCTTTTTATGGCCCAGTTTAGTTGCAGTTAACTATGCCTGTCTGCCATTCCCACTCACCTGATTCCCCACACACACTTGTTCAACTGTTTCAGATTCCCTCATCAGACCTATACAGGACTTAAACTGCCCCAGTATGCCAGCCATTCCTTACCCCCATGCCTGGCTCTTGCCTGCCTTTTGAATTTTTGCCAACTCCAGCCAGCCCATAGACTACATTCCTTGAACACCCACCCAAAAATGTTTTCCTCATTTTGAGAATTCAGGTAAAGGTGAACTGTTTAATTATACTTTCAGAGTCTCTGAGTTGTGCTTTCAAGCCCTTCCTGTTTTCTGAGCTGTGACAAATAATATCAGAACATTTGCTTTGTTCTTTATAATTTTTTAAATAAATAAAAACCTTCCTTTGTGAAATCTGAAAACCTGTGCTGCTTGGTGGCATACAAATTGCCATGAAATCTGGTACAGATATCCGTGATGCCCAGAGGATGACTCATACTGACTATGGTGATCCCCTGACATTTCATGTGACACAATATTTCTTTCATTGTGGAAATGCTGTGGGTGGCTTGAAACAAGGATCTGATTTGGGAGCATTCTACTATCTAGGCTCCAACTCAAACACACAGGCTTTACTAATTTATGTAATGTTTCATGTACTAAACTTTATGTTAGTCACACTGTTCTGAGTGGAAGTCTTCAGAAATACCTTTTTCACAATTGCACATCCATTTATTAAACTCTTAGCCATAAGTAATGTTTTGCAGACATGTTTTGTCAGGAATAAGAGCAACACTATGCTGGTTGCATAGGTAAAAACAATGTACACCTGGGAATAGCAGAGTTAAAAAAAAAAAAAAATCCCCAAAAACTATGTAAATTAGTCTAACAAGATGCTCTGTGATGGCCACCTCTGTGCAGCACGTCTTTACCTCAGCATCACACACTCACATGGTCTCTGTTATCCTTCATACATAAAGTGAAACTGCAAATTAATGGGAAATGCATGCAACTGCCCTCATTATGTCATTAAAACCCCACAGTTTAAGTGTTCCTCTGGCATTCTCCAGGGCCTCTATCTGTTTTACTGGGGCCTCTCTCTGTCTTTCCAGGCAGGAAAACCATCACTTTGGTTTGTGAGTATCACAGGCTATTGTCAGGCTTACAGCCAGGGAGTCATCACGCCCTCGCAGCCTCGCTGTGTGCTGCGTGAGATGCAAATAGTGGTCAGAGGAAGCAGGGGGTAATTTCAGGGATGTGGCTCTCTGAAGAAATATACACTTCTACAGCCACAGGATGTAGTGAGGCATTTTTATTCACCTTAACACCTCGCAGAGTGTTGTAGCTCGATGTTGCTGAGGCATGGGTTTCTTTGCTCAGTGATTGTATTAAGTGCTGTTGTGAGCCGTGTTTACCCTTTGCCTTTGAGGATGCCTCGTAGGTGGTGTCTGCATCTCAGATGGCAATATACGAGAGGTGGATGGAGGGGTGGTAGAGAGCCCGTCTGAATGAAAGAACAGGCCAGGGAGGTTTAAAAATAAAATTGACAGCAGGCACCTTACTGAACCATGACTTGAATGTTTAAAGGGTGGCAGCGTTTTTTGCGAGAGGCTAGGGAAATCACTCGCTCAAAAGTGCAGCGAAGTACACCATCTCCTCACTAGGTATAAATATGAAATAGGCTGGTCCCTTTGAAGGGGCACTCTGCGGAATTACGTGATGTTGCTGTAGTTTGTGTCAAAGGTGTGGTGGATTTTGAGGGGGAAGGGGAGCGTGCGTATGTGCCGGCACATTTGTTGACGATATGCTGATTTTTAGGATTAATTTCCTGAGCTCAAACCAGAGCTCAGCTTCAGCAGAAATGCTCTACAGAGGATAGTGACTCCTAAGATGGAGAAGAGGAGGAAGCTGCATACGAATCAAAGCGTAATGAATCTTCAGCTCCAGAGACACACTTAGTTTTTCTCAAGTCTTTTCAGCTTTCATTTTTGAGTGTTGGAATGATGGATAGCCTTATCTCAAACAAATAACGGTGATGCCAAAGACTTGTGATGTACAATATATAGAAGGGTCTCAAATTACTTGCGTAAATCAATACTTATCAAATCCTGTTATCACCTTGAGACCCCGTATAAAATGTTTGTGTGTGTGTGTGTGTTTCATTAAATGCAGAGTGAATCTGCTGCTGGGGCACATTTCACAACACAGGAATTTTATTTAGAAGACAGATCGGGCTGCTTGTTTTCATCAACAACAACGCCTGGGGTCACCAGGTTAGTGTTAGCAGGGACCATGTTAGGAGGAAACACAGCTGCGGGTTTTTTAATATTACAGTGAGGCTTTACACTGTATTTTTAATTCAAGCATGGGTTTTTCCTGCTTCGCTGTGACACCTGCACAGCAATGAAATCTCCTCCCTCAGGGATGCACCTCTACTGCTTACAATTAGACTCTGAGATACATCTGCAGCTGTGACAACACAGGGTTACTATATAATGGAGACGGTTTATTTATCGTAGGATTAGTATTAACTACTACTTACTAAAACTACATAATTATTATTAGCAGCATATGTTTAAAGTATCAAATTTAAAAATACTTGATATGCAGATACGTGTCCTCTTTAAGTGACGTATAATTAGATCATTTTAAGTGGGTTTTTATTATTGATGCATTAAAGTATAACATATAGCAATGGGTGGAAGTGGGGCTAATTTTAACTTTATATATAGATGTGTAACAACTCATCTTATTTTATTATTATTATTTTTTTAAATAATCAGTTACAGTGCCTGAAAAATAACATTTGCCTCTCCAGAGTACTGGAGCAGAACAATGACCGTTGGGGAACTGTGATGACGTGGTGATGATTATTACATGTCCAAAATATCAATTTACTGCTCACTATTGTGTAAACTGATGAGTGTTTACTATATAGAAAGAAGTAAAAGTGTAATTTGGTGTGACTTCTACTTATGTTGTACATACAGTAAATATATAGATCATACAGGGATCCACATTGTAAAACTTCAGTGTTTTAATTTACTTCTTAAACTTTTTTTTTTTTTTTTTTGTTCCAGTATGCAGAGCAGGAATGAGGTTTAGAAATCCGGTCAGTGCAGAGATGTTAACATTTAAGTGAAGCCCCAGGAGATAAGAGCGCTGCCCATTCCCTGTCTGCTAACGACACAGCAGTATTACTCATAAAGAGACCTACATGCTGCCTCTTTTCCTCGGACACCAGAGGTCAAAGTGGTCCTCTTTAAAAAAAGAAAAAAAAATTGTCCTTTTTTTTCCCCTTTGTTACCGTCAAATGATTAGTACATAGTGTCTCAGCCCAGTTATTACACTGCCAGCCAGAGGGATACGCTCCAATAATTCCTCAGTAGGAAATGGGTGAATCTTGTGCATTCCAACCACCTCTGCTTTTCTCCTTAGTGTGCCTCTCTGTGTTCAAAAAAAGGACACGCTAATTTGGAAATATGAGCTTAGTGCATCCACTTTGGGATTTTGCTTCAAGGCAATTGAAAGCCTAACAATGGATCTGCAACCTTGGGTCATTTATTTGATTGACACAATATGGCAACATACAAAGTGTACTCTTTCAACAAAAATGAAATTTCATCCATGTTTTGCAAGTTTGAGAATATAGTTTTAGGGGACATAAGTGGCGGAGGAAAGCACTTTTGTTAAACAGAATCGATAACTTGCACTATGGCACCTTAAGGTAATATCACACCACCTGAAAAAAAAACATAAGTGGATATTTATTGAATAAATGTCACTAGCCCCCGTTTTTATTGAGAGTATAATGGGAAGAGCATTAAAAAAACATCAAAATGGCCTGCAGATATGTGCCTGTCCAAAAGTGCATAACTGCATGTTACTAATCAGGACTTTGTACAAAACATTAGGGTCACAACTGATTTTAACATATTTGACCTTAATGATGGAAATGATAAAAATCTGAATGTCACCCGTGCAGCAGCATCATCTCCACAGAAAGCTGAGCTCTCTGGGGAGCTGATTAGGTGAGAGTTGCTCACCTGGTTCCCAGATGGGGAAACACATACACTGGCCATAATGAATAGAGCTGGACGTGATATTTGAATGTCATCTCTACCTCCTGAGACACTTCCAATTTGGCACTGTGTTATAATAATGTCAGGGAAAAGCCATGAACTTGGAGTGTGTTATCACAAGGAAGGTAGCCCAGTGTTATTATACATCTCTAGGGCAAAAAAAAAAAATGATTGAGAGAGAGGACTAAAGACTTTTTTTTTTTTTTACCGCCAAGAAAGTCATGTCAAATGCAATAATTTAAGGAAATAGTCTATGCTCTTTGTCTTCAACTCAGTACAGCTTTATAATAGTGAGGACATGGATTTTGGAGTCCTTAAAAATCTCAGATTTGTATTATTTCCTTGGAAGAAGACAGCTTGTGCTCCTCTATGGTATTTTATTTGGCTCTGCTCCTGTGACAGGCAAGGGCTCATTGGCAGTCAGGCAGTCTATTGTCAAAGATATCATTATGTACCCTCTTTAGAGACCTGACAAGTCCTCCATTATAGATTTCAGCCCCCTGCTGCTGGGAAGAATCTGGCCCTGTCACCTGAGGCCAATCTCCCAGCCCCTTGACTTTTTAGTCACATTCATGTCACAGTGCAGCATTGACCTGTTAATGGCTTTTCTACTCTTATACAGAATGTGGGCAGGCCGTTAACAAAATGACAACTTGATGGCCTGATTTTTTATTTATTTATTTTTTTTCAGACAGGTACAATAACACAATTATATATGGCTGCTTTCTGATTCTGAGCCTGAGGGTTACATTGCATTTAAAAATATACTTAAGTTGTAAGTGCGTATTGTCGGGAAATAAATGTATGAAATGCGCTAAAGCACAACAAAAAGTGGAGCTGGTGTGTGATATGGATAAAGCTGTACATGGATAAAGTTATTTCATCTTTTCAGAAGCTAAAAAAAAGTCCAGCATGTGACTGCCCGAGTCTCTTACTGCACATTGCTCGCCCATGCAGGATGGCAGGTCGGGGCAGCATGATCTATAGCCTGGCCGTCTCAGGGAAAGCTCTGCTAGGACCACGGGAATGTTAGTTCACCAGTATCTTGTAAAAGAGGAAGGTGGAAATTTTTAAAATACATTTTATTTGGTGTGTATAATGTTCTGCGTGCAACTTACTGATAATTGTTAGTGGTTGGTTGACTGCTGAAGGGGTAATTTATTTGATCAAAGTGCATAGAATTAGACTTGTGGACTATGGAGCTATAAAGAGTACAATTTAAATATTAAAAAGCAAACAGTAATCTATGAAACAATTAAAAAAAACTCTATTATGTTTGTTCACTTTTCATGAGTTATTCATACTTAATTTTTTTATGTCTTTTTATTTATTTCACATTGAACAGGGTTCTAGACAAAAAAAAGGAAATCTGAAATCAGAGGTCTGAGAGGACTCATCATGTCCTCTTACTGTAATGATCATATCTGACTGATGTCCCCACTGTCCTCAGCATGTACTGCATGTATCGTATCAGGTTTATAGGACTGTTAGTAAGCAGATATTTTAACTGAATGCTGAGGGTTTATTTGTTTTTGCCTCAGAACGTTCCTTGTTCTCTTGCTTTGTTCGTTGTTCTCTGTCTCCTTCACTCATTCACCTGTTTTTTTTTTTTTTTAGGTTAATGAAAATAACAAGAAAAATCAGTCCCACTCCCTCAAACTGTATTTCCACAAATAAGGTACCTTTGGAGCTACTGTGCAAGTGTATACTAGTACTATATTATACTTTTTACTCCACCACATTTATTTGACAGCTACATCTTATGATTACCTCACAAAATACGTGTCCAATGTTGAGCAGTTCCTTCAGAGACTTTTCCCTTTTAAAGGCCCAAAAAGCTCAAACTGTCCATTATTTCAGAAAAAAAATGACAAAAGTCCAATAAGTGGATACCAATGTTTGCATCTGAATTTATTTATATCTTCTTTCCTCTCCCATTAATTATTAATCCACTTATCAGCAGAATTTTAATGCTTAATTGATCCATCAGTAACGATCATATAATAATAATATTTATTTATGGAGGACTTTTCCAAACCCATGGTACAAAGTGTTTCATATATAGGAGCCATTTTTCTTTTACTTGTCATTCCTCTGGTACATTTTACTGACAGTGCTTCTTACCTTTAACTCAAGTAGGAGTTCTTTGCACTGAAGTTTTTAAACTGTGACCTTGGTACTTTCACTTGAATAAAAGATCTGAGCTTCTTCAAACACTGGATCCTTGGGAAAGTTCCTGCAATGGAAATGTCCTATGTCCTTTCTACTGTCCAATAACCCCCATGAAAGCTGTCAATTCTGTGGATTATCCAGAGTAATGGGGAGACTGTTTCTAGAAAGAGGCGAATACTGAATTTTTCATTTTCAAAGCTGTGAGCACCAAAAACATTCCTTCTATGACTTGGATGAAGCTATCATCCCCACATATCTGAGCACTAAATCATTAATGTGACACAGTCAGAGCAGCTGTAAGATCCAGGGTGCAGGCTGCTCTGTCCCACCTCATCACTTCAGCTAATGAAACCAACTTATGATCGGATGAATCATGTAAAATACGATTTAGAGACATTTGTTTTCATGCATTTAGACTGATTTTTACATTACAGTGGAATTCTGGGGAAAGCAAACTGTAAATTGGCACATTGTTGGATTGTCAGATGTGTTTTTTAATGAATACAGTGGCATGTCAATCATTCACTTCACAACCTTCACATGTACATTATATACTGTATAACTTCATGCACCCCCATTTTCACTTATCTCCTAACCGTGAAAATACAGCTTCTTAAAGATGTTGCAGTGTTAACAGAAGCTCTAATTAACAACACGGCTGCACCCTCACAAATTACCACAGATGTGTTAAAGTCAAACCAAATTTTAAAATATTTTGTGAGCTTAAAGACTCTTTAAAAGAGACTGCAGCTTTGAGTCGGTGACACACCAAACTGTAATGAAATCTTGGTAAGTTTTTTCAATGGTAAGTTTAATGGAAACATAAAAAAAAAGAAAAAGAAAACATGTTTCATTTTAATCAAACTTATAAGTATTTGTTTTTTTGTATAAAACTGACACAAAAATAAACAAGAATGCTGGAGGTGGACTTGGATGAGTGTTCCACATGTTCTCTCCACTTTCACTGTAGTTTAATTAAATGAAATTTAAACAAAGAACATTTCCTCCAGATTGATTAAAAATTCAATGGTGTTATACTTGCAGTTTTCTTTTTCCTATTCAAGGAACTCGAGCAACATTGGTTCCACTTTCTGACATGTGTCTTCATTCAAGGCTGCGTTAGTTAATTTTTAACAAAAAAACACCACTGATGTTGACATATTACCACCCTGTGAATTTGTTATGCACGATGTGTTAGCACATAATGGCCTATTTACGCATCCAGAGGCTGTGTCGAGGAAGCCGCTGCGTTTGTAACATTCAAGTTGTTTACTTGCTTGCAGTGTTCATCTTCCCTGCCTCTGCTGATGCATTACTGCATTTCTTGGTGTGTTACCACCATCTGCACAGAGGCGCAGTAACGTGAATCCTGCAATACCTGTTTTATTTTATTCATTGATTTATTTATTTATTTTTGGCCACTTGGAGCCAGAAAGAAGTTTTGAACATAACACTTAAATATCTTCACCTTTTAAGTTGATATCAGTTATGCACAAGTTACCTGTGCAGCCACTACCTGTCAAGTCATTTCAGACTCTGTCACTCTCACCTGCCCTGCAGTAACCCCAGCCCAGCCCTTCCTATCTTTCCTGTTGCTGCTGGAAAGAGCTCAGAAAAAAACTAAACAATGAGCTGAATAACACTGAAATGCTCCGTACAGCTGAGGGGAGCTGCAGATTTAGGTGGTAATTATTATAATATTATGGGTTTGTTACTACGAGTCAGACCATTTAAATTACACATATTCATTTGATTCACTGTGAGTATCAGAAATATTAACTGGTGTAGCCTTACTATCTGCACCACTGCCAAATGTATCTCATGGTTAAAATACAATAATCTGTCTTTGAAATCCACCACCACGTTGGTCAGTGTGAACAGGGACAAAGCTCCAGCTGATGTTCAGCAGTGAGGAAAACAATATTGCTGACATGGTAAAACAAGTTCTGGGCAGAAGCTGAACTGGAGCAACAACAACAGCAGATACTGCATGGAGAATTATCAATGAAGCAGAGCGCCTCTGCCTTCAAGATATGCCATGCCATCGAATCCACCCCACATTCCCTGCTGCTTCCTGTCAACATATTCGATATAAGATAAGAGCCTGTCTCCACACAGCAGATACACAGGTAATTTAGCTCAGAAAGGAAGTAAAACAAATTTCTCGTCTACTGGATCACTGAGGTAGAAAACTGTGGATTTGGTGTTTGTTTCTCCAGTGTCATAGGTTTTAAATGTGGGCTTATTGTTCATGTCTCTTGGCAGTTCAGACAACTGGTCTCTGGGTTCAGATATTTGTATTTTCAGCAGACTGTCAACCTTGTGTTGGTGCAAAGGCATGAACTCAAGAGTGTGGCATTAGTGTATCTTTTCAGTTTTTACTTTTTTAAAAACACATGGACATGTGTGAACTATATAAGCCCAGCAGGTCACAGTTTAAATAGGAAGTCGAAATGTAAACTGTGATAGATGTTTGACTAATGTTTCAGTGATATTGCAGGTGTCCCAGATCTCAGCACTGAACTTGGTCAGCATGCTTTTTATGGTCTCCAAAACTATCAAAATAAAAGTTTTAATAAACCAGACTTACCCAAGCTGACAATAAGCTGAGTATAGCAGTAAAGTATATTTATCAAAAATTTTATACACACAAAAGACCACATGACAATGTGGGTCACCCATAATGATGAACCATCAGACCACATTCGCAGGTGGTCTTTTAAGTGTGTGAACAAATAATGACAAATATGTCATTGAAGGACCACCTACTAAACTGACCTCACTGTATACAAATACAATCTTCTCTGATCATGTAAGCTTTGTTCACAGCATCTAGAATTTTTTTTTTGAAAACCCCGTGGAGAAATATTACAAGTGCCTCAAACAACTTGGGGTGATTTGTTTTGCATGAAACTCGCAGAGGATCGGACTCAGTATCTCATATGTGCAGAAAAAAAAATCCACCTTAAAAACTGCATGTAGCTGTTAGTAGCTGTTAAGCGCCACAGTGAATCAAATGATTTTTTTTTTCCAGTCTTGCTGTGGTTAACTAGTAAAGATGAAAAGGCAGCAAATCATCTTTTCATTCATCCTTCACTCCTCTGACGGTTTCTTTATTTGTGCTGGAGATGAAAGTTGAGCTGAGCTATGCTTCTATAACCTATTGATCTTGACCTCTGCCTGGACTAAAACGTTTCCTCTGAATGGATGTTTCCAATGCGGCTTCATTTGATCTGGCACAAGTAAGTAAATGAAATCATTGAAAACTCAAATAACTTGTGTTCATTGTTAAAAACAACACAGTTTGGTCTGTGCAAGCAGAAGTGACTTACATGTTTAATTTCCATGGCTGGAGATCACTGGAGACACATGTTAATGTCAGGTCTGAACAGGGCACAGGAGCTCATCTAAA